>NC_143014.1:242526058-242832308 GCF_055824585.1 Amblyomma mixtum
ACTTATATTGCTTAGCGATGAGCCAGGTTGTATTCTGTGTTTTTTACTACAATTCCTTGCATGTGTATAAAAGATAGTTGCTGGCAATGATGAAAGAAGCCAACAGCCACAGAAACCAAGGGGCACAGGGGATTTTTTAATTTATTTATTTATTTTGTGGTGTTGATCAAGTTATAATATTACTGAATATGTTATCGCTCAAAGCTAATTGATTAGAAAAACAGAAGAAAAAATAACCACATGCCGCCGGTGGGATCCGAACCCACGACCTCCGAATTACGCGTCCGGTGCTCTACCTCTGAGCTATGGCGACGGCTGTCAGTTCTTCTGCCTTCGGGGGTATTTATGTTTTACAAGTAACCTAACCTTGAGAGTGTTCATCAGCGCCACCCAAGTTCATAAGCGGCGGACCTGGAACGTCCTGAGTTACCGCAGGTGTGACGTAGAACGTCATCGAACGGAGAGGGTGGAAGCTGCATGAGAACCCTCTTATGCTTCCTATGGCGTCAAGGCTGCCAGAACCGAGGCCCTCGCTAAGCAATTAAGCAAACAAGAGAAGGGGAATGAGGGGCTCGTTATAAATATGAAAGAAGCCAACAGCCACAGAAACCAAGGGGCACAGGGGATTTTTAAGGCGGCAGCCTTTAATGTCTCATCGTTGTGAGCAGCAGTTGTCGACAGAAAATGTCACGCTTTTCAATTGGTGGAAACGGTCGTGACGTCACAGTGCGCGAATTTCAAACGGGGCCAATTGTACTTTGGCTAGTAACCATGCAAACAATTGAAGGGATCGTATAGTGATGCTCCAAGTAAGTGGGACTGAGCTTAGTTAATTGCTTAATTACCCAATTAGCCTAATTAGCTTTACTAGTCAGGTCATATAAATAAATAAAACCGATTAAGAAATTGGTCGAGCTCAGGAATCGAACCCCGGTCTTCGGCGTGAGAGACGAGCATGCTATCCACTCCGCCATGCCAGCTCGATGGTTTGGAATGAACAAAGGCGCGTCTAGTGAATACGGTGTCTTCACTCACTCTCATCCTCCTCCATTCCCTTCCGGCGAGGTTTAGGTGTCCACCGACAAATGAGAGACAGATACATTTCCTTTCCTCAAAAACCAATTTACCGACGAGCGAGGCGTAGAACCGAATGGCCGATGGCGTTCTATGGACTCCTTGGCAGCGTTGCAAGACGCTGTCGCGTTCCACTCTTAGGGGCGAAGCTTAACATCTTAACCACACATCAGTGACCACACTTTAGGTCAAAAAAGTGCCCCCCTGAATTTTGTGACACAGTTACTGCGTAATTTCCTTTTCTCAAATACAATTTTCATTTTCTTCATTACGGCTCCTCTTTATCTATCTTCTTTCACTGCCACTTCCTCCCTTCCTCTACGGTGCGGTTCAGGTGTCCACCGAGATGACAGAGAATTACTGCGCCATTTCCTTTCCTCAAAAAGCGTTGCGTTCAAAGGGCAAGGCATCGCGCCGAACGGGGGGTGCGTTCCGTGGACTCCCTGGCAGCGCTACAACGCGCTGTCGCGTTCCACTCCTAAAGGCGAAGCTTAAGCGTCATTAATTAGCAGTTAATTAGTATTCAGGCATTAATCAGTAATTAACCATTAATTAGTGATTTGTCATCACTTAGTAATTAGTACTCAATTACATGTGACGCCACCAGTGCCACAGAAACAGCGAAGGTGGTGCGGAAAACGCTTCCGCCTCTACCCACTTTAGACAGTCAAAGTGACCCCTGAATTTTTTAATTAATTTATTTATTTTGTGGTATTGATCAATTTATAATATTACTGAATATGTTATCGCTCAAAGCTAATTGATTAGAAAACCAGAAGAAAAAACAACCACATGCTGCCGGTGGGATCCGAACCCACGACCTCCGAATTACGCGTCCGGTGCTCTACCTCTGAGCTACGGCGACGGCTGTCAATTCTTCTGCCTTCGGGGGTATTTATGTTTTACAAGTAACCTAACCTTGAGAGTGTTCATCAGCGCCACCCAAGTTCATAAGCGGCGGACCTGGAACGTCCTGAGTTACCGCAGGTGTGACGTAGAACGTCATCGAACGGAGAGGGTGGAAGCTGCGTGAGAACCCTCTTATGCTTCCTATGGCGTCAAGGCTACCTGAACCGAGGCCCGAGCTTTGAGCGATAACATATTCAGTAATATTATAAATTGATGAACACCACAAAATAAATAAATTAATTAAAAAATCCCCTGTGCCCCTTGGTTTCTGTGGCTGTTGGCTTCTTTCATATTTATAACGAGCCCCTCATTCTTCCCCTTCTCTTGTTTGCTTAGTTGCTGACAATGTTCACTGAAAAGCCGCAAAAGTTCAAAATTCGGTTCCAATTAATTATAATAAGAAGAACTTTAACCAACTCAGACCATACTTATACGTGTTTCTGAACAACTTGCAGACCGCTCCTTATTCACGAATATTCACAGCCTCTGGAAGCTTTTCAGATATGAGACCACTACATTCTTTATTCGCCATGTGTCGTTCAAAATGATAAGAGAAATGTGGAGTAGATAAGCCGTGGGCTAATAAGCAGGTGCGGGCTCATATTAACGAAGGTCATCGGCTTTCTCAGCTATATCGAGGTACGAAGACAAATGATTTGTGCGACCAACTGAAGGAAATGAGTTATTTGATAAATTGAGCAAGAAGTCTAAGTGAAAATAGATTTGTCTTCCTGCTATTTCTAATGCACAAACTGCTTCTTTTTATGGCGTGATAATGCAACGCTTTTTAGTTCAGTTCAGTTCAGTGCATTTATTTCAGTCATGTACAATGGCTGAGGAGAAGGGAAAGAAAGCCGCGCACGCGGCTTGACAGAGCTCCCATCTCCCGTAGCGGCTTGGCACGGCGATGACAGACAGCAGTAAAACAATAACAAGAGAATGCATGAAATAACAAATATGTACAATATCTCCATAACAGATCACCAGAATAGTCTCTGTGCTGTTACACCCACGCAAATGATAGTTTAATCACAGCACATGGATACTTTGTTTATTATACAGTTGGATATTATTCGTTCTTTTGTAAGAACATATTTCTGACAGCGTTATATGAAACGGAAAGAATGGATAGATTAGTGAAAGTGTTTCTGTTGAGGAAAGACGGTAACGCATACCTGGGAGTTTCAAAACCGTAATTTGTGCGTGGACAAGGTACATACCATTATTCGTAGAGTCGTGTGTTGTGAACAGCGGTATTTTCCCGTAAATTCGCAAGGTCAGCAAAAAATGTGGTGTCACTATGTACCTGAGATTTGTACTGCTGAATTACACGGTACTGATGAATAACCCTTGCATCCATAATGCGGTAATTTGCAAATAGAGCACTCGTATGTGCTAAGTATGTAGCACCCGCAATTGCTCTGACTGCATTTTTTTGTAATGTTAAAACCTTCTGAATATTAGTTTGCGTCGTTGTACCCCAAACCAAATGACAATATTTAACATGAGAGTCAAAGAGGGCATGGTAAATAACAAGTTTTGTGCTAGTAGGCATCATGCACTTTAACCTTCTGAGTATGCCGACAACGCGAGCTAGCTTACTCTCCATTTGCTCGATGTGGTAGTCCCATAACATAAATTCATTGAAGTGAACGCCAAGTGTTTTTACAACATTAGTTATTTCTATCATATTACCACCCATTACTAAATCTGTATGTACAGCCCATTTGACATTTTTAGCTCTAAAAAATATCGCCTTTTTTTTACGTGTTTATTAGTAGGGAATTTTTTCAAACCATGTGTTAAGTTTACCCAACACGCTGTTCGCCTTTTCTACTATATCATTCGCGTTGGTACCGGACAGAAATAAAGTAGTGTCGTCAGCGTAAATTACGTATTCTGTTTCGGAGTCAATCGGTACTAAATCATTAATATATACACTAAATAATAAGGGAACAAGGATACTTCCTTGAGGTACACCATGCTTTATTTTATTACAAGTAGAGCGATGATTATCTATAGAAACGTACTGATATCGGTCAGTTAAATAGCTGGTGATAAGAGATAGTGCCTTGTTCCGGACACCGTATGCTGCAGAAAGTTTCAGAAGAGTTTCGTGATGAATCCTATCGAAGGCTTTGGAGAAGTCTATGTATATTCGAAGGGTTATTTGTTTACATTCAATGTTATTTAGAATTATTTCTTTTTGCTGCAGGAGAGCCATTTCAGTAGAGGACTTAGGTCTAAATCCAAACTGTCTTGGAGTTATCACGTTGTATTTTTCAAGAAAATTGGAAAGTCGTACATGTATTGTATTTTCCAAGCCCTTAGAAAAAATAGGCAATATAGACACTGGTCTATAATTACCAAGATCGTTTTTCGAACCACCTTTATAAAGAACAACTACTTTTGCTATTTTCATGTCCAAAGGGAAAATGCCGGTAGTCAAAGACAAGTTATAAATATAGGTTAAAATTGGGCAGATAATGTCCAAGACGTACATAACAGGTTTCATTTTCAGTTCAAAAGCATCTTCACTGTTTGCATTGTTCATGCCTTTATATATATATTAGTCACAACATGTTATAAAAATACTGTTACTTGTATGATTAGTAATATAATCCAATGCCATATTGTTGTGTTCACTATAAACAAGTCCACTGAAATAGCTATTAAACTTATTTGAGAGTGCGAGTCCGCTATAACTAATGCCTTCTATTGTAATACTGTCAATTGTATTTGTAGAGTTAGGGTTCAAGACTCGATTCAACCTATTCCAAACTTTCTTTTCATCGGTCAAACCAGCGAAAATGTTAAGTTGATAAGCATTCCTCGCTTTTCTTAAAGTTAAGTTCAGGTTGTTTCGGTACCTCTTGAACGTTGCCCACGATTCTGGACTGCGACTTTGTAAGAATTTCTGGTAGAGGGAATTTTTCCTGGCAATCATTCGAAGAATATTCGAGGTAATCCAGGGTTTACGAGCTCGTTTTGGTTTCTTTACATCTTTGTACGGAAAACTGTTACGATATATACAAGCGAATATCTTCAGAAAACAACTAAACGCTATGTCAGCAGTCAATGCAGCAAAAACTGGTTCCCAGTTGACGTTCATTATTTTGCGTCGAAATGTTTCTAACGTCGTTGAGGTGATCTGCTGTATTTTTACATTTGTTTGTTTACAGTTTGATTTTAATACAGGCACACTATTACACACGATGTAAACAGGCAGGTGGTCATTAATAGCATAATTAATAACCCCCGTTGAGAGCACATTAGTTGCGTTATTTGTAATCAGCAAATCAAGAAGTGTTGCCGTAGTGGGTGTTATGCGTGTAGGTAATGCCACAACGTTTACAAGACAATATGATTCCATTAGTAATAATAGTCGTGACTTTCTGGGTGTATTTTCATGCATATCGACATTGAAATCACCACCTATATATGCAGTGTAATTATATTCAGTGGCAAATTGAAAAACATGCTCCATATATTGAAAAAAGTTCTCCACATAACCATTCGGGGGGCGATACACAACAGTGAAGAGGGTCTTATTGCTACAAACTGAGAGCACCTCATAATCAGGTGTAACCGAAGTAATCTCATCAACCCTTTCACACTGAACACTATCAAGCACAAACAAAGAAACGCCTCCACCTCTTCTGCTTGTTCTGTTTAGGAAGTAAGACTGATAGTTGAGCAGCTCAGGACAATCAACTTTGTCTTTGACCCATGTCTCAGTAAGCATTACCACAGAGAACATGAATTTGAACTGTTCAAGGAATGCACGTAACATGTCATGTTTATCGCGAACAGACTGAATATTCAAACATAGCGCTGAAAAATGGTTAGACTGACCCTGAACCTCATTATTAATATCATTCGGCGAGAGGTATCACCCATATAGAAGGGACTGATTACAATCAAGAGCAGTGACTCACTGCAACAGCTTCCTCAAATCGTCATCGCATCGAATCAAGTGTGCCAGTTCCCCGTTCGCCTTTCGTAAAAGCACTTTGTTGTTCCGGTGCCAGGCATACTAGTAGGCATTCGCATCAGCCCATTTCTTCGCATAATCGAGAAGCTGACTCTGTTCAACCGAGTCAGGTTTTCTATGATTGAGACCTCAGAGTCAGACGTTCTTAGTGATTTGCCTTTCAAAAACCATTGATCGCTGAGCTTCTGGGAAGTGAAACGAACTAGCACACCTGGAACTTTGCCTTGTTTCGCGGGAAGCCTGTGTACGGCATCCACATCCCCTTCGCACAGCTCAGGAAGCTCAATTGAGTGGGCCACATCATTAACTTTTTCAAGCAAATTCTCACCATCTGACTCCGAAATGCCATGGAATACCAAATTTTGCCGTCTACTCCTCCACTCCAAATCGTTCACAGTGACCTTCAGATGATTCACTTCCTCATTGTTGCTACAACTTTCAAGGACAACAACTCGCTTTCGAAGTTCCTTAATCTCTGCCTCTTGTCTAGCCATTGTTTTTAACACTTCATCATATTTCTCTGACATTATATTGATCGACTTCTCAATATTGTCAACTTTTTCTGGAAGATGTTCAAGTTTCTCAAGTCTCGCAAGGATAGCACTGAGAATGACAGGTATATTGACTTCGTCTCCCTCCTTGCCGCCTCCCGCCCCTCTCAGGCGTGACGAATAGCATGTGCCACATTTCCAGACCTCGAAGAAAGCCTCAGCCTTTCCCTTGGCAGCAGCTTCCGACACCCCAGAGCATTTTCCTAGGTGGAACAAGTTGCTACATTCAGAGCATTCCATTACACGGCCTTTGGCTGGAATTGCTTTCGAACATGCCGCACATATTTTATCGCGGCCAGCCATGTCTTATCTAACAGGGGCCAACAAGTCAAAAAGGCACAGCACAAAGCAAGACACTTTCGGCAGCGGTGGCAGCAGGGTACGACCAAGACTGAAAATGTAAAGGCGAATGCACCAACCTGCAACCAGTAGTACAGAGCAATGAGGCTGCGAACCGCTCTCTGCCACCACCGCAGCCGAAGTGATGAGCAGTGGGCGTGACAGGAGCGGCACAAATCTTTCCGGTGATAGCAGCCTGGTGACGCTAGCAGCGGTAGTTGCTTGAGGAAACGAAATGCCGTGCATCCACAGCCGATCAGTTCAAATAAGGTTTCTGCAGGCCCCACAGTCTTGGGAATTCCAGGCGAAGGAGAAATCCGTCGCGCAGTCAACAACCTGCAACCAGTAGTACGGAGCAATTAGGCTGCGAACCGCTCTCTGCCACCACCGCAGCCGAAGTATAGACTTAAAGACAGTTCTCGCAAAACTTTGGGAAACAACCGCGCTACCTGCTTGGCAATTCAGCCCGGAGAATGCTGCAGTGGCTAAGGTGTTCTGCTGCTCAGGACGAAGCCGTGAGATAATCCAAGCCGCGCCGTGAGCATTTCGATGGAGTTGACGTGCAGATCCGTCGGTGAGCTTTGTGATGTCAGAAGAGCTTGAAGAATCTCGGAGGGTAGGAATCAATTTGGAGCCCGCCACTAGATCTCTCACAGTTTGGTGCAACATCACAGCGTTAGACCCCAAATTCTATAGCATGCCATGTTTCACAGTGCCTTCCTGCAGCTGTGTCCATATTGTCATATAGCAATGTCTATGTTTCTTACCTGCATTCATCAACCTGGGATGCAGGATGCCTCGATTTTGACGAAACTGGATATATCTTCGAACTCTGGAGACTACCTCAGATGAATGAGCTATTGATATCATGACAAACAAATCATCCCTGGCCACGCCTTCAGTTTGATAGGGTTATCTAGGTTTATCACCACTTGGGCGTCACCCCATGTGCTGCGCGAATGGTCGATAAAGTACGACTCACGTGAAAACACTGTTGGTACCTTCTTTCATTTGTTTATCGTTACGCCTAGTGCATTTCCTATGTCAGTGAGTTATGAAAACAATTTTAGTGCATTTTTACGAGGGTGAGTCAAATCAAAGTGAGCCAGTGCGGATGTATCACAAACGGGGTACTTTATTTAAAAGCAGTCTTCGTGAGCATTTAGACATTTGTCATATTGACTGAAGAGTCGCGTGAATCCCGTCTCATAAAACTCCTTCGGTTGCTGCTTCAAAAAGTCTGAAATTGACTCTTTCACGTGGTCGTCCGTCACGAATCTGTTTCCGTTGAGCTGTTTTTTCAATTGCCCGAAAACGTGGAAGTCGCAAGCCGACAGTTCTGGCCTGTATGGCGGATGCTGCAACGTTTTCTACTTGAACTTTGCCAGTTTTGTGTTAACCAAATCAGCGACGTGGGGACGGCATTGTAGTTGAGCAAGATGACCCCATTTGTCAATTTTCGACGTCGTTTGTTCTTCATTGCGACACGCAGCCGATCCAACGTTTCACAATATCGGAAACGATTGACAGACTCTCCAGGTTAAGCAAATCCGATAAGTAATTTCCAGTGCATGACGATCAAAAGAAAAAAAAGTCAACAGAACCTTTCTGGTGGAAGTGACGGCTAATCACCTCAACAACATTTGCAGTTGGGATGGGGGTGTCTTGGATCGCCGTCGCAACTTTCACGTTAATCTTTGAATCGTTTACTCCAATACTTCATAGTTGCCAGTGAAATGCAATGTTCATCGTACAAGGCAGCAATACGGGGACTAATTTCTTGTTGGGAAACACCTTCAGCTGTCAAAAATCTCACGACACCACGCTGATCAAATTTCGGTGCGTCCCTTAATTATGTCACGCAACCGTTTTGAACCCAGCTTATGTGAAGGCATTAAAGAACATTTATCCTAATACCTGCGTGTCACTTTCGCAAATGAGAGATGCATGGGCTACGCGCATGCCTCGCAGATAATAGAGCTAACCATTCTTGAGCGGTGTGGGTTGCCTCACTTCCATTTAACTCGCACTCGTACTACGCAGTTTGTGGTACTTGATTAGCATTTTATGCCGTTGATGATGCGCACTGAATACGCTTTAAAATAATTTGTATTTGCTTCCATTTCCTTTTTAACCGCAAGGAAATGTTATGGTAGCGTCATAACTTTGTAGAGTTTGTAAATATCAGCCAGAGGGAAAGCTGGTGGTCCCGGACTTCATTCACAAAGGACGCCCTAGGCATGGCGGGAAGAGGTGGCTTCGGATTCACATCTGGTGGCTTGTTGACTGTTCTACGGATTGTATTTTTGGTTGTTCAGTCTTTTTTTCATTGCTGCAGTTTTGTGTGTTTGTGGTGGTGCAGTTATCCAGTTACCCAGGCAGTTCAAAGCGTGACATCTTACCCCTTTTACCTTTCGCTGCTGCGCATGCCCACGATACGGTATATGTATACGCTACGCGCAGCAATAAAGTTGTGTTGAAGTCAGCGCTTTGTGGTGTTTCCTTACTTGTCCGCGTTTGTCTTTGCGCTGTGTAATTGTAAGCATGACTGACCAAAGCGTCCAGCAAGTGGTGTTAAGCAAATTCAGTTTAGATCCGAAGCATCCGACGGCCCTTCACTCGATGTGGACTGAGCACCATGTATGGTGCCTGCTGGTCCTGAAGTCCGCTTGTCCGATCGCTTGCAGTCATTTACGCAGCAAGCTGAGTTTGTACAGCGCGAACCTATGCATTGAAAGGTGAAGGAAGGGGAAACGTTTTTTTGTGAATTTACAAATCAACAGCCTGCCACTGTTAGCACTCTGCAAATTTCTCGTAGGAGTTTCTGAGACACGTCTTTTAAAAGCGTAAAGTATACTTCGACAAGCGCAGCTTATGTCAACCGTGCTGTTGAGCGCAGTTGCTACATTTCAAAGTCTAGCGGTGGCCCCGCACTAATTGCATGCAGAAGCCGTTAAATGAATTAATTCACGCAAATACCTGCATGTTGCACTAAACACAGCCGTCACTTACTTGTAGTAGGACTGGTTTTCGCTCCCTAATTCATGTTTTTCCTCGCAAAATCAGTAAGCGCAGTGCCAAGACGTGATGAGAACCGGCTCCTTGCACGTGCAAACAAGCCTCTCATGGAAGGATGACGGTTCAGGCAAGTCTATAGCACGAACCTAGGGCGCGAACCTACAATAGCAGACAACACCAATGCAACATTTGTGTTTTGAAGCGAAAGCTTCACAACGGGACCTTGTGCTCCGATAGCCGGGTGCCAAGTTTTGACCTTCAAGCTGAGTTAGAGGGCAAACGAAGAAAAAGAAACTGAATCCATATCCATGACTGGGAGTCGAACCCACGGCTGCGCAAACAGAAATCCTTTAAGGGCCGCTTAGCGAGACCGCGAGGCCACGATATTTACAGGGTGTCTACGCTAACTTTAGCCAAGGGTTAAAAAATAAAATATTTGAGGTAGGCCAGGGAAACCACTCGCATACATCTGCCAACCGGCTTGCGCATCATGGGCAATTTTTTATTGCAACTAATTAATTAGCAGCTAAGATAATTTTTCTAAATACGTAAATATTGACTTTAGACAGCAAATGTGAATAGCAAAGTTGGAGAGCACAGTCAGAAACCTTCATTCCATTCATTTGCTGTAAAGAAAACCTCACGTGTATCTTTTTTTCCAGCTCCAAAGAAAGCCCGCGAAATACAAAAAAGTCACGTGACCAGCGCATTTACGCGCCACGATTGTGCTGCTCTCAACCGTGGCTTGAGTGAACGAAATCACCGTGCTGGCAAGGTGCGACGACCTCAATGCGCAGGCAGGCCGATATATCAACGGTGGTTGCGGCGCCCGTGTGAGCCAGTCTGCAAGCGTGACGGTGCAAGTGGCAGCGAACGCGCCAGGCATTGTGAGCTATGAAATGGCCAAAGGTGACAAACACAAATTCGACGAGTTTTCTTCGCCACTGAGAGGCAAAAGAAGCGTCGGTATAAGCGCTGCTGAGATGAACAAAATGTGCCATGTTAACAAAACTAGAACCCGAGCTCTGTAAGCAACGAGGCTATTTAATGTGACCTTGTATGTTTATGAAAACGCGTCAAAACGCTGGAAGCCCTTGGGATCAAAGGCGCTCACTGAGAGAGTATTCAAGTACCTATGCAAAAACAAATCATTTGAGCGTAGGAAGGAACTGTACTTTCGACATTCTCGACATTAGGTGGCGTCCACGGTGTGCTGGGTATTATCAGCATAAAGTTTGGCACTCTTCTATCTCGTTTTCACTGTCTTGTTGATATTTTTTTCTGCTGTTTCTTCGCCCAGTCCAGCATTCCGGTTGCTATTCCGGCCACTATAAAGCGGGGGAACGCATTTTTTCACTGTTCCTGCTTGGCACTTATCTCCGTTACCCGATCGGCCTTTTGGCTGCCAGAAATGAGGCGACTAAGGCTATTTACGCACAAACACGGGCGTAAGAAAAAGAGGGCAACATGGCCTCGGTTATTGAATACGCCTGCGCCTCGCGTAAGCCGGGCTAGCGCACTTGTAAGCGCAATGGACTCTAGCTCGACTCCGTTATCACTTCTCTGGGGGCGTTCTCGTCAACCGCCAAGCAACGCACCGGGTTTTCGGCATAGTTTGTCGGCAGGAGGGCGTACATGGAGCTCGGTCACGGGCAAGAGTTTACGAGGATGCATTTCACGGGTTCTCTCTCGCCTGAGCGCAGAATCAAATCACGAATATGGCCAGCATGGGGGGGGGGGGGGGGTTCTGTCAAGGTCGTTTTACGCAATTGCGAGTGCAATTTAAATGCGAAAGCGTTGTAACCTGAGATAGCGAATGCAAACAAGGGAAGGCGTTGGCGGATAACGACTGGCACGACGAAGCACCGGAATCGGCAGGCTGTGGCTAGCTGTATAGGATACTTGCAAAGCACTTGGTCAAGTTTAAGCGAAACAGGATTTTTTTGTTGTTTTTTTCGTTTCTAGAATGAACGCGCGCCGCTGTTCGGCAGATTGGGTGATTACGGGCGAACAAGGTCGGCTCTCGCGGTGAGAGGTGCGAAACACGAGCGATAAAGACGCTTCGGAGCGGACGCATGAGGTTCTCTTTCCTGTGAAGCAATATCTAAACGAACGTGACGCGAAAAAACGTGAGCGTTATGAAAGCTCTGGGATATGATTCTTCGCTCCGAAGGATTAACAGAGCATAGATGCTCATTACTGTAATGGCGTGTGAATGATGTCCGGCATTCCTGGGAGTCTGTAAAACGGATGAGCTCTCGAACGTGGTCAAGTTGGTTACTAATGTTGGTAGTTTGGCACATTGTATTCGTAAGAGTTACCATAATATTACTTTCCAGCGTGTTAAATGAATGAACTGTAAAAGAACGCACCTTTAGGTTTGCTTTGGTTTGGTTTATGGGGTTTAACGTCCCAAAGCGACTCAGGCTATGAAAGACGCCGTAGTGAAGGGCTCCGGAAATTTCGACCACCTGGGGATCTTTAACGTGCACTGACATCGCACAGTACACGGGTCTCTGGAATTTCGCCTCCTTCTAAATTAGACCGCCGCGGCCGGGATCGAACCCGCGTCTTTCGGGTCAGCAGCCGAGCACCATAACCACTGACCTACCGAATTTTTGCAGACTGGCAAGCAATAATAAAAAGGATATATGTTAAATGTGAGAATTGCCCGACACCAGTGAGAGCTACCGGAGTGGGCTGGTCGTAAATCACACACTTAGGCGTAAGCATATTGGGCATTACGTATACAAACAATGCGAGGCGATGGCATCAAATAACCCTACGGAACAGACAAAGGCTCAGGATGCAAGAAAACCACAAATCACAAAGGGTCACACAAACGCTACTCACTCACGTGAACGGGCAAATATTTCTCATTTTTTATACTCCGTAAAACTGATTCAGTTAAGGACTAGTGGCCCTTACCTGTTGAGCGAAGATACCAGCCTTAATTATGAAGTTGCGATTGTTGAAACAGGGTCTACGTAAGTGCACAACGCTGCAGAAATGTTTAATTACAAACCATTATATTCACACAATAGCCTCTGTCAATTATTTTCTACGGCTTGTTTTCAGGGTTTAAGGGACAGAAACTTAGCAGATACTAGCCAGGAACCACAGGTAGTGAGAAGGTAGGGAAGACAGACTTTTGCTAACTACTTTGAAGAGGTTAGTTGATATTCAGTAAAAAAAAGTTGTAAAAGCAGACAGAGTTAGAAATTGCTGCATTTTCTACTTTTTTCTACAACCGTTTTTTTTTTTAAGGGTGTATGATTAAGAATAAAAAGTAAGCTAATTTATCTTTGCCGATTAGCCAGTCAGGCACAAAAAAGTTATGTTGACCTGGACAGGACTGACCATAACCACGCGCTAGCCGAGCCTTCGTACCGAGCGCCTTGTCATTTTTTAAATCTTGGCACAAGTTACCTGAAACGACCTCTATGCCCGCCGTGTCTGATTTGCAATTTCTGCTCTGCCGTCGCATTGCTCTTTTTTTTTTTGTTAATTGCCTGAGTGTATATTAGCAGCAACCTAACTACGTGCAAAGCAGGACAAAGGTATCTCCCGTACTTCTCCGAATAACCCTGCCCTGTGCGAGCTTCCGCTCCGTTACGCTTACAACGTCTTATTTTGTCTTATATATTGGCATATGATATATGTGTCCGATTATATTGGCACGTAGTGGTGACTGCAAAAAACTCTTTATTCGGGCTGACATGCGCCCACAACGGTCTGAATGACTCGGCGGCGGCGTAGCAACAAGCATGCTCGGCGGTCGTCGAACAGAATGCCCGCCGCTATCGGCTGTGCTCAATTTAAAGCTGATAGCGAACTTTAGAGCTACAAAGTACAAAGTTACCACAACATTCTGGAACGACGTAGAATTAGCTCCGCCTGGATGCGATCAATCGAGATAAATCTGGTCGCGTCTTGCATCAGGGTCAAAGTGATAAAGCAATGTGCCGGCAGCTTCTAAGAATGAACATACAAAGAACACACAGATTCGCGCCAACATCGTATTTGTTCTTGGGTGCAGTTTTTAGCTGCTGCTGCAACTGCTTGCTTAGCGCGAAAGACAAGAGACACGTTCACCCATGAGAAGGCAGCAGCAGTCGATAAGCTTAGAACTAGTCAAGAGATGTGATACCAAGCGCCAGAGCGGAAGCTTTGCAAACATATACCTCTCTATTCAATCCCATAAACACGTTTTACTATTAGTACCAATATTTTTATTTGTCAGTAGCGGCGACACGTACGCTGTACGCGCGAGCACCCCGAAGCACGTTGCGGCGACCGCTCAACCGTGGCGGGAGCTTGCTGTGGCCTTCAAAGCTCCCTTCTTCGCAGCCTGCTCTCCAGAGGAAAGGAGTGACCCTCAACGCATTGGTTAAACATAGCCGCAAGGTGACCGTAGAGACTTCTCTCACAACTCGTCTGCCTTTATTGCTTGGTGTTTGCCCTAACGTAATTGGATTTTTCTTATGCTCTCTCTGCCAAGATAAAACCTCGCTTCTCGTTTCATATTTTTTTTTATCCGGTCTGTATAACACGGTCTACTTTCCCTTCGAGAGCATCTGTGTAGCCACACACACGTGCGCTTTATGTGATGTGGTTTCTTGGAAGCGTGAAGTGAATGCTGATATTTTATTCCTCGGAAGACAGCGTCGAGGCGGGTGCCTCTCCTCGTTACGCTCTAATCAGTCATCATAACTGGAATTATGGCGTAGGTAGGTAGGTAGGTAAAAGCTTTATTGATGAACCAATTAAGGGAAGGAAGTAGGGGAGGTTTGGTTGGCTTGGTTCTTAATCCCAGTTGGCGGCCATCAGTCCATGACTTCTGGCGACCTTCTCCGCCCATTCCACCAGCCTTTTCTGTGAGGCCGGCTCGGAGCTAGAGACCGCGATCTCCCAACCTTCTAGGTCTGTGAGTGTCCAGCGAGATGGTGGTTGGAGTTCTCGGCATATGAAGAGTATGTGTTTGCTCTCGGAGCCCCACAAAGAGAGCATTCGGGCTTGTATTGATCCGGGTGTATTAGTGCCAGAATGGCCGGTCACCCTCGCGAAGAAACAACAGACTATATGGAGGCAACTCCAGTCCAGAACGTTTCCTTCACCGGCCTATCTGGCACTAATAAGCCCTGAATTATGGCGTAGAACGTTTTCGTATTAACATTTTCATGCCCACTCAACTTGGTGCTTATGCCTTTCTGGGCACAAAATTTTGTGTGCTTGTTCACTTCGAACTGTTGTTTTTCGAGTGCCAGCGAGCGCTTCCATGCACATGTACCGGATGTTTCAGCGAAAACTTTCAAAAATGTAAAAAATAGGCTTTTCGGGATAAAAATGCGGCTTTTGCGGCATAGTGTTACCAGTGTAGGCGGACGCCAGAAAACCGGTGAATCATCTTAAGTAGCAAGCCGGTTAAATAATTTTTAATAATTAACTTTTTAACTATTAGAGTTAGGCGCCTAGTTGCAATTAGATATTTGTAGCCGGTCGTTAGTAATAACCATATGAGTTTTTAGAATTTCGAGAACGCGATTATCCTCGCTGCTGTGGTTTGACAAAATATGGCTGCATCGTGTGAAAAATGCATGCGCTATCGAAAGATTGCAGGCCAACCTACCCCCCCCCCACCCCCCCCCCCCCCCCCCCCCAAGTGCACGTAACTAGTCGAAAAAGCCAAATTTGGTCGAGCCACAGCGCCAAGGATAATCGCGTTTTTGAAATTCTAAAAACTGATATGGCTATTACCATAGTCCTTCAGTCAGCATTGAAGGACTATGCTATTACTAACTGAATGCCAACAGCGCAAACGACGCAGACAAAGTAGAAGAACACACAGGACAAGCGCTGAAACTTTGTTCTTCTACTTTGTCTGCGTCGTTTGCGCTGTTGGCATTCAATATATACCACCAACTCGCCCGTTTGGCTATAGTGTTGGACTATTACTAACGACTGGCTACAAATATCTGATTGCAATTAGGATCCTAACTCTACTGGCTAAAAAGTTAATTATTAAAAATTATATACCCAGCTTACTACTTAATGCGATTCACCGGTTTTCTGGTGTCCGCCAACTCTGGTAATACTATGCCACAAAAGCCATTTTTTTACCCCAAAAATTCTAATTATGACAATTTTTGGAAGTGTTCGCTGAAACGCCCGGTATATCTTCTTTGTAAATCGTTTTTTTTTTTTTCAGCTTGGAGAAGGTTGTCTAGGCTTCGCGCTCTGGGAAACCAAAATGAATAAGCGTCAATGTGTGCGTTTCGTGCAGGTTGGCTGTCCAAATTTTTTTTTACCTTACGGCTTTCATGTCAGGGCACGCGTCCAGACAGCGAGGGAATGCATCTACTTCATGGCTTCTCCGTTCCAAAAATATACGGCTACCATTACATGGCTGCTGTTCTATTTGACGCATTCGATGTTCCAAAGACATGAGTCGGAAATACTGCAATATAGTTATGCATTGTCCCTGATGTAAACCTGAAAACTCGCTCAACTTCGAATCGTGGGTTGGAATCAGGGGGATACATGAGAAAGTTTTCTGTTTGCCTCTTTCCATTAGAACACCTTTGGTACTGAGTTCCATGAAAGTGCTTTTCGTAGAGGTTATGACTGAAGGACTTGAGTCAAAGTCGACACTCAGTTATCAGGTGGTCTCAGATACTTTCAAGACACTGTGCTTTACATATACCAAAACATCATTAACTGAGCCGGAGTCAGTCGCTCGGGTTTTCTAACTTGTATTTACCATCCTAACTGTCGTTCACCGGAGTCTCCAACTTCCGTCGCAGAATCAACAATCGGTGCTGACTGTAACTTCGAGGGCGTGCCGATCACCGCCCCGTACTGTGCGTCAGCTGCGCACCTGAAATGCGCTTCATTTCTGAAGTACTAAAAACGCTTTGTACACCTGGCAACTATGCGCTGCGCTCCACATGAACTGCGCAGCGTATCTTCGTGTGTACCGTTCCAGAGCGCAAGCTCCGTCGTTCTTTAGTTTGCAGTGTCTACGTTAAAGGAACGTGTTAATAGAACATGAGTTTCAAGTAAAGGTGCTTTGTGGAAAGGCTGTGGAATGTGCGGATGGGCACGCTCAGGCCCTGTGATGATGCACTTTGTTTAAAGCGTTTCATTCGTGAGTTGAATACTGATCAAATAGATGTCAACAAAACTAGAAGTGCGCAACTGAACTAAACACGAGCATTGTGAAAGGCTCCGCGGGTTACGATAATGGGGCTCTGAACTTATCTGTTCAAAAATTTTCACAATAGATGCGTATTACAGCAAGTACTGCCTTTTCCCCGCAACGTACAGGTGCCCCAAAAGTAATACGGAGCATGCGAGCGGTGGCAGAAATGAAAAAAACTGCATGCCAGCGCGCTCTATCAGCAGATGCGCGGCAAAGAACTAAGGGGCGTCGGCACATCCGGCTGACCCATCTCGATAACTTGATGCTCGTGTTATCACCTCAACGAGCGAAGCTGCGCTGCTACCATCCCTGCCCGCCAGGGGCGCTTTCAATACCTCATGGTTTGCTGTTCGTCCGGGCCGTGAAGAAATGTTTGCCATCGGCACCGTGCGCTTTACGCTTCGTCAGGTCCTACATTATCTTTGTCTGTGGAGCAGCCGAAGTCTGTGCCACACATGGCGGCGAGTTTGTGCGCTGACGAGTATAAGCACTCGAGCAACGTTTTGGCACATGCGGTGACAACTTTGCTTCGCTCTAGGGAACGCATGACAAACAAAAAAACAAAAACAGTAGCATGCATGTGCTGTCTTTGATAAAAACAGGTGTTCAACTGCATAGCAAGTGGGCTACTAATTCAAGACCATTTTCTTCCACACAAATTCACTTTCTCACACTGGAAAACCTTCGACAGCAACCCGGATACGTCGACTCATTATACGAGTCCCTTCATCGACGCATGGTCGATGTCATTAACGTTAGCGGGAGATTCACCCGTCATTAAACTTTGAGTTTTCATGAAAAGTGCCTTTGGACGTTTTTTTTTTTTTAATCGCCTCGATCCTGTTGCCCTTTTCTCCTTTGCATGTTTGCAAAATATAGCCGATAGGGGACGACTAAATGAGAGACAAGCTCGTTTTTTGTTTGTCTTTTTTTCCTCCATTCTAAGAAAGCAAATTTCTGCCAACGGAGTGATCTTTAATTAGTTCAGTTGCGCACAAACTCGACGAACACATCATGAGCTTGTTCATCACGATAAAAGCAGCGCGAACTTCATGACGAACGCAGAAAGGGAAGACGATCAGAGTAAGACGTTCCATGGTTATATCAGCGTCTGTGTCTCGTCTTCCCTTCTTGTGTCGTTCGTGAAATTTGCTCAATTTTTACTGTCACAAACTCGCCGCGAAGCGAAGAGCGAACCACGGCGGTCTCGCAGGCTGAAAATGGTGGCATTCCTGAAAAAGCAAAAAGTGCAACCTGCCGAACGCCACTTTCTACACGGCGCGGACAAACAACAAACGCTTGCATGATGTATTGAAAGTGCCCCTAGCGAGCACTGATGGCAGCAGCGCAACTTCGCTCGTGGCAGCGATAACGCGAGCATCAAGTTATCGAGGTGGGTCAGCCGGATGTGCAAACGCCCCTTAGTTCTTTGCTGCGCATCTGCTGATAGAGCGCGCTGGCATGCAGTTTTTTCAATTTCGGCCACCGCTCGCGTGCTCCGTATTACTTTTGGGGCACCTGTACGCCGATTCGTTATGCTCTCTGTCCGCTTCCGTAGGGCTCCAGCACAGTAATTAATCGACGACCGAAATCGATCGCGGAACGTATGCGACTCGCCAGTTCGAATCTGCCATTTGAAATGCAAATGTAGGCATGCCATGGGCCTCGCTGGCCGCATCTCTCCTCAATACGCGCTACAAAATACTGCAGTGTAAGTGTGAGTAACAAGGGTTATTTATACGTGTTTGCACTTTCGATTTATGTGCCTAAAAATGCTGTCACTGTCGTACACAAAAATAAAAATAACAGCGCAGCTGCCGTGTACAAGACGATTTAAAACTGATACTCTCCTAGATTCTTCTCTGGAGTAGCTGATGTTCCCTTAGTGTGCTCAGAAAATAATGTGTGATCTGTCGCCTGGCTGCTTTCTATCCACAGCGATCTGCCCGAGACAACTGTCAACCATAGTTTTGTCATCTGCGTTGTTGCGAATGGCATTGTGAATGGCCGCGCCTTTTAAAATTTTTGTTCGCTTCAGGGAAATAACATGGTTTGAGCGCAACTGCAGAAGTTCCGCGTATACTGCATTTAACCAGTAATTCGGTTCACCGTTCTAGTGCAGCCCGCCGTAGGGGCTGAGTACATTCCGCATTCGATCGCTCAAGACCGCAAAAGGGCTGCTCAAAACTTGAGACCAGGAGATCGAATCCACTGCGGCAGCCGTATTTCGATGTAGCCGAAATTCAAAAACACCCTTGTGCTGTGCAATGCCACTGCACATTAACCGTTCAGAGGGGTTTTCTGGCGGACTAGTTGGTGCTTGTCGTTCATGATTAAACTGCGCCAAAAAGGTATTAATCAAGGTATAAAGGTAGCATTGGTGCGTAAGCCTGCACACACTGGTGTAGTTTAGTTTGGCGCTCTGGCGGGTCCGCGCATCATGTACACGTAGCTGTCAATACTTATCTGTCTTGATCCCGGCGGTGTCATTTGGTGGTTGTTTAGAACGTATAAAAGGTAATGCTCGAAGCGTTTTTCGAATTAAAGTTGGAAGTTCTGCGCTCTATGCGTGTACGTGTTTTTTGTCTCTGTCCGTGTTTTTTTTCGCGCAGTTTAATCATGAACGTTCAGAGGGCGCAAGGCGAAGTGAAACGGAACTTTATTTTTCAAAAGAGGCGGGAAAACGTACATCGCTGTAACCATGACAACGTCCATAGCAGTCAGAAGATAGTCGAATTCTGCGCCTTCGGTTGCATGCACCGCAGAGTGTTGGATTGATGCACTGACAATTGTAGTGTAAAGAAGAATGAGCGCTTTGAGTTTGTTTACACTTCACGGCTCCCGCTTTTTTCTTTTTTTTTCCTTTCTAGGAAGCATACAGGTTCGACTCCTAAGCAATCAACTTCCAAGAAAATTCGTCTAAGCAAAACGAGAACGCAAGCAGAGCTCTGTTCATTCAGATTTTGTGAATATCTTGGTGGTTAATCTATCCCGATCAGGGGACTGTCAGTAGGTCTTACCGCATCCCACGCCGGTGGCGGAAAATCATCATCCTTACAACCATTCTTGCGATCACTGTCAGGAGACTGAGCATGCCCCCTGGTGGCGGCACTTAATTCACCTATATGTCATCTTAGGCTTCTCTGGTGTTGGATGGACATAATCACGACTTTGTGACTTCTCTGCGGAAGCCACTACTGAAGTGCAGGGTGCACGAAAATTGCCTCCAGGATTACTCATTGCAGCACGTCCTTTAGGGTGGCGATGGCTCAAGAACAATTGTAAATCCTCTATATTGGTGAGCTTCCGCTTTCTGGTGAAAACTGCGAATACCTTCGGTAAGCGTGCTAACGCAACGACAATGAATTGATTCGTGTAAGTACGATACATTCCTAACAGTTACGCACGAGCGTGAACTTTCAAGGATAAAACTACGCAGGGAATGGGAGTTACTAAACACACAAGTAAATTTTATTTCACCCCTACTGACAAGCTGAACGTGCAGGTTAATTTGTTAGGCATTCTGGGTCAAAAATATGTCTTTACTAAAAAGTGGCAACCGGCAACTTGAACGGTCAAAATCAAACACGAACTTCTGACCTCTCACAGTATTCCTTAACCTCGAGGAACAAGAAAAACGAAAATTTTGTTTTTTGTGATTTGTTTGGTTTATTGGGGTTTAACGTCCCGAAGCAGCTCAGGCTATGAGGGACGCCGTAGTGAAGAGCTCCGGAAATTTCGACCACCTGGGGATCTTTAACGTGCACTGACATCGCACAGTACACGGGCCTCTAGAATTTCGCCTCCATCAAAATTCAGCCGCCGCGGCCGGGATCGAACCCACGTCTTTCGGGCCAGCAGCCGAGCGCCGTAACCACTCAGCCACCGCGGGGGGTTTTTGTGATTTGTACCTTTCGCTAGTATATTTGCTGAGCTTCGAGCTGTTCCACAAACCGGACAAATGTCAATTCGGTAAAGCTATGCAGGTGGCACACCGGTGCCCCTCTTTTCGGATGAAGTGTAAAGTACCCCAGGAGATCTAAATCAGTCGAGCCCTTCACTACGGTGTCCGGCATAGCGCAAGAGCAGCTTCGCGATGTTGAGCCCCTCCTCTTCAGGTTTCTATACCTGCACAGAATCCTAGACCCACGTTGAGAGCTTTAACGCAGGTGGCATTATCTAAATAGCGGCTTTCCCCGGTCTACACATCTTTTATGGCTCCGACCCTCCTGGACGTTATACCAATAAGCCTGAAAACAGATGTCAGAGCTTTCAGTAACTACATACGGTAGACAGCAATACTGGTGCTGACGTCATTTAGCTCTCAAAAAGTCTCAAGTCATCACTGTTCTGAATTGTTTGACCCAAAATAATTCCGAAATTGCTTCCTTTTCCGCATAATGACCTTTGCAAGTACACAATGTCTAGAGCACTTCCTTCATTCTTGGTAGCCGTATTGTTATAAATATTGAACTGTAAAGGGGAGGGAGCGGGTGTTAAGGGCCAGCCGGGATTACCCTTATGTTGATCATGTCGACTGCTACTCCGCTTGTATCGCATGGTCCAAGCGAATTATGTCTCCTGTCACTGTAGCAGAAGATCAGTGACCTCTAAAAAAAATTTCAAAGCTACCCTTGCTTCCGCGCGGGCCTTCCGGAAACCCAACGCGAGCGACTCTACGCACATTCCACCTTCTCAGGCTACGCAGATATGGGTCACGCTCATCACGTAAAAAATGTGCGCACAAGAATAAAGTGTACATCACTCAAATAGGCATAATCCAAGCACAAAGATGACTCACTGTAATGGATCTTGCGCAGTCATGCAGGCGTGTAGGCGGAGTGGGTCTGCAATAAATACAAGACGGTGGCCTTCTATCGGGATAGATCCTGTGTGTCACAAAGGAGGTGTCGAGGTGGCCGAAGTGAAGCCGCGCGCCACAAACGGCTTCACAAAATTCTCATTTTTTCGAAACTGTCGTAGATGTTAGGCGTCACGTAGCATATGTCAAGAAACTATCCTCTGCCGTGTTACCAGCGATTCCGGGTAGGGAGGGGAGCCACCGGACGCGCACCGTACGTCGTTTACGCTTTAGTTTTCTCGACCAGGTTAAGAATCGAAGGATATGTCCCAGGAAATTCAGTGCTGGAGTCGTTTTACTGTTGGCTTGAAATCAGAATCATGATATTCCGAGGCTGGCGCTCAGTATCTCTGGTTCACTGCTTGGTAGTATACTATGAGGGATTGACGTCCTTAAGGTGTTCATGTGTTATAAGAGCACGTGTGCAACTTCCTTCCTCAAATGATAAAGAGCAGTCAGGTAAAATTTCGGACTGGCTGCTTGACACAGTACTAGAATTTTTCTCGCCAGTGATATCTGGAGGGTATTAAGCGGTCAGCATTATTCCCCTCTTATCAAGTTAAAATCCCTTATTTAACTCTTTGTTTAGTCGTGTATCTACTGCTGGTTGATGAGCTTGCGCGATATTTATGCAGAATGTCTCTTCACCTCATGACCTCTCTAACCAAGCTTAACGTTTATGATTTCCTCAAGAAAACGTTTTCCGCACACTGTTGTTCTAAACTAGGCAACTTTCATCTAGCGACCGTGCATTTAAATTGCGTAATAAGGGGAATCTCATAGCCGACGAGCACTGAACACAACCAGTAGGGCCCCCAACACTAACAAAAGTGCTCTCTCCACACCTTGTGAGACGCAGATGCTTCAGGGGGGACACAAAGCTATTTCTAGTTACTTTCCGGACTCACCTAGTAGATCGGGGTCTGTTTAAGCTTTCTTGTTTGTCGCGCTTCGCTTCGAAGAAGAAGAAACCGCCATTTGTCAAGCAAATTTCAACAAAAGCAGACTACAGCGCCTTAAGAAACTGCTCATAGTTTCCCATCGTTTACGGGACAGCGTTTGGAAGCATTCCGTCAAACCGGGAGTACATCCTCCGAATTTTTGTTCCCGAAACCGCCACAACGCTTAAAGTGAACTCGAACAGCCACAGAGTGCTGATTGCTCCATCGGGCCGCTGGTGCATTCTTTATTTTAAAGGCGCCAAAAAAAAAAACATCAGGAAAGAAGATGGGAAACGACAGGACGAAGCAACTAACAAGAGAAGATAAGCAAAATATAGAATAAGTGAAGGAATGTGCACATTTACCGAAGCACATTATAGCGTGCCCGTCCCGTGCTTGTGAGCAATACTTCACTGACATACTACGCATTCTCGGTAGAAGTAAGGTCACGAAAACCATGGGAATTGATATAAGCATTTTTCATCAAAAAGAATGGCCGGCTGTGTGTAAGCAAAGCTTCAGTTTCATTGTTCACGGCAGAGAAGCCATTCTTTTAGCATGCTTTATCATGCCGTTCTTGATCTATAGGTGACTTGTCTGCGCACTTGACGATAGAAGCTATATATGTACAGTGGTGAGCAGCCTTGTCTAGAGCGCTTGAGCAGTGCGCACTTGGTAACAAACCGAAATTAGAGAGCAGCCCCTCATTACAGGGCAAAGTTTTCGTGCCTGCTTTGTTTACGAGGCTATTTGGCGCTACTTCCGTGCAAGCGTTGCAGCTGGACCCTAGAGGCTGCCACAAAATCTGGATTTGTTTGCAAGGAAGTGCAGCGCCCGAGCGCTCTAGACAAGGCTGCTCACCACTGTACGTGTCGTGGGTGCAATAAACTAGTTAGGCGCTTTGTCCTGTCGTCTCCCTTGGGGTTCCATCCTGCTTTGTCTTTCTTTGTGCATTTATAATTAAGAATCAACCAAACCCCACCTAGTCCAACAGCAAATTCTCTTATGCCACCGGCACTCTTGTCTGAAACACCAATTTCTTTTTTCCTTCAATGATAGCATGGGTGCTTTGGCCTTTTCAAAGGAGTGAGAGAGGCACATGGCATGCCGCACAGCGTGGCATCTGCACGCACTGCGCATACCTGACATCACTTCAACAAGAGGCTTGTTTCCTAGTTAAATCTAAAAGCTATATCACAATTCATTTCCCGATGGGGCAATCATATACATACCCGTTGGCAGCGACGGGAAGTTTAGCGCAGCAGTCGGAGGTAACGATGGCGACCATGAACCGCGTAAGAAAGGAAGCCGTCTAGGGGCGCGCACAGAACAGGGCAGAGATCAAACCGTATTCCAAACGAGCGAAACGGCCAAGGGAAGCGCAGAGGTTCTACTGGCATCCTGGCTGCAAATGGAACCAAAACAACAGTGAAAGCCTGCACTTTCATCACAAGCACGTTGCAGCTATAAAGTCGGCGGCTTCAGAAGACGTCTGCAGAGCATATTCTTTCGTCGGTCGATCGGGTCTTCACGGAAAGCTTCTAGGATCTTGCTCGTAGAGAGTCGTAATCGCCGCGCTCTCCCCAGTGCCGCCGGGCGCACGGCCTTCACCTAAAACTGGTGCATTGCACCGTATGACCTTTCTGCAGCCCTCTACCTAGCGCGGTTGGGCGCCTATCTCATTTCTCGCATCTCGCATTGTTTATTCACGCTTGCCGCCTCACTGATGCTCTTACTTTTCCCTCGCATGTATTGTAACGAGGTAGGTTTCTGCGTCCTTTCACTATATACTGTCGTCAGGCACGTACCACTGCACTGAAATGAGAATGAACTGTAGCTTCCCTGCTGACTCTTAACCCTTTCTTTACAGCGCCAAAAGGAGGAAAAGTTGCCATAATGAATGCGAATATATTCGCGAAAGCCTGATTCTAAAGAAAAGGGACCCACATGCATGTCCGCGGCGAAATTTCAACACTTCTACCCGAAGCTGTTGCATCAAAAACATAACTCTTGCATCGCTTAGGCGCGCTTTTCTCGCTTAATATTCTTCGCGGCCTTCACTTCGTGGATATGTCAATAACACACCCTTCCAATCGTTATTTACGCCATGGGCGCATGTTTCCTTCGAGGTCTGTCATCACAGAGCGGCATAAGTAAGCAGTATGGATTACAGGGCATATGTAAGGGGCGAAATAGAGAAGATTGTTTTTGTTTTTCAGATACTTCGTGCTGGTGTTCGGTTGGTATAGGGCCAGAGCAGTGACGAGAGGAGCACCGATTGGCTGCTAGGTTAAATGGAGTTAAACTTATGCACAGAACCTCAATGCTCGCGATTATAGAGGAGTCGAAGTTGCATCTATTGGAAATTAAGCTGCCGTGCGAAAGCGTTAAAATAACAATAAAGGAAAAATACTTCGTGTAAGCTAACCGTTACCAAGCTGGCAGGTCGCATTCACTGTTTTCCTCCGGGGCTAAGCTGTTGGTAGCAGTAAAATAACATTGCAGCCAACAATATAATCTCCTCTCAGCTTCCAAACATGAGCGAAATAAGTGATGGCCGGAAAATATGATAATAAATGGCGACTGTTACCCTGATGAAGTGTTTCTCAGTGACGAAGAAACTCAGAGTATTTTGAAAATTGCCTCTCAATCCTTCTCCTTGCGCTCTCTTGTCATTCCACTCAGACGTATATGAAGAAAACAATGGGACGACGGAAGCATCCAGAGGCAAAAATTCAGTTGTAACTAAAGTAGCCTGAAGCGCTGGTTAATATATAAGCACTTCCAAGGACAAACAGTACAAGACAGAAAGCTAGAAATGCATAGATACAACTACTCCGTAAAAAGCAGCAATAATACCCAAGTGCATGACTGTGAAGGGCTGTGTACGAGAGGCCTAGGCATAGCCCAAAAGAACTCATTCCACCGACTGGTACCAGAGACACTGCCTGGCTTCAAAATTATCGCCCTGCCCACGTCTGCGAAGGCGGTTGTGTGGAATGCGGCGGGCGCAAGAGAAAGACGTACAAAGTAGCGAGAGGGCTGAACGGAAGCAGATCGGGCTGGTCTGTAGTCGGCGAAGCTGGACCTCAGGGGACCGTAGCAAACTGACCGCCAGCCGAGACGCCCAAGAAGCCTGACGCCTCGACCCGTCATAATACCGTTAGCCGAGACGCCTGGGAAGATCCGACAGCGTCAAGATTTAAGCCTCCCGTTAGCGATCGCCGGGCCAGTTCGCCGAACCGTGGGACCGTCACCAGGCTGAGCGCCATCCCGCCAGAGCCGCCGAGAGCGAGGCACCTGTTGGCCGGACTGCACCGACGCCTAATACAAGACAGCGGTGAGCGGAGCCCCCCCCCCCGTTTGACCTCCAGGTAGAGCGTGAATAAATAAGGTTGACCCGGAGGTGTTGTGTGTTGGCTCAGTTCTCCTTGCTTCAGCAGAACCCGTAGACAGCAACAAATATAATGTTGCCTTGTGACTGACCTCCGACGGGCGGGAACGTCACATGACCAGCCTCAGACCTCTATACTGAATACAACTGTTACAAAGCAGCCAGCTTCCCACTGAAGATTGCGCTCAAAAGTATATGCCTACATAAGTTTTACCACAAGCACCGCATCGCCGCAAAACATCAAGTCGATATCGTTAACAATTTTAATATCCAGTCGGGCATCGACAGAAAACATCTTAAAGATTAACTCTGGTACGAGTGCAGATTCAGCAATAAGTATGTGCAACGGAGCCTTATCTAGACACGAAGAAACGTTTTCACTGCGGTGAATGCCAGCACTCTACGCCGCTTCGACAAAGAGGAGCTTCGGTCTCAGGTACACTATATGCATAAGCAGATGAAGTGCGACAAAAGGGACTCATCAATGATGTACTCTGATTTATACCTTCATCACCTTTTAAATCCATTACAGACCATAGCTTCTCGATAAAGTGACAGGGTGTGCCTTGCTGGTGCGCCAATTTCGGGTTAAACAGGTTAACTTTTTAAGTTTAGTGGCGCTTAAGCAGCGCAGGCTACCATATGCGCCATGGCACATGGTAAATGTATGCGTCTTTTGGTTTGAAAGTGTGCAATGTTTTGAAAATGTTGCCATTTTTTTAAAATATCTCAGTCTGAATACGACACAAATCGGAGCTTTCTGCTGATGGATCGAAGAACAAAGTTATACAAGCTACACGCCTCAAGCGCGGCACAGGGATGCAGAGATCTAGGGAGGAGGTACGTACATGTACAGGCCTTGATCGAAAGCCAGGCGCAGTAGGGCGCACATGTTGGACGCCGGTGCGAACGAATTTATTTATTTATTGTACCCCTCAAATGCTCCTAATAGAAGTATTACACGAGTAAAAACTGCAGGGGACACTGAAGCTCACCCTTAGATAGGACTAGATAGAGTTGATGGGTTAACGCCCACACATATGCCATTGATCCGCCTCGACTTTACAGTCATAGATCCCTAGTAGTCCTCACACCAATTCCGATAAGGTGGTGCAGTGGTTAAGCGATGCGCCACTGCCCTGCGATGGCAGATGCTGCCACGAGTTGGGGCTTGTGAGTGTATGCGACGCCTTATTTGAAGAGTGACGCGACGGAAAAACGCAAGGTGGAGGCTATGATTAGGCAGGCGTATAAAGCGGCCCTTGGGTTGCCTCACAATGCGTCTACCGAAAGGCTGCTGGGATTAGGGGTGCACAACACCCTAGAAGAACTACGGGAGGCGCACTTGGTGATGCAGCTCGGTAGGCTTTCAAAAACAAAAACAGGAAGGGACATATTGGAAAGGATCGGCATTGGAGTTGACGTTCCAGCCGGTGACACGAAAATTCAGATGAGGCGGAAAATGCACAAGGGCTTGTACATAAAACCTTTGCCCAAGAACATGCATCCAATACATCACGAGGACCGCAGGAACACAAGAGCGAAAGCTTTACATGCTAAGTACGGGAAGTACAACGGGGCAGCCTATATAGATGTCGCCGAGTATAAGGGCAAGGACGCATTTGCAATTGCGGTGGTGGACGGGCGGGGACGCTTGATCGCCTCTGGATCAGTCAAAACTCACACCCCAGAAACTGCAGAGGAAGCGGCGATAGCACTAGCTGTAACTAGTAGTAATGCTGACCTGATCTTCAGCGATTCAAAAAGAGCCATCCGAAATTTGGCGAGCGGCAGAATATCTGTCACAGCGGCGCGATTGCTGAATCGGGCCACGGGGCGAGGGACTACGGAGGCGGAAATTGTCTGGGTACCTGCACACTCTGGGAACCCTGGGAACGAGACGGCTCACATGAATGTTCGAGGTTTCGTCAGCCGAGTAGGTGAGCCGGACGTCCTGGGAAGGTCCACGAGAGATGGGCTGGTATCCTTTCATGACATTACTAACCATTTCAGACTTCAGCGGAGGATTTACCCACCCCCGGACAAGCAATTGGTGATGGCGCAGGAATGCGTCTGGCGACGATTGCAGACTAGATGTTTCGTCAACCCATACGTGTTGAGCAAAATCTACCCTGACATTCAGCCGGAGTGCAGATAATGTCAGGAATTGGCTACCTATGACCACATATTATGGAGCTGCAGCATAGCACCGCCACCGGCGGATATTATGCGTGATCCTTCCCTCGAGCAGTGGGAGGCCGTGCTGGCCAGCTCAGACCCGGTCGTCCAGACCAGAGCCGTGGAGTGGGCCACCCAGGTCGCCGTCAGCCATGGGTTGATGGCCTTCTAACACGGAATCGTCCACACATGCTCTCACGAAAATAAAGTTTTTCCATCCATTCATCGCGACCAGTTATTCATTGAACTACGACCGTCCATGGTGGTCAGTTTGCTCACAATCCGGTGGTCAGATTGTAATTATGCCACAAGGTCACGTGACCTAGGTGGCCCACCTAGGCTGCTTATCTGGAGAGTTTTCGCTCACAACACTGACGACACCGCCGACGACGGCACGACGACAACGACGAAGCCGGATTTTACGCAGAATGGTAGCCTTAACTCTATCGAGTTACAATATACAAGATGAATCGTAAATTAATGACACTCGGTTAAAACATAATATTTTCGATGGCGTGCTTTAAAACCTTATCCGCCAGCCATGCCTCCTGGGAAGAGTAGGTAGGAGAGAACATCTAGAAGACATGCAGTGTAAAGAGATACCAAGCGCGGGCAGTTCTAGAGGATGTGTGGGGTGTCAGGGTGTCAGCTCGTAACGTGTAGTTTGCAATCTGAGCCGAGTTCAACGAAGCTCTTGGTGATATACCGCAGGGTTTTACGCTTTGATTTACGTGGTGGCCCTTTATAAAATATGCATGCCCATCCCTTTTACTTTTGTCTGAGGTTCCTTGCTTAATGCGGCATGCATCACTTGCCCCTTCTGTCTTCACTGGTGACAGCAACTTCTGCTGAAGTTTTCTTAATGCGAAAGCATTATTCGCTAAGTTGTGTCTGCAGAACGCGACCGCACGATGACGTCACTCCAAATGAAATAATGTGTAAAACAAAATTGGGGACCAGGCGACAGTCGAACCCGGGCCGCCGGAGCACGAGAAGGGGAAGCTGCCACTCCGCCACGGCAATTCGGCGTTTGGAGCAGAATAAAGGCAAATCTAGTGAATGCACAATTCTTAAAAACGTATCTTTGTTTTATGTACTGAAGCCTACACGAGGTATGAGCATGTTATTTACAGATGTAGTAATCAAGCGAGTACCAGGTTCTCTTCGTTTCCGGTAAATTTCCTCCATGCTTGACGTGCAGTCTTAGAACCATCATGCGGCACCCATTGACAACCCCCTCGCAATGTACGGCGCTGGGCCCGCAGATGGCGCAGGTGGCGGACCGCACACAGCTTTCGCAATTCCGCATGTAAGGAGACTTAAGTGCACTCCCTAATTTTCAGCTGCCAGTGTCCCCCACCTAGCAGAAACGAAGGAAACTCAAGTTGCGGCTTTCATTGGACTTGGACTTTTGCCTTGGATTTCTTGCATAGTGTTTTCCCATTTATTCTTGTGAGTTCCGGCTGTAGAGAACTGGGTTTGTTGGTCCTTCATCCTGCTTTTCCCAGCGCCAAGAGACGGGGAGAAGGGAGACACATATGAACAGCGCAGCGCTGTGTGTTTGTCGTCAACCACCTGTACAGTTTTCTTTTTCTTCACTGTCTCTCAAGATGTGAACTGCGTTTAAACACAGTGCAAAATCGGCATCAGCCAGCGTTCAAGCTGCCGTGCATAGGAACCCCCCATGATTCAATGACAACTTTAGCTCACAAAGGTTTGATCTGCATGCTGAAAAAGCACCAAAGCATATACTGTATACACATAGAACATCGTGCGAGATACATATCGCACCAATCGCATTCAGCTAACACCAGCAGATTATTCTACAAGGTGTATGAGATTCAAGGAAACGTGCGAGTGCTTTGTAGTAACACAAAGTTGTATTAACACAACTTTTTAAATATCAAGGACATGCCACGCCCTGCATAATAGCTTGGCAACTAGTGCATCTCTCATATTCACAATTATGTAAGATTATTACTCAACCGGGCTTTAGATCTTGCATTGGATGTCAGAGCCGACAGAGCTATTTTGACACAAACAACGTCTCTAAATTACAAAATTTTTGTTTCTTGCTACATAGTCTCTCGTCAGTGATATAGACACTGAAAAGTGTAGAAAAAACGGCATGTAACTAGTGTATTTGAAGCACACTATAGCTTACAATGCATTGTTCTATATCCTTGCAAATGTTAGAATAATACGCATGGAACAAAAAAAAAAAGATTCAAAAAACATCCTGACACCTGCAGACCTAAAAATTTTCCGCAATGCGTATCTGACTGGCTTGTCATTTTGCAAGGTCGGAAAAATTTCCTATCCGATGAGCCATTGTGATTTTGCCACGGTAAACCTACAGCAAACACCGATGCGTCTCTGGGTATAACTTTTCGGTCCTGAAAAAAAAAGATATTGTAAAAAATTTCAAGAAGGTGCTGTTTGCAAGTTGAATTGATTTGCTGACGCTGCTGAGGGGGGTCTGAAATGAAACAGTAGTGCATACAGTCGCAGTGCGGTCAAGAAAGTAACCTCTTAATCTACAAATATATTGATGTTATTGGATGTGCGACTGCTGACCCTGTAATAAAAGCAATGCCTTTTTTTGTAAGAAGTTAATTTGATAGATATTCACTGTGGAGGTGATGTGATCCATAATTCCACAACAGCAAGGAATTCTGCCTTTAAGTAATTAGTATGCGCAAGAAAAAAATATGTGTTCAATCTGACTTCATAACACAATAAGTCTGCATAAACATTCAAGGAATTAATATTGTCACGACCAGAGGAGCCGTGAAGGTAGACGTCGAGAAGAACCCAAGACTGGGAGCCCTTTTTTAATTATGGAGCCAGCTTCCACGACACAGAACAGAACCGCGCGCCACGAGAGCCCACTGCCGCTTCGTCGTCGTCTTCGACTCATCGCGGAGGCCACGCGGCGCGTTAGGCGCGTGGCATTATTCCCCCCCGCGAAAGCAAACATCGTCTCGATGTGGAATGGGGTATGTACAGTGAGGGGAGGAGGAACAAAAAAAAAAAAAAGACTGGGGGTGAGGTGAATTATACAGTGCGCTCTAGATGACATGCAGGGAGAGTCAAGTTCACACGTGGGGTAAGGGGAAAAGGTACGAAACAGCGTGAACACAGCGCTCAGTCACGCGAAAAGTACGGCTTTAAGCGCACTACATGGACGATTTCAGGCCGTTGGCGCTGAGGGCCGGCGACCACAGTTCCATGGGGGACAACTTCGTAGTTGACGCTGTTCAGACGGCGCAGGACTCTGTACGGGCCAAAATACCTATTTAAAAGCTTTTCGCACAATCCCTTGCGGCGCACTCGTGTCCACACCCACACGTGGTCGCCCGGCTCGTAGTGCACGTCCCTGTGCCGAAGGTTATAGTGTCGGGCATCGGCGGATTGCTGGTCCTTGAAGGTGCTGCAGCTCCTCGCGGACCACTGAACGGATGAGTTCGCGAAGGGAGTCCGGATTCGTCCTGGGATCATGGTCGAATCGGTCCAACGTTGACAGTGTCGATGACGGACGCAGTTGCCGGGCGTACTGTTGCGATCTCTGCTGCAGCAATTTCTCCATGTGGACGGCCTCGGCCAGAAACTCCGCGACGGTGTTGGGCGGGTTCCGCACGAGGCCGGAAAAGAGCTGGTCTTTCACGCCGCGCATGAGGTGCCGCAGCTTTTTTTCTTCAGGCATGGCCGGATCGGCGCGATGGCAAAGACGCGTCACATCCTCGACGTACATGGCAACACCCTCATTGGGAAGCTGAATTCTAGAGGACAGGGTACGCTCCGCGCTCTCCCGGCGGTCGCTGTTGGCGTACGTACTCAGGAGCTGACGTCGAAAGTCCTGCCACGTCGAGAAAGTAGCCTCACGGTTTTCGAACCAGGTACGTGCAGAGTCCTCAAGGCTAAAGTACACGTTACGCAGCTTTGTAGCGGCGTCCCAGCAGTTGAAGGTCGCAACCCGTTCGTAGTGCGCCAACCAATCTTCTGCATCTTCAAACAGGTCACCGTGAAAGGGCTTAGGCGTTCGTGGGGTCTGAAGAGTGAGATAGGTAGGGCTGGCTGCAGGAACAGTCGGAGGCAGGGCGGGTATTGGCGTCGCCATGAGCGTAGGGGTAGTCGAGGGCTCACCGACCAAAGGGAGGGCCTCGGGGGACAAGCCTCGGATCCTCCGGCTGGCACGATGGACAGGGGTGGTCACAAGAGGCGGGCGTGTCGAGTCGTCCTCAGGAGTAGGGAGCATACCCAGCACCTCCACCAGTGTCACGACCAGAGGAGCCGTGAAGGTAGACGTCGAGAAGAACCCAAGACTGGGAGCCCTTTTTTAATTATGGAGCCAGCTTCCACGACACAGAACAGAACCGCGCGCCACGAGAGCCCACTGCCGCTTCGTCGTCGTCTTCGACTCAGCGCGGAGGCCACGCGGCGCGTTAGGCGCGTGGCAATATTCTTATTCATAAAGTCCTCATGCAAACTGTACACTGCACAAGCAAGCATTTGATGCAGATTCATGCAAAGTGTGCACTGTACAAGCAAGCATTTGATGCCGTTTCCTTCTGATCTACTATGAATACTCTATATAGAAGCTCAATTGTGTAACCGCTCTGTATTCCGATTGTTTCCCTGAGTGATAAATGACAAGGTACTTGCTAAGTACTTGAGTGATAGTGGCCTAAAATATATCTTCTGCACTGAAAAAACATTGCACTTTGCAATCATTTCTGCATTATGCACTTGAAGCTAATATACAAAGTCTTAAGCAAACGACAAGTAGCATAAAGACTTCTATTTTTCCTGCTCCATCAAAAAGACATAATTGCCTCCATTTAGCCCGCCATAGCCTAAGGTACTTATCTGCCATAAAAACAAACACAACATGTTAGCAATGTGGAGGATTTCAACCATGAACGTGACACTGGGATACGGCTTTAGAAAAATGCAATGCGACCATATGCGTTTTCATCACAAAGTGGTGAAGGTACTTCGCTGCTATCATTCTGTAGGTTTTAGAGCTGGCATTTTCTGCCAGCTCTAAAAATACTAGAGAACAAAAAAAAAGATTTGCTGCATATAAAAGAACTCCATAAACCAAAATTAATCCAGAAACTTGTGCCTCATACCCAAAGTGTAGCTTTGGCTCGTAAATATTTTATGTCCAGCATTCTTTGACAAAGACTTTTAATTATGAAATATTGTAAGATACTGTTATAAAAATATTCAATGTAGTGGTTCATTCTTCCGATACGTAGCAAATTCTTTCTTCAAAAGTTTTTATATCACTGGCATCGAGCACTTAAGACTGCCAGTGAAAGCCTATGGGGAATGATTTTAACGATAGAAAAAACGTTAATAGCAAAAGAAATGCAAGCTTTTATAACATATCTTTTTATAACATAAGAAAAACTTGCGTTCATAGCATATGAAAAAATTGCATTCATAAGCTCTCTTTCGCTGAAAAAAAAAAAAGCTTTTGTCCAGAATTGCTGGGTATCGCAGCAGCACTGTACGGAGACAGTTGCGGCGTATACACTTTTCCACACCTGATTCAAGGCACATTGAAAATATCCTCAGTTACAGTTTCTAATGCTGATGCTGAGCGCGTGTTCTCCTGTTTCAACTTGACAAAAATAGATGTGCAACATAATGAAGCTGGACTGGCTAATGGCGATTCCACGAATCAAGTGGGATCTGCGGCTTAAGGCAAAACAGCTTCAACGTCCTAAAAATTTGTTGGCTAGATAGTGACAGAATTACACTTGCAAGATCCCTGTCAGATCCGGCAGGCTTTCTTCAGGGGACCCAGTTCTGCTGGACAAGCACTTTCCCATTGAATATGCAGCTGGAATGGCATTTTCCAGTTGGAAGTGCAAGAGAATCGAGCCAGAAATTTTCCAGCTGGGAGCTAACTGGAGCTGTAAATTTTCCTGCTGGAAGAACTGTTCCAACTGGACACAATTTCCGGTTCAGTAATCCACCTAGAAATGTATAATTTCCAGTACAATAGTCCACCTGGAAATGTGAGCTTTTTACCTGCGCGGACTGGGTGTTTAATATTTCACTTATTTATTTGCAACGCACAGCTGGCCAAATCTTTAGCTGGCGTGCGTGACGGCCGATTTTTCTGCGCTCCTGCGCTATACGACGAAGCGAACTTGCGGAAAGCTCCATATTAAGCACGGGCTTAGTGAACCTTTGCTTAGAGTTTTCGCAGCTTTCCTTCGTCATAAGCTGCAGGAGCCCGGAAAACGCGGCCTTCACGTACGCCAGTTAAAGATTTGGCCGTCGGTACCTGTGGCTTCAAAACCAAGTAAAATGGGCAAAATTTTGTGCTCTTTATCTTGTTTCTTGCGTGGATTCAAAATGCTATTATTTATTGCTGTTCAATAACTTTTCGGAATATCGCTTCTGTTCTGTTCTGTTTCGCTATAAATTTAGCGCTACGGTTAAATGGCATGGCTACTTTTGACAACTTTTCGCTTGTGTTCTGGCTCCTTCGTAAATGTGCACAACGGCAACCCTGCGATAGGCTATCCCTCTAATGTTCTACTTTCATCGAGCTCTGCTTACGTCGGTGCGAGAACTGCTAGAAGAAGTGTATGGCCAGGCAGTCAACAGTTTTGTGCCTTTACCTCTTGTCACAGTGAAAAACGTGCTTCTCAATTCCCAGGGCGCGGGTTAAGAGGGCAGAAGCCGTCATCAGGGCTCCATTATTTGTGATAAAAATTAGGATCCTGTGCAAGCATCTCCAAGTATGAAATAAGTGCAGTGTATTGGATTTTGATAGAAGACTACCAATAAAAACACCTATCTAAGTAACAACCTTAGTGGTGAAATTTGTCTGGCAATATCCAAGGCAGCTGCAACAATGGCCGGCTGTGGCTGTAATTCTGTACAGGGTGCGTCAAAAGTTGCCAGACCACAGGATCTTCTTTTCCGCCGTATATTCTGGCACTTGCGATGCCTGTAGGTGAGAATGATACTCCCCTGTCTGTTACAGAGATTTTCAGGTTTGAGGTTTCGTAAATCCCATTACAATGCTTAAAAGAATACCCTGCGGCCTGGGAACTTTTGACGCACGCTGTGCATACCTGAGCCTCTCATAGAGCAGTAAGTGATTATTGTTGAGAAGAAAACCGAAAAGAAGATACGCACTCCACGAAATTTTCACCTATTGTTTCTAGATTCTTAGCCTACGCTATGAACCATGAGCCGTATAACTCGGCAGAATACTGGTCGATCGTGCTTCATGCAAGCCGAGAATTTGTGAGGATAATGGTCGAAAAATGATGCTATGATGCCGATTATGCACTTTTCAAAAAACAGTACTCACATATGAAGCAGAACACCTCATCCTTTTTGGCAGCTTGTACTGCACACAATGCACGATGGCGGCATTTAGGAACACGGCGCAGGAGCGACAGCGTTTCGCGGAGCTCAATGCAGTATGGCTTCTTGCCACGGCGATTCGACTGACAGCAAAGCACGGGTAAGTACACGGTTTTGTGAATAGTTCTTTTTCTTAGGAGCGAGTGGAATTTACGACCGACCGACAGGCGCGCAGGAAACCTGAGCTGCGCGGAGCCATCGACAGCGCTAGCCCGGCGCCGAATCAGACACCCGAAACGGGCCGGCGAACGGAAGTGCCTGAGTGCCAAGTACTGGGAGCGGCAAGAAAGTGCGGTCAAGTGTACTAGGGAGCTCGACGAGAGGTAAAATGAAGCCAGCATGTCCGTGTTTACATGTATGTCACTGCTAGAAGCAGCAATTACCTAGCACGTCGTAACCAACAGCAAATGAAATCAAACTAAAACTCTCAAGTTTGTTTTATCGTGTGCAGGCGTATATTTCAAATTTACAACTGCCGAGAAAATAAAATGTCATACGCAAACATCATCTCGCTTGTTTGAAGTTGCAAAGTGAACTTTTGAATGTGTTTCGTAAAAGTTAGTGGAAAACTTTTCATTAGCGTAAACGGCCCTTTGGTACAGGCAACTACGGAAGTACCATGATGTAGTTCCACGAGTGTAAGGCAACCTCATCGCAGCGCTTTACCCAACTGTCTCAACTGTTTTCACTGCAAGCTTAAAGATTTAAGCCCCCTCCCCCGTGCAAGAATTGCTTTGTGACACGCCTATCTCCAGGGCAGCTGCCACCTTTGCTAAACGGAGCTTGACGCGGCCGTGTATAGCAAACTGCAAGATTGGAGACCAGGTGGGTCGTATGGTGCTCCGCGTCACCGACAAGAAAGAGGGCTTACGGAGCAAAGATGCCTTACGATTGGCACATGCTTTCGTCGTCAGTAGAATACCCTACTCGATGGTCTACCTGCACCTACGCAAACAAGACGCGTCATAATACGAAAACTGATGAAGAGAGCCCTTAACCTTCCAATAGCTACCTCGAACACTCGCCTTACGGTACTAGGGGTAGTCAACACTTACCAGGAGCTTAAGGAAGCTCACCTCATAAATCAGTACACACGATTAGTCCAGACATGCTCTGGTCAGGCACTGCTTGACAGGCTACATATACAACACGACGTACATACATATACAGGAGATAGTGCGGGTACCTGAACTGTAGCGCCGCGCCAAATTAGTCCACTCTCTCTGCAGGAATACGGATGGAGAAGAACATGAGGGCCGGAGAGTAGCGCAGACGCCATTTTGGCGGAAAACACGGCGTCTACTGCGCGGTCATTGGCGGTACACGGCTGCAGTAGTTCACCAACACCGGCAGGTGGACGGGCTCACCTTCAGAGCACCTGGCCCAATACAGGCAGCGGAAGTGGTCATTGCCCTGGTTGCTTTCAACCCTTCTTCCAAACATATCATTACGGAATCGCGAGGAGCATAACGTAACTACGAGGCCGGCTAGGTCACACCTCTGGCAGAAAGAATATTGCGCTGGAGCATGAGATAATCAGGTCCTCTTAAAAAACATATTGTCTGTACTCTTGATCACCAGGCTCTAGGGGGAAATGAGGCCGGGAATGCGGCTGCCCGAGCACTCATCTCCCGGCTACCTCCCGCAGATTCCATTGATCAGGATAAGGCCAACTACTCACCAGATTTAAAGAAATTCTGGATTACTATAAAGATGGTCATCGCCGATACTATACGCCTGCTAAGGGCCACAAGAAAGCGAACGAACGCTTTGCTCCTGCGACTTTTCACAAACACGATGTTATGCCCGGCTATTATGAAACACCATGGTTACTGGCAGGTTCCAGCGCTGTGGCGAGGTAGCAGATGCCTACTACGTGATATGAACCTGCCACCAAAATTCAGCCTTAACCCCCCAGCCATACACGAGAGGATTGGGAGGCGGCCCTGCTTGATCGAAGAGCCAGGACGGCGGCTTCGACCAATGGGGTTCCAGATTAAGGACACCACCGAAGGACACCACACCTCTCTTTAGTGGGAAATAATAGCTTTTCATCACCACCACGATGTAGCCCGGTTATTAGACACTGGTGGTGGATTTTGTGGAGTGTCTTATGGCCGTTGACAGTATGTCGTGTCGCGAAGGTTATTGGAAGGTAACTAAGCTAGCTAACTGCAATGAACGGTCGATCGGCCAGGCAATACTGCTCACCATTCGCAGTCAGCTGCTTGCACTTAGCGTCGTTGGCATGCGTTGTGCAAGTTTCTCACCATGTGCGAAAGCTACTATGAGCGTCAAGAGAGAGACTACATTAGGATTCGCCCTAGAAATTGGAAGTAACGCGGCCGACAGCTGCGTACTGTCTGACTCACGCAGCCAAGTTTCATCTTGCCAGTCTTTTCGCTGTTCCTGGTCAAACTATCTTTGTTCCTTACTTGGCGCTCACTTGCCGTCGGCCCTGGAGTTGGAAAGAAAACACCTTCATCCGGTGATTTGGTGTTTGTCGAAGGCCGTTTTATCAAGTAAGGAAGGCCTGAGCGTCTTCAGACGCTTTCAGAGAGCTTGAAGGTTTCCACGCTCCAGTGCATTGGTGGTTTCAGTGACGTAGAAGACGGACGATCTCATTGCAAGGCGAGAAGAGCAGGAACCTGGCGGCCGCATTCTTTGAAGAAATCACCGAGCCGCGGAAAACGGCTATGACGAAAAACATGTCAACTTTTTTTTCATGGACGTAAGTTCCGCGCCTCTCACCGCAATCCCGGTCACGGACATTAATGAATATGTTGTACTATTGATGAAAATCGCAGGCGATCAAGCCCTCACCGCCATCCAGTATGGCGGAAGAAAATTTGAAAACTGCCTTTAAGTTATGTATTTTCTGTGACAGCGTTTTTAGCTCATGATTCTTACCCTGCACATACAGCTGACATTACCAACTTAATGCCAGTCATTATGACACTGCGAATCAATCAATGGCACGGCTAGTCAGTATAGTTGTCCGTTACTGGCATTTGCGTTCGGAATGAACTCTCCGTGAAAACCAACCCCAGCTGTGGCATTTTGCTAAACTGGGCAAGACAACCATTAATAACGGAATTATCCACTTACTCGAGAAGTTTCTTGTCTGTCTGGATGTGTCAGCAGAATTGAAGTATGACAGTGGGATTTTTTCTCGCGGTTTTCGCTACCTTACATCTTTCATCGTATGGGCTTACAGAACTGTCTTTATATACTGCCTAGAATTACTGAACATGACGACCACTGGATCGAGGCTTCCCTACCACCGCTTCTTAATTCTGTTAAGAATTCCATCTTCCGCATCCTCTCTCTACCGTGAAGAGGAAGTTGTAGTACACCCTGGATATTTTTTCAGAGCATTTCACCCGATGGTTGACCGGTCGGTGCACCGGCGCGTTACCGCAATGCTGTCATACGCCATCCTCTCGATCTGAAGTTCGGCTGACACAGGCAACTTGCTGTATGGAGGGCAGTGCGATATGTCGATACTCCAAATTTATGAATGGCAACAAAGAAAGGGTGCATTTGCAGAACTCATTACCCGATATTCTACAGCAGTTGACTTCGACCTTCCTCTGTGATGAAAAATTTGACGGCGATGTTACCGAGTCTGATGTTGAGGCACAGTGTCCCGAATGTCCGTGATCCCTTAATGTCGCCGCTTATTGCGCCTATGCAGCATCAAAATTTTGAAGGCTGTGCGCTGTAGAGAAACTGGTGTATTTAAACACACTGCTGAATAGGTGTCTGCAGAGGCCAGCAGTATAAGAGCACTCCATTGATGAGGCTTCTTCTCATCAGCACATGATTCTTTAATGAAGGTTGCGCGCATGTGATAACTGGCCTATTTGTAACCTGTTATTCGAGCTCCAACTACCTAAGCTTTATAATTCACGAGCGACACGAAACGCGCTCCATTGTGAGCACCGCGCATCCCTTGCCTTTAGAGGAAGCGTGATGTTTATTTCGCCACGACCATGTCAGACGAGAGAACGCCAGTATACTGCCTCTGCTCCAAACTTTACACTCTCGCTACCCTCATCGCCAGCAATCACATTCTTAATCTGGTCAACTGAAATCTATCCACTGTAATGATCGACCATCCCTGATGCACTGTCTCTCGGACAGATCGCCATGTGTAACATTGCATAACTACATCGCTCTCATCGCTTGCCCTCTACCATGGCATGTTTGTTTGCCGTTCAGTCACTTGGTTGACAAGAGTGAGCGTCGGGTGTCACCCCTCGCAAATGAGGAGGAGAGCACGTGGTGTGCTCCCTCTTCTTACGTTCCAGCACACGAGAAGTTGAGATAGTACTGCTTGGAGCATTTCTTCGAGTAAGAGGGCCGTATTTTTCTTCACAAAACTTATATTTGCGGCCACGTGGCAACAAGTTGGAAGAAACAAACCATAGCAAAGAAAATGAGAGAGAAAGAAGAATCCCGAAGATGCGCTTCGTGGGTTAAGCCTTGAACGAAAAGAGAGGTCGCTGGGCAAAAGTGTGCACAGCAAAATTAGCTCTTTACCAGAATGTTTGTTAGAGATGCAAAAACTGGAGGGGACACTTGAGCTCCGCCTTGAGGGTAAGACGCGATAGCGTATTAGGTTAATTCGCATATATGCAGAATGTTACTCTCTCGTGGTGCATCCCTGGTTAAGCGATGCACCACTGCCCTGCGATGGCAGGTGCTCCAATCGTCGGACCTTGTGCGGCCCAGGTTGCTCTTCCCAAGCGACCAATCACCTGCCACGCTGGGCAGTTTGCTCACTATCCGGTGGCCAGGTTGTGATGATGCTGCAAGGTCATGTGACCCACGTGGCCCACCTGCCTCCTAGGTTGATCTCCGGGCACCACCTGCCAGAGTCCTGCTCGTGTTCATTCACTGAAAACGCCGACGCCGACAACGCCCGCATCGGACTTTCTGGACGACGGGGCCTTCGATGCTATCGCGTTCAATCTAGACTCGCAGATTAAACAAGCGCTAAAATCTGGTCAAAGATACCACGGGGATGCCTGTAGACAGTATGTTGGTAATAGCAACCATTATAGCACAATTTAGAATCGCAGACCTGAGAAGATCGGCGTTTCCAGACTGAGATTGGCCCTCATAATAGCGCCAGGCTAAAAAAGGATTAATATAACAGCTCTCGTAATGGGTTTTGCTAACCGCATAATCGGTTTTAACAAAAATGTGGAGAGGGTGTGTATGGAAGTGTGACCATAACTTTTGCTCGAGCGTCAGTATATGAACAATGGGACCAGCAAAGCCCTCTCTGCGTGGCACTTCTATTGTCTTGAGAGAAGCAACTGGAAGTGACTATATAGAGCGACAGACTTCATCCCTCTATATAAGGGCAGTGACAGTTTTCATCCGGCTAGTAAGGAAAACTACAAACGCCGAACATCTCAAGTAGTGTGCAGATACCCGTCCCACCTGGCTCAACTACTAGCCTGCTCTCATAGACCAATACTTTAATGCACTTTTAGCTCTCTCTTCTTTCTTAAACCTGATTCTAACTAGGTTACTTCTTGAATCTCAAAGTGACTCAGACGTCTGGTGGCCCGGCTTACTGAGCAAAACCTTCCCAGCTTGTTGAGGACTGACGATCTTGGCAATGCTTAATATTATGGCCTCTCGTATCGCAGTCTTGCACACAGGTGCAACAATTATGGTCTTTGGCGTCTAATTTTTGTAGGTATCATTTCGTTCCGCACGCCTTGCCCTCGCGCTGGAAGCATCCAAGAAAGCTTCCTTTTATATTTTACCGTTAGTCGTTCCAGAGAGCTTTCACGCCGGTTTACTAGCATTTTCTTCCGCAAGTCAACATTTTCTAATTTTTTTATTTTCTGTTTTTATTAAACAATCTCCTGTCTTTCCACTTGTCATTTGTCCCGACTGAAATGCACGAGGGCATGGAGGAAAAAAAACTGAGGAGGGAGCGTCCGGCGACAACCTTGAAGCCTCGTCTTAACAAGTAAAGATATAGCAAAAAAAAGAGAGTGTGTCCCCCCCGTGATCGCACCACGTGATAGCGTGCGGTAAAGTCTAGCCCCGCTGCGCGCGCGCATGCGCCGATTAGCGCGGCAGACTAACTGTAGATCAACTTCCTTGCTGTAGACGCCCGCGCCGCGGGTCGCGCATACGCGCGCACTAAATCATACCGGAATCAAAACATAAAGGACCGGCTCGGAGAGCGAAAAACTGAGGGAGAAAACGACTTCAAAACACTCGGCTTGCGAAGGCTGGCCGCGTGACGTCATGCTCCCTCCTTAGATTTTTTTCCTCCATGCACGAGGGCATCTTCACCGAGTGCAGCGGTTAGCGCGCCGCCTAGAGAAGCGCCGCTCAATCGATGTTCTTTTTACCTACCTTTACATCCGCCAGGCGGCGTGAGTTATCGAGTATGGAAAATGACTGCATATTTTAGAGCACCACGCAGGCCAGGCAGCGGTCGTGTCCTGACGTTGCAAGGATAAAAATCGAAAGATCTGGCTGCACGCTTGTGGTGGTCTACCTCCAAAAACGTCTACATTCTAGTTATTCCTTGCTGTCTCAGGCGTTAATAATCTCATGTTGGGTAGGGAGGCGGAATACAAGAGAACTTCGCAGAGCTCTGTCATTTCCAATCATCTTACATGTCTTTTTTTTTTTTAATTTGTACCTACAAGGCCCGCAAGAGGGCATTTTCCTTCAGGGCGGGTACCCTTCAGGATACCCGCGGTTCAGTTAGCTTTTTGCCTCCCATGAGAAAATCATGCTTGCCATTACCCGTTCCCTCCCTTTACCCCTTTTCAAAGCTTAAAGCGACATTATGTTGGATATTATGCTTCATTAAATTCGCGGTCGATCTTATCGCCTCCTCTTCCTCGGGTTTAGGGATTCATGCTAGCCATCTCCCTCAGCTAACATCACCCGCTCCTCTCGAAGCACCCTCCCACCCACACGTCAACGTTGTCCTGTAATGCCACTTGCTGGCACGCTCACTCCCTGAAAATTTTATCCACGCAGCATAAAGTAAAGCAACAGCATTGCTTTGCCACCCATGCCCACCATTGCCTTAGGTCACCCGCCGTCCACACCCCCGCTCCTAAGCAGCCTTGGGCACAATCAAGAACTTACCACAATAAAAAAAAAAACTTTAGCTATCTTCCCAGTAAACCGGACACTCTCAGCGATGTCGCGATATTGAGTTTAACACCTGCGTCCATAAGCAGCACCTTTGAAAGGTCTAACTTAGCAGTCTTTATTAAGAAAAAGAGCCTCCCATTCCTACTTATTTTTTGTCAGTCTTATTTTCGAGACACTTATGCTAAACTTGGTGACTTACTTTTAAACTAAACCGGTTCGACCCCACTGACCTATGCCTACATTATTTTTGTTTCGCTTGCCCAACGTTCCGGACAAATAAAGCTGTTGGGAGAACAAATTCAAGCAAACTTTCTTGATTCCAGTTGGAAGTTGGGCAAAGGTAAGTTTTCTTCAATTGGAGCCAGACCAGGCATTTTAATGCAATAGCGTTATAACTACCTTCACACCAAAATTCAACCGATGTCCAGGAAGAAATTCCCATACTGATTAAGAAAGTAATGAAGTATCAGGTGTCACGTAACCACCAAGGGCCAATCAAAGCACGCCTCCAAAGCTGAAATTCTGTCACCACCGAGGTAGCTACGAGGTTGCGACAGAACCGGAATCGCTATCGCATAGGGCCAGAGCAGCAGGGAACGTCGAGTGTCAAGTGGGTGGATGACGTAATAAATAAATAAAAACTGGAGGAGACACTTAAGCGGAGCGCTAATGGGTTAATATGAATAATTGACCATTCTCTGCTTTACATTCTCATAGATGCCTGGGTGTCCTTATATCACTCCTCGCGCCGGGGTGCAGCGGTTAAGCAATGTGCCACTGCGCTACGATGGCAGGTGCTGCCACTGGTGAGGTTTTTGAGACCCAAGTTGCTCGCCAACCATTAATTTAACTGCAACCTGCGATTGTTGGCAGTTTGCTCACAGTCCGGTGTGCCGGTTGTAATGACATCACAAGGCTATCTGACCTATGTGGTCCACCTGTCACCTGGGTTGCTTCTCTGGGCATTTTTCGCGCATTTTTTTTTGCATACGCTTAACGACGCCGACGACGACGCCAGCTTTTCTGCGAAACGGTACCCTTAATGCGACCGCGTTCCAACACTTCATGGCCGTTAACCGCATCCCAACCCGCTGCAGCGCGAACAGATCAGCTTCGCTGGCCACTGCATTAGGTCACTAATCCGTCGCCGCAGAAGAGCATCCCGCCTGTTTAACTGCCAATCTCTCCTCCTGTGCTTTGGATATCGTCGTTTTCATGAAATTCCACCTGTTCGCTAAAACCAAGAGCCCGCGGGCACCTGCTCGAGTAAGCCTAAATTAGAACGCCTGGCCGCTTTGGACGATACAAGAGAAAATCAATGCGCGGCGGCCCCCGCGTCTATTGGAAGCTGTTCCTGGTTTGGGAATGGACGTGCATCCAAGAGCTCCAGCACCGGTGTTTGTAGTGCATCCGCAACACACCGCTATCCCACTGAACTCTTACGGTGACTTAAGCGTCCCATAATTTTTTTTTGCGGCACTATCAATCTAAGGCCCATCGCATGGATATACCAGGTGTTTCAGGGAAGGTGATGAGTAATTTTTAAAAATAGGGTTTTTGAGGTAAAGAGAAGCTTTTTGAGGCATAGTAATATCAATTTTGGCGGAGGTCAAAAAACTGGCGAATCATGTTAACTAGTAAAGCTTTCAGTTAAATTCTGATAGTCAACTTTTTAACTATTGCTGGTAGGCGCCTGCTTGCAATTAGTGGTTTGTAGCCGGCCGTTAGTAATAACATATGAGCTTTTAGAATTTCGAAAACGCGATTGCCCTCGCCGCTGTGGCTCAACTATTTTGGGCCATTTCTGGCACCATTCGAAAACCGCGCGTCGGCGGCAGGGCTAAAAGCGACGTCAATCAAATCGCGTCACTTTGTCACGTGGCCTGCACTGTCCCGCCCAGGCTGGAACACTGAAAATGCGCGCGTCTGCTGGCGCTGCGGCGATGAAAAGTGATAAGGTGCTCCGACGGCACCCGCGGCGAGCATATGCTTTGGTGATGCATGGTGAGAGTGATAACCTAGGAACGCCGACAGTACATGCAACGCAGCATAAAGCGGCGCAAAGTATTCAGAAATAAAACAAGAATGAAAGCAGTGGAGACAGCTTAGGAAATGTCTTGGAATGGCCACCTTGCAAGCAGACTGTCTTCGCGTCACTTGAGCGCTGACATGGCCGCAGCTTTTGGAGGTCATTTTTCTACCACTGAAATGGTTGACATTGTTACACGCAAACAGCCATTTTTCTAACCCTGAAATGGTTGACATTGTTACAGCGTACGTGCGCGCGCAGAAGAATGCCACTTTAGTGGCACGGTTGTACAAATGATGCGCATCCTGGTTGCCGTGTGCCCCCTCGCTGCACTTTCAAAGGAGTCTTTAGTCGTTTTGCGAGAACAGGGTCGGTGCACCCTCAACGTTAAAGAAGTGGCTCAGTTTTGAGCGAAGGATTTGAAACTGGCGTGTTAGCCTATGTGAACGTCAACCTACAGCTCATCGCGAGAAAAATCGGCGATGCATTGCGATGCAGTTTCTCTTCTGGTTGGAGGGTTTTCAAAAAGCTCAACATGTACCTGTACAAGGTATGCCTGCACCAAGCACTGGGGGAGTCTGATTTTCAGCGCCGGCTCGATTTCTGTAACTGGTGCCTAATCAAATGACAGGAGAGCCCTGAATTTTTAGACAACGTGATGTGGACTGACGAAGCGCATTTTTTCCGTCGCGATAGTGCACACAGCGTAATTGCTGACTGAGACACGCACATTTTTTCCTTCCACACGCGCAAATTTTCTGCCATGTAATAAATAGATTTTTACAGACAGGTTCTAATTCCTCATGGTTGCACTGCCGAATATGTCGGACAGCGTTTTTAAAGGTCCAAGGTTAATTAGTCCCCTTCAGCGTCACTACCGTCTGCCTAAATGTCGCTAACATATGTTATGGCACTTCAGCCTTGTGAAGGTAACCTGCGTAGCTTGGAAACTGATTGGTTCATGGTTTGGTTCATGGGGTTTAACGTCCCAAAGCGACTAGGCTATGAGAGACGCCGTAGTGAAGGGCTCCGGGAATTTGGACCACCTGGGGTTCTTTAACGTGCACTGACATCGCACAGTACACGGGCCTCTAGAATTTCTCCTCCAAAGAAATTCTAGCCGCCGCGGCCGGGATCGAACCCGCGTCTTTCGGGACAGCAGCCGAGCACCATAACTGCTGAGCCACCGCGGCGGCGCTTGGAAACTGAATCCATAATCTCATGTTGGCACACTGTTAGGTCCTGTGTTTTCGTTTATTTTTATTTTATAAACGATCGCTTGAAAAAAAAGACATCAGGGCAAAAGACTTCGTACGTGTCGTTTCCAGACTCACGTTTTGTTGAATACGAACGAGTCACTTCCATGTCAATTACAATATAGAACCAATTAACCCTGTTCATGCCCTTACCTTGAAACTTGGGAAAAAACCCACCTAGGCGCAAATGATTTCACCACACAAAAAGAGACCTGTCCGTTGTCTCCTCGTCTCTTTTTGTGTCGTGAAATCATTTGCGCCTAGGTGGGTTTTTTCCCAAGTTTCAAGATGAATAACCAACTAGCCCGTCAACATGCCTTACTCATGCCCTTACATTTTCAGGCTATTGTTGTGAACTCCATAGTAATCGAGCAATCTTGGCGGAGGCTTTAACAAATTTCAAAGCCTGTGAAAAACTATCAAAAAATAGAAAGAATAAACAGGAAAGAAGAGCGAAGGCAACGAAGGGCAGTTGGCTCAAGAAAAATCTTTCCAAGAAGAGGTATTATCACACCATCAATTCTTGACCCGGAAAAAACGAAACTTCGCGTGAAATGAAAAAAAATATGCAGATAATTTACAGCGTTCAAAGTGACAGCGCAAGGAAAACAACCGTTGAGCGCGCATTTCTTGCCTCAAAATTACATGCGTGGAAAAATGAAAAAAAAAAAGAACAGTACGCGCGTAACTTCATTTTACATCTGCCGGAACGACAAGAACTTTACCTGCCTGTGCTTTCCTAGCAGAAAGGTCGGTGATGCCAGTTCATGCTCTTGGTATGTTGGAATGGGCAGGATAAAACTGATACACAGATAAACGAAAATCGCAAGAGGCAAACAGTTCAGCACTGTGACTAGTCCAGGCCCTGCATTCAGGCCAAGAAACCCGTTCGCCAAGTGCGGCAGCCAGTGACGCAGCTTCGCTTAGAAAGCAAGGCAGCAGGAGATGGGCGGGACACAGCAAGTCACGTGACTGCCCCCTTGAGTGATGCGAGCTTGTGGTGTGCCTGTATGCCCGCATCGGCCACGCGGTTTCGATTTCAGGCCCCGCGAGTCCCAGAATATCTTGCCGCGTAGCGACAAGCATATTCGCATTTTTGAAATTCTAAAAACGCATATGGTTATTACTAACCGTTGGCTGCAAATCACTAACTGCAAGCGGCCGCCTATCGAGAATAGTTATAAAGTTAACTATCACAATTTAATAAAAACTTTACTAGTTAGCATGATTCGCCTCTTTTTTGACGTCCGCCAGCACTGCAAATACTATGCGCCAATAGCTTCCCTTTACCTCAAAAACCCTATTTTTAAAAATTAATGATTACTTTCCCTGAAACACGTGGTATAGTTTGAAGGCAGAAGCTTGAATGCGAAGGCGATGCACATAAATAGGCGGCTGCTTCCTTGGCTAGGAACTAACTGCGGTTTTAAACTAATGGAGCACTGCGGATGAACCTACTTGACTCTATGGCGAATGGAACGAATAATTCGTTTAGATAACTTTGCTAAGCGAACGTCTACCACTAGCCCTCATGACAACACCCTTCCTGGGAGTATATAAACGAAAGTGAAGGTGATTTGTTGGAATCAGGTGAGTGAAGAGATGAGCGAAGTTGTATGGTATTGCGGTTATCTTAAAATGTGTTATGGTGGATAATGGCATGATTATGTGGCATGTGCAATTCTATATTCGAACAGCGGTTCAAATTCTCCGAAAACATAACCAAAATATTCTTGCGTGAAAGGTTGTGTGCTTGTTTGCGTGTTTTTTTTTTTTTGCACTCCTGATGTCTTAAATACCTAACCGTGTGAAAGTGCGATTTCATATTTTGGTATCACGTAGATTTTATCACATTTGTTGCACGCCATAAGTTTCAAAGCCATGCAGGCTGCTAGTGCATACACTGTGCTATAAATTCGCAAGAATATCCCTGGCAAATCCACACTAAGTGCTATACAGGTCACTAGATTTAGTGTTGTTTAACGCAGATTCTTGGAAAACAACACAGAAATAGATGTCTGCTGGACGTCTTAAATATCCAGTGTAAATATCTCATGGACGTTCAGGCAATGTTTTGCGGTTTGCTAGACTGAACAACCCGACATAATCAGTGCTTTACGGAGTTCCTGTTCGAATTTGACGAAAACAGTTTACCTCTGCCTATATTCGGTGAATGCAAGCACATTGCTACGAGTTCGTCTTAACTTTAAGTACCAAGTAGTTATTATTCCCCGCTTTAACAAGCAGCTAATTGCTCAGTTTGCGGTTCTACGTTGCAACTATATTGATGGGATAGTACTTTGTTGTACCATAAAGTCTTACGCTATATTTAGCGCCTGGCTGCTGATGCCTTTAAAGTTATTCATCGCAATCGTTGTCACCGCTGCTCGATCCCGACTCCTCACCACCCTTGTAGATGAAGTCACCTTCGATTACATCCAAGTCATTACAAATTCCTGTGATTTTAAAACTTTTAACAGCAACGTTCGCGGACACCACACTCCATGGTTTCAGATTCCACGAACAGCCAAGCTGAAGTGATGCTCTTCTTAGCCGCCCAGTCGGCGTCACTTAGCGGTCGACCATTTCCATTAAAGGGACCATGAAAAGAATTAAAAGACGCTTGTAAATGTTAGAAGTTATGCTCAGAAGCACTGACACCAAGTATGAGTCTTCGGAACTGAGCCGGCAATTTATTATGGCTTTTTAAAAATCGCGTTTTTTAAAATTCGCGGGCCGATTGGTGTCTTCGTAGGGAGCGATTTTGAAACCAAAACCGGGAAAACAGACGTCACTAGTCCCATGACGTCGGTAGGCCACCACACGCTGTCATTCGCTCGAGCCGCGGCAGCTACGACGTCACGGGCACACTTCCGGTAGCGGTGAAAATCGTCTGCTCGAGGCGCCGCGCGATCCCCTCGGCAGGGCATTGCCTTCACGCATATGTTTCCAATTTACCTCTGCCGCCTCTTTCTGCCGGGAGTTCGGGAGCAAAGCAAGCGCCGAGACCGGAGAGACGCTGGAGAGACGCTGCTCCTCGGGAGTGCGACAACCGGAAGCCGTAAACCGAACGCCAGCGAATGACGTATTCTTGGGCGGAGCCCAGTTCCGGAGCTGTTTTCTTTATTTTTTCTCGGTGCTCCGCGCGTATGAGTTGAGGGGGGAGAGGAGGAGCGTGATTTTTAATCGTCTATAACTTCGTTGTCATTCATGCTAGCTCGAAAATTCTTTCGCTGGGGTGACGAGTGATGGATTGCCTATCTTTACGTTATCTCAATTAATTTGTTTCATAGTCCCTTTAACTCTTAGTGCAGGCGTCTGCAATCTGCTTTGAGGGGACACAGGGGACAGTCGATATATTACCGCATTCTAACGACGATATTAAAGGGATACTGAGGCGGTTTTCGAATCAGCTAACCTTCTAGGGTTTTGAAGTACTGTCATTGCTGATCACGTCTGTGAAATTATTTTTCGATTTTGGCTAAAACAGTGCCGCAATCACCAATTGAAAGCGTGATGTTTAAGTCTCCCGCGCCCCCCGCGAGCGCAGGAGAGGAGAACAGCGGAGAGGGAAACCTCGTCCATGTCGGCCAGCGTGACGTCATGTTGAGGAGCCAGGGATGCTTCGGCGCACCCGAGCGCGCTTTCAGCGCGCGTTGTTTCTCGTGCTGCATGCGTTGTTCCTCGTACTGCGTGCGTTGTGACGTACAAAGCGTGTCAGCCGACCTTGAGAATCAGATTCAACGGGTACTACTCTGCGTTCGTGTCCACGAACAACTACGGCCGCGACTGTGTCGTCTTCCACTGTTTTCCTCAAGATCACAAGCTCGCAGCGCAACCGCTCGCTGCTGTGACGAAGAATTCAAGCCGACTAAAGCAAGCTTACTCTGCTCGAAACACTTTCGTAAGAGCGGCTACAGGCAGAGCTTGTCCTAGTGTGATCTCTGGAGATTTCTGTCGAAAAGGCGCGGCTGAACCATGGCACAGTTCCATTGATTTCCTCGCGCATAAGAGGCGTGTCACCATTCCGAAGAAGCGCCTCTTTTAAAAGTAGAAACATGCTCACTTAGCCCCTGAAGAAACCTTATAGAGGCTTAAGCATGTGTCGCTCTCCTCAGCTTAGGTGCGGCCAGACCACCTGAGACGTGCTCAGCAAGGCTCGGTTAGTGATTTTATACTCGGTTCGACGTGTCCAAGCAAGCAAGCAAGCAAGCATCGAAGTCTTCATATGCGGCATCTCGTTTAATCCTAGCTAAGCAATTAAAATGAAAGCGTTCGACGTTGATTTCGGATGCAAATTTATGAGAGAAATGAATGCCAACCGAGTGTTTGCAAAAAAACACCGCAACCTTACTCGGTTTCTTCATCAAGTTGTGGCAGCGGGCGAGTTACAGCTAGCTTGGCTTTTAAACACACATATAGTTGGCAACTACTTCACTGAACCTAAGCTGCAAATCTAGGAAAGGCGAACGTTTCCGAGGCAGCGATTAATATTTTCTGGCATCTGCTGAACGCGCCAGGAGTGAAGCGTATTTGTGCGCGTATTTGGCTTGGTTTCCAGCGCACCATGATTGCGTCACTATCTTGTGGTCACATGCCTCGCAGTGCTTGGCCACCGAGCTTCGCTAATTTTGACACCAACTTTGTGCTCCTTCATCGTTTCCTTGAAATACTTTCTTGCCCCAACCTGCAACGCCGGGTACTGAGAGCAGGATTTTTTGTACACAGTGCTTTGGGCCTTTTCTTTAGGATGACGCTCTTCCGGGCGAGCCAGGAGGCGTCCGGTGGTGGTAATTGACTTGAGTATTGTTCGCACCCCTTCTTTTCCGAGAATACGAGCCGAGGTTGTATTGGCACCTTTTACGCATGGTCTGCATCGCGTATTTGACGCTGGCGTATGCTTGTGCTAGGCATAGAATTTTTTGCTTGTGTCTTTTTTGGTTTCAGGCGATACGTGGAATGAGCAAACTGTAGTATCCTTTTCTTCGGTGGTCAGTAACAAAAATACTCGCCGTATTCGCTTTTACAACGACACGGAAAGCTGCGATCTGCCCTCAACGCAGCGCCGGATCCGCATCGGCCGCTTCTCCAGTCCTCAAAGTGACGTCACGACCTCTCTTGACCAATCACGGGCGGCGGCGCGCCGCGCGGCGTGCCTTGCGGCACAGGCCGCATATTTCGGCTAAAAAAGGCAATTCGCGCTTGTTTTTGCCTTATTTGGATGCGATATTCCAGTATACAGCATGAAAAACTATAGGATGCCGCTGCCAGCCCGATTTTCAGAAAAAGTGCTTCAGTCTCCCTTTAATGCTTTCACTGAAACCGAAGGCTATAAGCTGGAAAAGGCCAAAAACTGATATACAGATGTCGTCACCACCGGCTGATTTTGCAAGTAAATTTCGATGTGTCGACACACATTTTTAAATGTAGAGGATTCTAGGAGCTAAGCGGCACCGCCATTTTTTTCCTAGGAGTGATCATGGAGTCCTTTTAAGTGTAGACATCATGAGGTTAACTCGACTGGCGGCAACATTTTTAAATACAATATTCTCGGAAACTAACGCGTCCTTTGCTACCGGACAAATATCAACATACCACCGAAGGAACCGTGCAATCAAATTATACTGAGTAAAAAATTGGGCGGAGGTGTCCTCCGTGTCATTTTAGACGGTACACAGGTCCAGAGCGGTACTTACTGGAAGACGATCACACTCACAGCAGCGGGCGGCTGTCGTCGTCTGGCAGCTACCAAGCGGCCGTGCTGGGCAAGAGAATGTATACAAACGTGAAACGTAGTTCGCTCTTTTCGGATATTTTTTTTTTCCAGATTATTGGCTTCAAATTTGGCGGCAGCGGCCCACACGTCAGATAGGCCATTAGCGGAGTGTGTACGATTTGTAGGTACAAAGGGCAAACAACCAAAACAAACCCAATGCATAGATAAGTGCCACAATGCAGCGGCTTATTCTAGGTGCACTCCGTTGCTCTGTTTTTGGCAGAGGCAGAAAGTATTATTGCGAGCAATGGTAAACAGGGGAGCCGAAGGAACATGTCTCTGGCTGGCTACCCCAGCTGTCTTTGACGCATTAAGTTGTGTTTGATCGGTGTGCGTGCGCACCTGCGCCTGTGCATTATACCGTCGGCATTGCTTGTGCGATATTTGAGTGTCAAGTATACCCATAATATTGAAGATGGTGTATCATCAACATCATGAGTCTGGTTACGCCCACTGCAGGACCAAGGCCTCTCCCATGGCTCTACAATTAACCCTATTCTTTGCCAGCTGCGGCCACCCTATCCCCGCAAACTTCTTAATCTCATCCGCCCACCTAACTTCCTGCTTTCCCCTGCCACGCTTGCCTTCTCTTGGAATCAACTCCGTTACCTTTAAGGACCAGCAGTTATCTTGCCTTCACATTACATGCCCTGCCCAAGTCCATTTCTTCCTCTTGATTTTGACTACGATGCTATTAACTCGCCTCTGTTCCCTCACCGACTCCACCCGCTCCCGGTCCCTTAATGTTACACCTATCATTTTTCTTTCCATAGCTCGCTGCGTTGCCCTAAACTTAAGCTGAACCCTTTTCGGCAGCCTCCGCGCTTCTGTCCCACAAGTGTTTTAGGCGTTTCTCTTGAGAGATATTGGTAAATTGCCATTCACGATCTGAGAGAACCTGCCATATGCGCTCCCCCCATTCTTATTCTTCTAGTTATTTCCTTCTCATGATCCGGATCAGAGACAACTACCTGCCCTAAGTAGACGTATTTTCTTACCACTCCCAGCACCTCGCTACCAATTGTGAACTGCGGTTCCCTTGCTAGACTTTTGAAGAGCACTTTCGCTTTCTGTATGTTAACTTTTAGACCCACCATGCTGCTTTGCCTGTCTAACTTATTGATCATGCTTTGTAATTCATCTCCTGAGTGACTCAGCAAGGCAATGTCACGAGTGAATTGCAGATTATTTCGGTATTCTCCATAAACTCTTATCCCCAGCTGTTCCCAAACCAGGCCTCGGAATACCTCCTGTAAACAGGCGGTGAATAGCATTTAAAGTTCGCGCCTCCCTGCCAGACGCCCTTACTTATTGGAATCTTACTGCTGACTTTATGGAGGACTATGGTAGCTGTGCAGTTCCTCTGTATACCATCCAGTATTTTCACATATGGCTCTTCTACACCCTGATTACGCAATGCCTGCATGACTGCTGAGGTTTCCAGAGTCCCCCGATGATGACGTCGTACCATAGTTCTGACATGAATTAGTTATTCGTTATGAATGAGATAATAGTGCTACCGCTACTACTTCTACTGCACTGACGGGCGGCTACGACACCGCAAATTCCGGAAAACCCGGTGGACACAGTTAACGCTGTGCGCGCGTATACCTTCAAATAAAGCGACATTTGCACAAACGTTTCCACAAACACAGCACTGACATATTTGTCTGTGGTAGCTGGCTCGCCGCGAACGGAGCGTAATGATCAAAGGAACGAATATAGAGAACTATCCTGACGACCAATTAACTACATGAGCCCTATTTTCTAACCACAGATTTCAATTTTCATTCGTTTCGCCTTCTGCAATTGGTCGCTGCTCCAGGCCACAAGCCCATGAGAGAATACGTCACGCTGATAGTGCTAGAAACATACCCACGCAGCAACTTCCTTGCATAAACGCGTTCTGCGCCCGTATCGAGCATGTGAACCAGCGCCGATGCCCGGAGCGCCGATGTCAGCACAGGAGTCTCCGGGCTCTTTGATTGCGACGTAAACCGCTGCATCGTCCACGAAGTCTACCCAGCCGGCCAACCGAAATGGCTGTGGCATCTGCCAGGACTACGAAAGACTAGAGACAAAGCAGTTTAATGCTTTAAAGGCGAACAGACCCGGCTTCCTGAGAAGAAAGGAACAAGTAACGCGAGAACTGGTTCTGTGCAGCGCTATTCGTACGGAAGGTGCATTTCACTGAAGTCCGGTGTTTTGCGACAATTCATCACACATTGCAAAGTGTTAACCATGATTGCCCAGGTTCTCTCCTCTCGAGAGAAGGTCGTGGGGCGCACCTATACGGCCGATGCCGTGGCTTTCCTTGGGCTATACTCTTCTAAGGTAAGGAGAGTTCGAATTGACGCTTTGAAAACTCGAACCTGTCTTGATACCCCGCTTCCATCTCACCACATCCCACACTTACATGCAGCCAGTTCACCTGCACGTAGTTTGTTAGGCTGCACCTAGACTATTCTCAAGTCATTGTCAGGCACCTGCAGGCACTTACTCCGCCACTTATCGAACTGTGTAAAAGGAGCTGTAAACTTCTCGTGCTTGGTCTGATAACACGCAAAGCATGTATACGCTCTCGTAATAAACATCAGTTGCCTTTGCTCGCTACCTTAAGTGCCAGGCTGCTTCCTTCCCGGACTGCAAAGTACAAGTACACAACGCTGGCAGCACGGATGGGGTTAATCAGCCATGCAATCCGGTAAAACAGCATCGGAGAACGACCGTGAGCCAGAACACGAGGCATCAAGTAGCACACCCAACGTCGCACCATTCAGAGAGTATGATTCGCCTGGAACACCATCGAACCGTACTACGAGTCTACCAGCCACTGGTCACCGTACAAAGAAAGACTTACCTCGTACTTGCAAATCAAACCAAGTTGCCGTGTATGATAAGTTAGCGCAGAGCTCTCAGTTATGTCAGCGCCAGAGCTGCCGTCGACCAGTGCCGTGACCAGGACGTTCGACGCACTCAAGAGCTTGTTGAGAAGACACCTGGCGCCGTGACCTTTTTGTGTGCGTCCTGAGGTAGAAATATATCCCGCGCGTCCTGTTTACCGAAGGAACGACGCTTTCGTTCTAGAGTACCGTGAAGAAAGCGCTCGAAACGGAGGCTGCAAACAAGAGCAACGCCCTGACTCACGCACCGGAGGCAGCGCTTTCGGATATACACAGTGTCCAAGTAAACAGAAGCGCGTCGACAGCTGGCTGTTTCAGATGCAGTGCCCCGAATAATGTGAGCAGGAGCTGTCCGCACACTGTGGATACGTGCTAAGAAAGGGCACATTAACGAGTCTGCAGCGCCGCTACATAAAACAAAATAAAAGCTCGGAGGTAAGCGGTGGTCATTTAACGAAGGTCATCTCAGAGGTCATTTCTGCAGAGGGCATCCAAACTTCGCCTGAGGAAACGGCTGAGCTTGTAGAAGCACCTGAGCCAAATAACAAGCAGCAGCTACAGTCCTTTTTGGGGAGGGTTAACTGTGTGCCAAGACTGCCTACTCTCAGATACCACTTCTACAAGCTGCTTATGCAAGGAACTCCTTGGTGCTGGGTTTATGGTTGCTGTCAGTCAAAATTGTCATGGCAACTTGATCAGTTCTGAAGCACCCGGATAATCCGTTGCAGCTAGCCTGCGACGCATCTAAATACGGGGTAGGTGCCGTTCGGTCTCATGTTCTGGCAGATAGAACTGTACAGCCAGCGTATGACTCCAGCACATTCCCAAACTACAGTCAGCTTGAGAAAGAGGGCCACGTTCTCGTCTTTGGAGTGAAAAATATTAACCAGTGCATCGATGGGCGAAGCTTCATGCTTGTGACAGACTACAATCCGCTGCAAACAATTTTCGACCCCAAGGGCGGAATTGCTTCCATTCCAGTAGCTCGCCTGCGACGTTCATATTAGAGAATGACCAATTCTGCATATATGGGCATTAACCCACTAAAACTATAGAGTCATACGCTTAAGATGGAGCTGAATTGTCCCCTCCAATATAAGAATGAACACTTTTTTTCGAATCTTTACTCTGTTTAAAGGGAGACGTAGGAAAACGCTATAATTTTTTTTGTTGTTGTTGTTAGCAAAATTCGATACTTCGGCATTTCGCGGCTCTGTTGCCGCTTGTCCGGCAGCGAAAGGTGCATTTATTGCTAAGAGATATTAGAAGTTGAAAAACTTTTTCCCGCCGCTACGATTTAACCTCGGGACTCTCTGACGACGAAATAGGACAAGAGGGACGTAAAGCGGCGGAAACGGAAACAAGGGCCCCGTGAGTGCTGGCGGCGAGCGCTGCGCTTCCGCCTAGAAGTAGCCGAAATGAAAACCAGTGTCGGCCAGACGTTGAAGGACTCTTATTAGGCGCCATCGCTTCGTTTATGTTTGCAAAAACGTTACGATGGATCCCATTCCCGATTCGGATAACGAAGTTCTCGCAAAGATCAGCGGCATGCATTCAGCGACCTCAATCCCACAAAGGTTTTTGAGGGCTGAGGCTGCGGGTCTTGCAAGAAAATCCTTGCGCCGATGAATCATGCAGTACCGTCGCTGTCCCCCACAGAGCAACCGTCAAGACTGATTTGCAACGACTCGTACGTGCGGGCATATTTAAATTCTGTAATAATAGTCGTGCACCCTAAAACATACCGAAACTCAGCTGGCCGCCTGTTGCGCCGCCAGTTGCAGGTTTCATGTGACTTCCAACATTCAGGTTGTCTTTTTTCCGTCTTCGTCGTGTGATAAAAGTGCACTAGTGGTTTCAAAACAAAACTTCTATACTTAAATATCCATCAAAAACGTAACCTTCATGCACGTTTGTTAGCCTCAGAGATCTGTGGTTTCTTTTCTCCTATTCCATCATCATGCTTGTAATTGCGAGACTGACCTGTGGCGGCGGTACGTGTATTTTAATTCTTGCTCTTTTCTACCTTACAATGTCCTTGTCTTCAGACGGAGTAGTGTTTTTGTGTTTAGGAGCTGGTAATCTATCGATACAAGCCAACTTCAATTTCTCCTCAGCGTCCCTTTAACTACGTTAAACCCCTACCACTTTTTAACCGAGAGGCGGTACTTACGATCCACCAAGACGGCTTATTCTACGGCATGCGTGTCAGGGCTCCTCAACTTCCACAAGCCAACTTGTTGAAAAAGATACATGAGGGGCACCCAGGAATTTTGAGCAGCAAAGAACTTGGCCGAAGTTACGTGCGGTGGCCAACGATCGATGCTGGCCTCGAAAAGTGCATCAAAGAGTGCCGAGCCTGACACGAGTAACGTTCGGCCACCAGCGCTGCATCATTGCACCCGTGGTTGCTGTGTGGCTTCAATGCGCTAAGTGGTTACAAGAACGACACGAGACAATGACTGTACGTAGCGCACGTACAGTCGTCGTCTTGTGTAGTTCTTGTAATCCCTCAGCGCATTAAAGAAACATAGCAGTGCAATACTAACTAGCCTGTGTTGTCACACGTAGCAGTGGCTGACACTGATTTGCCGAAGATTTCACTTGAATTTTGAGGGTGCCATGCACAATAACATGTTTTACTCGCAGTTGATGCTCGTTAGAAATGGCCTGAAGTCTTCGTTACGAAGGAAACATCGGCAGAGGAAACTATCCAGTGCGAGAGAGAATTGTTTGCTCATTTCGGTGTGCTTGAAGCAGTTGTAGCTAAAAACGCCCCGGAATTCCCTGGCGCCAAATCTCAAGCTTTGCCCATGATTCTTGGAACAAGGCATGTCACCTACGCTCCGTACCACTCCAACTCGAATGTTCTAGAGGAAAGTTTTGTGTAGTCATTGAAGTCAGCGCTACAAAAAGACACCGAGACAGCGCATTGAGATCATCCTGTTGTAATACCGAAACACCCCTCATGCAACAATATAGGAGACACCGGCGGCATCTCTTTTAGCATGAGAACTCCGGACATGGCTGGATACGGTCAAGCCTACGGGGGACGGAAGGGTTTGGCCAGGATAGTTCAAGCAGATTGCTCGACGGCCGAATCATGCCCATACGTTTGCTGCTGGTGACCTTGTTCTCGTTCACAATTACCGAGGCCCACCACGTTGGCTCTAAAGTATCGCAGCGAAGTGCACCGGGCCTGTTTTCTACAGCGTGTATGTCACTACATGACTGTGAGATGCCGAGGACGCCGTAATCAGCTGCTCCTTCATGAATCGAAGATCGGTTTTGAGGTCGCCAAGCATCCGTATGAACTAGCTGCCACCGAGACCCCTAGCATTCAAGAGACGCCTCAACGTCAAGGTGTGACGCAGAGAGGACTCGTTGAAAGCCAGTTGGCTGCACCAGCACAGCCTTGCAAGCTCCAACATGTGCCATGCTATTCGATTAACGGCGCATTCGTCAGCGCTAGCCTATTCCCAAGTCATCGTCAGGGAACTGTACTTGGCTGCTTACTGCGCCGCCTACCAAACTGTATATAAAAAGAGGTCTTCCCTCTCTCTCTTGGTCTAGTAACACGCAAAGCATGTAGACGCACTCTCATAATAAACATCAGCCTAACTGCGTTCGCTACAAGTATCAAGTGGTAGTAGAAAGTACAAGTACACAAGATATTGTTCCCCAAAATCCTCTCGCTTCATCCTGGCCATTTGCGAACAGCGCTTTACGCGGGTGGCCACTGTTCCCTGTATGTTGCCTTCAGTAACCTCGGGTGCACGCTTGTATAGATCATACCGAGAAGAAAGCAGATTTGCCGTCGCCAGCCCTTAAACGGGGCACGTTACTATTTCTGTACAAGGTGCCCAGAAACCGACTCCACGTCTACACGGCGCGGTCAATTGTCAGTTCTTCAGGCGCATAGGCCATCCGGGCATGGGTGTCCTAGCATCAAAGGGAAGAAATCTTACCTGACACGTCTGTCGGGTGCAGAACTGGCTGTTCCCCATTCATCCGTTGAGTTCCAGCCATATGGAAAATTGGGCTAGTTGGTACAGGCCGAGCAATAGTGAGCGCAAAATTATGAGGACGTCAGCATGCCTAGACGCTTTTACTTCCCCAAGCCTCTCTTTTTTTCGTGCGCTCACGACATGCTTATGCGGCCACTTAATTTTCTCATCTCAAATGAGCGCAAGCTATGTAACGACAAAGCGGATCTCAATCATATTCTTTCGAATTGCCCTCTCGCCCCCCAGGAGAAAAGAAAAATAAAGTCGCTTGACCAATGGGGGGCTCTCCTACTCAGCTCCGATCCGGAGACTCCAACAAAGGTCGTCCAACTGGCCGAAGACGCCTCCAGGACCCAAGACCTTCTGGCCGTCGTTTAGGCGAGGGGCCTAGAGCCCCTCAAACTGTTGTAAATAAAAGTTTTACAATCCAATCCAATCTCATCTCAACGATAGACCACATGTACGACGACCATTGGCTGCACTGCTGATCTCATGAAGAGCACTTGTAAAAAAGTAGGCTGCAGTGGAGGCTAATGCATCGGCTGGTGCATGTAGAGCCCTGTTGAAGCGAACAGCGCTGATTGCAAAAAAAAAAAAAAAGGACAGACCACGAAGCGGAAGCGTGTTGCGCTGATCGATCTTCGGGCATGAAAGTAAGAGACACCCCCACCCCCCACCTGTTCAAGTTCCGAAGCTTGCCGCTCTGCATGGGGTCGCCACCTGACGAAGCCCTTCTGGAGTCGAGACCGGGCACCAGGAGTGCTTCGTCAGGTGGCGACCCCATGCAGAGCGGCAAGGTTCGGAACACAAGTGGGGGGTTTCTTACTTTTGCTCGTTCCTGGCATCGGCTTCTTGCTGACCATACGCGGCTCTGGTCCGCGTTCGGCCGCATGGCGAAAGCGATGTTCATTACTGTTTGGCCGCAAGATGCCGCCAAATCCTGCTGGCTCCTATAAAGCGCTCGTGACGTTGTCTGGTCGGTGGATACGGCTTAATGCTCCCTCATGAATGTTGTTTCTCTGTGGTGGCGAGGAACGAATAACCTAATAATTTCCCTATATAATATGGCATTTCCGGTCGCGCCATATGGTCGTACTGGTGGCTTTTTTCACGCAACCGCACACGCAAAAAAAAATTATCGTCAGCATTTCACAAATGGGTTTTAAGAGACTACAATCGGATGAAAACAAGGGGCTCGTCAAAATGTATTGAAAGAAACCAACCGTCATTAAAGCCAGGAAAAGCATACAGGAATGTCTTCTTTTTTTATTATTATTCAGGCGTTAATTAAAGAGAAGCTCTGCCTGGTGCTCGGCTTCTTCAGGGTGAAATGCTTGGGGAATGGGTCTTTGACCCCACCTTGAGTAGGAGAAAAACACCTTGTGCCATGGCGCTCTTGGGCCACAGATGCCCTTGCGCCATAAAAAAATCATGATTATCATCATAATGGTCAATTAATATTTGTTATAATTCGACGAGATTCACGTATTCGAGTGTATGAATTCTGTAAGTAAATCATGCAGTTTATTTCTTTCTTTTTTTTTTTGCACTAGCATTTAAAAGGGTGACGTAATCACCAATTAAACCAACGACGATGTTCAGGCTTTTTCTCATAGCGTCAAGTAATGCGGAGAAGCTTGACAAGAAGGCCATGGACGGTCACATTTCGGATTACCGCTGCCTCTGCCCACGCCCTGCCATGCCTTTGCTGGCGTTGGTTTTCTTCTTCTGAGCAAGCGTTCGCGAGTTCCTGTGACGCTGTTGTGCAGCCCAGCTATCCGGCGTTGTGCGCTGTGGAGAAGTTCATGATGAAAATAGAGGCGCAAACAAAATAGGGACACAGAAAGCAGGCAACAGGACGAGCGCCTCATTCTGTTGTCTACTTTCATGTCTCCGTTTGGTTTGCGCCCACATTTTAATCATCAACAGCTTCCAACTAGCCCAACATTCCATTCTGCTGCGGAAAAGCTTGATCGCAATCGGGACTTTTTGAGACGATTACGTCAACATTCAAACGCCAGTACCAAAAGAATTCGCGTGCTTTACCTGCAGGTTTCACGCATTCACTTGCTTTCAGCTCGTCGATTTCTCGATTTCTAAGACGCCATCAGTTTCCTTCTAAAGCGGGAAACTACTCACGCAGTATTATTAGATGGGAAGTTATTTCCCAGAAAACATACCCAGGAACCCTGGACAAGCGCATTTTTTCGACGGGAAGTTGTATACGAACATAATTTTTTTGCATATCGTAACATTGCGCCATAACAATCGATATATCCATAGATCCTTCTTCTGGACGCTTGTAGTTTTCGGCCATTAGTGGTCAATTACGTACTCCATTGGTTTTCTAGCCAGTCTTAACTACTCGGTGCGACCACAGGACAAGCATTAAAAGCAATATTTTGCTCCGCAACTAAAGCTTGGACTACTCCCATCAATGCGTTCATAACAGTATCTTGCAATATGCTATAGTTACCACACAATTAAAAGCGATGTCCAAAAAAGTTAGACTTGGTACATGAAAATGCAACTAGATGCTGCAGGTGCGATCCGAATGTACTGCTTTTGTCAAAAGTTAAGAGCCCAGGTTATTTGAGTCTAAGCTATGTAGCGGGGCTGCTGTAGCATTCGTGGAAGGCCCACAAACTGAAGAGAGCAGGACCAGAAATCTTTCATTTAGGAGATTTTTATCGCTAAAGATGCATTACAAGTCACACAGTTTGACTCAGAAGCAAACCTCCTGGGCTCCAAACTTTTCACAAAGGCTGTACAGCATTCGTGTGTTGCATGCAGTGTTCTATCGAATGAGTTGCGGCGACGGCTGTCTAGCCTTTAAGTTTTGAATGTATTTGTGTTGCACGTAGCCTCACTCAGACCGTGTCCAGCAGCGCCACGCTGGTCTTAGCGGCAGGCGTGGAATGTTCTCTCATAGAGCAAATTACACATAAAACAAGATCTAACGGGGAGGGTATCATCTGTTCAAGAACCCTTTTATGCTACCGGTGGCATAACAATAACTTCACATTCTAATCAACAGCACAAGACGAGAAATGACATTCCCCTATGGTTTCCTTGGTTTCAATTACTGACGGCCCCTTTAGTATGCGAATGCGACTTAGAAAGACAGAGACAGTGACCAGAACAACGCGTCTATTGCGTATATATGACGTTACCATTTTTATTTCACTCCATTCAGCGCCACTCAAATGACATCTTGAGGTTGCATTCGATGACATGAAACCTAGTTATGTGTCTATTAATGGCGACATCATTTTCAATGAACAATCCTTTTTTGCAGGCTGCGCAGCAAAGACCACAGGGAACAAAAGAAAAATACATCAGCGTCAGATGTAGGCATTTCTCTTTCTTTCTCACACTCAAGAAGTCAGGGAACTCAAAATTAAAAACGTGCACAGCGAAAATTGAAGCACGTCGTTTTCTTTCTCTCCCATTTTTTTTTTTTGGCACTTCTACGAGATAAGGCTCATAGCTTCTTCAATCTTTTAAACGCCGCTGCCCCCCATACATTAAGCGAAGCCTTTTGTGCGTGTGTGAGTATGTTTCCAACCCTGGCTCAGCATATCATCCTCTTTGGCACTGTCCGAGGTGCCCCTTGAAATTCAAAGATCCATGCAGCGCGACCTAGTACAAATATCTTTTGTTCTTTATCAACCCAAAAGCTAATAAAAATAAACAGGGGAAAAACAGCGCCTGCTGACCTTCCCGCTTTCATAATGCAGCAGGTCGTTCAATGCGCATAATCAGCGTAGTGGCTGAGCTGCGTTGATGGACTGATCACAGCAGCGGTTGTATAGTGTACGAAAGATACATAATTCGGCTTCGGACGACGCCACGAGAAATGAAAACCCGATAAAAACGACGGTATATTATGATCGAGAGTCAAGACACCGTCAGCTGTGGAGAAAGTAGATACAGCTGGGACGTAGCTCTTCGGCAACATCGTCATAGCAGCGAGGACAGACCACACCATAATTCTTCATGACAACTTTAAAATCCTCCTCGACTATAAACAAGCCGAGTGCTGGCGCCCTTGTTTCCTGTGTTTCTCGTTTGTTTTTGTTTAGTTCTGCCCATTAAGTGTAAATTGTTAGTCGCAACGAATGACAGGAAGAACATTTGGGTACCAAAGGCGAGAGGAATCGCCTAGCATATTGGAGTTTAAGTGGGCATATACCTTGGAGCGAAATAAACGCCTCAATATGAGCGGACCATGCAGCCATGAAGAGATTCCAGTCATGGTCGCGTGCAGCAGCGCAGCCAGTTCTCGCTGCGGTGAGTGCGAAACCTCGGCCTTGGGTAAGTGAAATCAAAGTTACTCACACATTCCTTATGCAAGCAGGCTAACTGCACAGAATTTTAGTCCCAGTGGACCGCTCGGACGAAGGGTTGGATGTCGCGAAAAAACAATGAATTGCAATCAGGCTCGTGAAATGTTCAGCACAAACAGCACAATATTTCCTGCCGGCTTCATTACCAAACTTATCCGGCAGATATCTGAGAGCAGCTTACGGCAGAGGGTTTAAGCTCATTGCATGAGCCGCAGAGGATTCTACTACCTCGTTCCGGATTAATTCGACCCCAGCGACTTGTCCATGATGTTCACAGGTCATTAATGTTAAATAACCTGCACAAAAAGTTTGTCGGTTTTTAGTAACTCTCACCGATCACCTCTTACCAAGCGCTGACCTTGATTTTGCCCCTTTCTTTATTCGTTCCATTAATTACCACATGAAACAATTCAAGACAGGACTTCACCGCTACCAGTGAATGTTAGAATAGAACCTCGGCGAGATGTTAAGGGCCAGGTAAAAAGTTTTTGTCCTCCTCTGTTCTGCATGCCACGTCAGCGCCATTGTCATGCCATAATTGGTCACAACTCAGGGTTTGTTTCCAGCGTGTCTGTCAGTGTGCCAGCCACATTCTAAAGCTGTAAAAACCTGACAGAGCATGGTCCCGAAGAAAAAACTAACTGTGAGAACGTACGAACCTTTGATAAGTTCAAGCTGCCTTACAGCTACTCAAGAAAATCACAGCTCGTTATCATTTTCTTGTATGAAAGCAGTTCATTGAGAATATTTTTAGTTCCGCACATGCGCACTAGGACACAGAAGGTAGTTTCGGAACGCAGAATAGGAGGTCGTGAACATTTCCAAGTGCTTGTATTTAAAATTATACAATTTTTTTCTTCGTCAGTGAACATGAAAGATAATCAGCCTTTCGTCCATTCTTCCTGCATGCAGTTCTCAGCGGGATTCAAATGACAAGCGTCATACTTTCTCCAAGTGCAGCTATTGGTTCTCGCGACCGTCATTTTATGATGCATGTAACACGCTAGAAATCCAGGGGCCTGGATTGAACCTCAGTGTCTTCAACCAGAGTAAACTGGAAATAATGAGTGAGCCATTCATGAAGGACCTTAGTGATGCCTTCAGAGGCTAGCTGCTTGAGAAAACAGCCGCCTATATAGCTTTGTTTAGCTCCGTCGAATTTCCGTTAGCAGCCGTGATAACACAACGTGTGATGATGCCAGACTTGCAAGAAATTGTGGGCCTAGGAGTTATGAATTCCTCAGACATCCAAGCGGACCTTTCACGGGGAGTAGAAAAAAAATTCAAGCTTTACATCTTCCAGCTCGTCTCTTTAAAGTGCCAGTAATAATTATTTCATTCAACAGCGTACGAGCGAGATTTTCGGGAGGGATTACTAGGATTGGTGCTGAGTCTGTGCAGTTAACCTCAGTGACTGCAAATGGTAACAAGGAATATGAGCTGATCTCGTCGAGCAGAGAGGACATGCGGCTCGATTTTTTATGCTGAATTAGGAGCTCAAACAAGAAATTCGGGCAGGCGAAGTATACCGTTGCAGTAGCACTGCGAATGAAATGAAATACTTATCATAGACAAATAATTACTTTCTCTGTTAGTGGGCTCCCATAGCATGTACTGTTATCGTGAAAAAAAATAACATTTACAGAGCTCGCCACCCGTTTTTCCCCAAGCCATTTCCTCTGCTTTCTGATCTCTCTGCCGAATATTGTTTAGCCAAGAGCTGTAGCTCGGCAGTAACTATACTGCGAATACACTGGATCATCTAATGTCAAGCCTCAAACAAGCTCTAAACCAAAGGCGCAAACCGGCTCTAGTGTTCATCGCTGCTCCCAATAAGAGTAATGCTTTTGCGCGAAGAAGACCTTCATGTCCAGGCCTGTTATATTTTTTTAGTATTTTTCCCTCTCTAGAAGGTTCCCTTCCCTGGCACTGCATTAAACCAAAGCATATCTGCCCGTTTCAGCCAGGCGAGAACTGACGGTAGAGGTGAGCTCGCCCGAGGCGAGCGCGCGATTGCAAAAAGGCCATCAAACAACGACGTGCACCAGCCTTGTGAAGGCTACGAACGACAAAAAGAAAACGCAACAGAACGCAATAAAGACGTAACAAATGACGCAGGAGCAAAACGTTAACAAGCACATCACACAACAGTATCGCATCACATTGAGCTTTTGCGTTTTGTCTCTCTTATACCGCATAACTCTCTTTTTTTATCGGAAACGGTTGAAATATATATGTATTTACAACAGATAGCGTTTCTTTTTTTATTGAACTGGAATACACGGTAACAGCACTTTATAGTACATGTGCACTATGCAACCTCAATGTAGGGGTGGCTGCGAGGAAGTAATCAGTAAGTAACGAGCTGTAAGCCGCTACGCCCGCTGTAGGCTTACCACATTCACATGCACACCGGGACTGTGTGGACATGAACAAAAAAAAATCGCTGAAAAGCGCAACTGGAGTGAACGTCTCCGTCTCCTTTCGTTATATACACGTCAAGCGCAGGGTATATGTACACTCAAGATGGTGATTAAGGCGCCCCGAAATTCGTTCCCGCTTACTGAAAGCAACCCCGCCCTCTTCTTTTTGACAAGTTTGCAGAGTCACCGTTTGCACTGTGCTCCCACCGAAACATTAGTGGCTCCTTTAGCTACCCCTAGATGGAGCCTATGTGTTCGCACCGGTTTCATGCCCAAGCTTGAGACACTCATTTATTTATAGTATATATATTTATATACCGGACTTATAATATCTCATATGAATGTCGTAGTTATATCTATAATGCTTAACTCTGCGTCACTATGGAGGTGTACTTCTCTTCACATAGCCTATATGATACAAGAGATAACAAGAAATTGGATGGACGATAGTGGTATAGTGCAAGTTACTGGAATCTAGTGCAGCAGAACGTAATGTGCCGCGAGGAAAAGGGAGGCCTGCTCTGCGGAAATGCGCCACGCAGGTTTGGATGTCCAATATTTTTTTTTTTTTCGCGCGAAATTCTATAGCGCACATGGCCGGGGAGTGCATGCGTTTCGTCGATAAAGGCATTTAGGCTTCAGGCACGTCGGCCTGCAGACTCGAAGGGTCTGAATTATGAACTCGAAAAATGGGCGTATGCGGTTCGAAAGAGAAATCGCGGACTCGAAGCAGTCGAATTGCCGCTTCCGCAGTCAAGCACATGCGAGGGGCTAGCTGAACATTACAGGCTTAAAGGTCGCGAGCAGTTGGTCTCAAAGAGCGCCAAGAATGGGCGAGGTGTTTATTTATCTTTCTTTAGAATTGGCAAGTAACGTGCGCAAAAAAATATCGTCAGAAAGCCTTCAGGGAAAAGATAGATATTGTTGTAGCCTTTTATGTTTGTAGGCAAAAATACGGAGTATGCGGTTACGATTTAAGGAAAAATGGCTCCGTCCCCGTTTTTACCTCACAGTTTTAGAATGTCTACACCGAGTTGTTTGTCTTGCCAAGCAAAGCGTTTGCTTCATGACGCGCGAATTGTGTTTGCCGCTATGAACACACCATGGCCCTTAAAGTTGACGTTACAAGTAAAGAACAAAAAAGTGCTGCTTACGACATAAAATTTATAGCGCGTAACCCGTTCCTGTGGTTGCACAACCGGCGTGAATGTTTCTCATCTTGCAAGCATATTAGCGAAAAATTCCGCTATATACACAGAGATAGATGATTTGGTATCCCTGTTCATGACTGTGTTCTTCTACTCTGTCGTGTACGCTATTATAAGTTATTAGACACATGACTAATTCTCCTGGGAAGGACACATGAACGCTGTCTTTATCGGTACTCTCACGCATTTAGAAAATCTACCTGGACAACCCTAGAGGAATCGACTCTACCTGACAGACTGCAATGTAACGCTATACGTAGTCCCCGCATAAGCGAAGGCTTCAACATGCCTGAATGAGGACAGTCACCCGTGATGAACTTGCAATAAAAAGTAATGTCTCGCGTGATAAAATATCCAAAGAATGAATCAAGTCGACGTGCTCCACTGCTGTAAACCATGTTCTGGTCGTATACATATGAAACACATTTTTTTTTTTCTTTCTATTACCTTCACCTGCAGCTCGCGGGTGCAAGCAATGGTAGTTTGCATGGGGTTCACATAAGTGACAGCAGGCAAATAAGCAGAAAGCAAGCACCCCGCGTTTTGACAAGAGTCCGTCGAGGCGCTCCTTGCTGGTTACTTCGGGTGCAAACAGCAAACAAAGCGACAGTTTGAAAAGATTCGCAAGTCTGGTGTGATGGGCTGACAGTATTCGCTTTTTGAAAGCTACAAATAAACGAGGCTATTTGAAGACAAATTTAAGAAATGAAATGCCGTTTTTGTTAGTACAGGTTGGGTCTTTCTTTTTTTTTTTGCTTCATGGAAGGTAAAAGTTTCAAAGAGGCAGTGATTAGGTTACTGAATGTTAAATAGACGTTGAATTAACAGCGCCCCACGAAAGAAATTACGAAACAAACGCGCCGCGCGTAAGCTTACCCCGTATTTTGGCTGGAAAACGCAACGCAGAGCGCAAGAAGTGAAAGCGAAGGGTATCAAAGCAACGTGTTTGTTGTCGCACTTTTCTCACAACCAGTCTTGAATTATGCATTTGCGTTAGATATTTTGCCCTCGTTTGTTGTGAAAAGTCACTGAAACTGAAAATAAGGTGACGTTCATTGCCCCTTTTCGGGTGCAAACATCGGCATGGCGCACAATCAAATATCGCATGGAACTGTGGTCAGGCTGTGAGTTGTGAAATCAAATGGCATACTGTTTGCAGCGTGACTGGAATCCTATATACCTGCACTAAAGCGATGCTTGCGGCCCCGTTATTCGCAGTTTCGGGTGATGACTCTCATGCATTAGCTAAACGCCCTGATATTTCGTTAGGATATTCTCCTAAAACTACGCTTTGCAACACTGCAACTAACGCACCATTCAGGTGCCCCGCCCGAGCGCACCAGCAGTTTTCGTGATGCCTTTTGAAAGTGCGCCTTGCTTAATACAAATAAACAGAACAAGTTCACAACTCACATAGCATGCAACATAACATGACGAAAGCCATAAAAATGCGCGTTTCTAAAAAGACAAAACATCAAGAAGCAGTACGCCTTGTTTTTTTTTTCCCCTCCACCACCTTCTAGGCCAAATGGAGCACGTTAGGTGACATAGCGTAAACGAAACAAATTCGAAAATGAAGTAAGGCAATACTGCTGGAATCGTGTGCTCACTCACTGAACGTGCAAGTTTTTGACCTCGGCTTCATTTCCGACTAGGCCGACCGCTCAGCTGTAGAGCCGAGTCCACGCCTGCTGAGCGGTCGTCTCAGAGTACGTTGCTCTGGTCCGGTTGCCTGCTCTGTTGGCCTCCGTTCACCGCGTTCCGCTGCCCTGTGTTTGGCCTTACATCATCGTGGTTTCCACCCTTCATCTGCGTGCGCAGCCGCGCCAGCGTGTGAAGGCTATTCAGCCCTTGAGATGCGCTGAGTGCACGGTGCTTCTCCGTCGGATTGCACCGCACTCCCTGCATCTACGACCGCCTTGCCTGGCAACTTGGTTTTAGGCGCCGTCAGCGAGCTCGTGATAGACGGTTGCAAGTGTTTCGACGCTGTCCGTCCTTCGAAGCGCCCATAATTTCACCGCGGCACCAAAGCAAAAAACAGCACTCGCAAAGCATGTCCATTTGCTACCACGAGTATGAAGCGTGCAGAGCGCAAAGATTGACCGATGCACCAAGTTGCACCCATAAATGTGTTAACAAGGCCATACTGCGCCATTCGTCAGTTCCTGCAGGCTCCAGCCAAATGTCATACCTCGTGCGCGATCGCAGGTCACCAGAATGGATGTTGCACCACATGAAGCATCGTACACTGTTGGGCCTTTTACACACATTCATTGCAGCACTGCTGGAATCAGTCGGCGTAGCGGTACACAAAGAAAAGCGAAACAAATCACATGGTGTGCAGCGCGCTTAGGCAGAAAGGCCGGTGGCACCGACGGGACCGGCGTTTCTGCGTAAGCAGCCGCGAGCGAATGCGGCGCATGTCGTTTTCACCGAACTACTACCCGTCCTCGTGGAATCACAACTCTGCCGGGGCGCTTCAAAGGACGCTACAATCTGTTGCCGGCAGTGAAAGAGGAGGAAGGGGGGGTTGTGTGGCAGCTGCAGCCCGGGACATCATCATCAGCTGCGTTCCCTCCCGCAGCGCAGTTCACGCGACGCCCGCTTCTCGGGGGGGAAGAAGGAGCGACGCGCGCCGCCCCAGCGACTCTTTCGCCTCCGACGTCGTCTCAGCCACGATGTGCGCGCGTCGCGGGCGCAAGGCCGCGGACCTGGCCGATCTTTTATTTGCCGGGCCCGCCGAGGCGCAGCGGTGGAGGCAGGATAAGCGAGAGCCGCCTCTGGCCCGTCCCGCTCCAGAACAGGCTATTGGAACGGGACTGGCGGGCCCTCTGCTACGCGGCAGCCTCGAGGTCCTTCTTGACGTCGCCCCCTCCTCCACCGCCTCCGCTGCCGTGGCTGCTCGCGCTGTTGATGAAGCCCGAGAAGAGCTCCATGGGTATGGGGAACACGATGGTGGAATTCTTCTCCGCAGCAATGGACGCCAACGTCTGCAAGTATCGCAGCTGGAGTGCCGACGGCGTGTCCGCAATCACCTCGGCGGCTTCTTTCAGGGACCGTGATGCTCTCTGCTCTCCCTCGGCCGCAATCACCTGTGCGCGCGCAAGGCGAGCGTGCTCAGCTCATCGCCGATCCCTGGCTCTCGCATGCGTCCATTCCAGCGTTTTTCGCGAACTGCGGAGCCCTCGACACTGATTTCTGTTCCTAGTTGACAATGCGTTGCATGAAATAAGGCGTAGGATAGTACCAAGCAGCGGTTTTGGCAGGCGCAGAGAAGGTGAGCAGGGCTACCGTCAACTGATTTCCTAGCTGCTGGCTCATCAGGCTAAATGAGCACAAAAGCCCCTGGTGGTGCCTTCAGTTCCGGCATGCCTTTTTAAAGGGAAAATTGCTCTCTGAAACCTTCAACATTTACGCAGAGTTGACCTTGAGGGCAGCTCGCGTCGCTTAGAGAGGATATGCAAATAGTCCCCGAGTCTCTTACTTTGGCTCGAGCTTCCCGCGCTGCTTCTGCTTCAGCGGCCATGGCCCTCTGTAGTTGCACTGGCAGCCTCACATCCTTACTGCAAAATAAAGCAAAAGTGTCAACGTGTGATGCACTGTTCTGATCGCAGAAGAGCCAAACAACAGCTCGTACACTCACTGCTTAATTCTTGAAGTGCGTAACTATTTGCCCATAGACACGTCTGATGCCGTCCCTCTGAGCTCTAAGCTCTTAATAAAGGAAGTCAATATTTTGGTGTGACAAATTACATAAATGGTGCAGTTCATGGCCTGCCAATAATTCTTTAGACTATGAACAAAAAATTGATGCCACGGAGTTTATATTAACGGCATTGCATATCATGAGATTGCGCGCCTCCCGACTACACTGGCTACTGTGTCAGCAAAGTTTGTCAGGCGCACCGAATAGGTATCGCAGCTTCAATCAGACCACCACACACAAAAAAAAGAACGGTAGTATATTTGTCACTCATTTTGAAGGTACCCCAGCGCAACCTAACATAAAACTAAAGAAACTCAAGAAAAACGTGCCTACAGTACTAGAATAGAATATAGGCGGAGAGGAAATTTTGCTCGTTTTAATCAAGTTGACTCCTGCTTCCTTTTTCTATTCAAATTTATTTTCTGCTTCATAACTAACGCTGAATTTCAATTTGATAAGTGCAGACCCAGCTGGCACTTGTCGGCGAGCACGCGCCTCAAGCGAGAGGAATGATTCTGCCCTGCAGGGCATACGTCAGTAATGCTTATTCAGCTAAAGCCACAACCGTGTGTGCACCAGGATTCTCGAGCAAGTTTCAGGCAAGATTGCTCACAATGAACTGGCTTAGTTCTGGTGCATAATCTTCCAGAAACCAGCGGTAAAGAAAAAAGCGTGATATCGCTAAGAAGCATATTTAAGGAACGTGGACATCCAAGCTGAAAGCAAGGATTAGAAACAGGAGAAGGACGTTTTTGTTGACCACTGGTGAACTCTCACTATAGACTGCAGACATAATGGCAACACAGAGCAAAAAAAAAAATCTACACAGTAGACAGAAATGATAGGACAAACGCTGTTTTTTTGTCTAGGCTGACGTTTTTTTTTCTCTCTCTCTTTTTGAGCTGTATTCTCAGTTCGAACGGTCACTAACGCGCTGAACTTTCGAGACTTCTATAATGGAGAGGAACCTAGGAATACGTACATCTCAACTCGCTCCACTTTCACTCCCCAGGGGTCGGTAGCTTCGTCCAAGCTTGCCTGAACAAAAAAAAAAAGGAAATTGAGAGGGCGAGACCAGAGAGCCATTTGAGTCGTTTACGATGCATGCCAAGATCGTAATATACATGAAATACAATGACATTTTTGTAATTTCGCAGCAAACATGCAATCTTTGTTTTACAGATTCTCTAAAGACGCCTATGAAATCATAAAGCACTGGGAGTTTTATGGGGTGTCTGATGCGCAGCGAAGAAATCTTACTGTCATGTGATAACCACACACAGGCGCGTATCAAAATGCGGGTGGGGGAGCTCCCCCTCCGCATGTATCGCCAAGCAACCCCCCCCCCCCCCCCCCCCCCCCCGCGCTCGATACAAGAAATAATTACTTTGGGTCCCTCCCGTCCGGGCTACGTGCCTAGGCCCCACGTCTTGGTATCTCATGTAATAAGTACAATTCACGAACAAGAACTACAGTGTGTTTAGTCGAAGCCCCAACACACCTTTTTGTTTTGCATACGCGTATATTTCCTGCATTCTTGCTTACAAAAGTAGACAACGGAGCAACTAAAAGATGGCAAGCCGGAACAAATTTACGCATAGAAAAAATATCTTAAAGCCGAAAACACAAGCGCCTGCAGGATGCAGCACCTGCTTCAAATTGTAGAATTATTGAGCTCAGAAAATCGTTCCATTCTGTGACGTAGTTCTGTGTTTCTTTCAACAGATATTACTAATTTCAGTCCACATACAAGTAAAGATTGACAATGACAGCTGCTCAACCCGTTCAGTGGGGATTTTTCATTTGAAAAGCCCATGTTGGTGGCTTGATAATTTTTTTTTGTATTTCTTCTCGAGGATTTAACTCGCCAGAAATTCCCCCATAGTGTTGTTTTTGCTTGGCCCTTTGTAAGCGCCTCCAGGAGGCTGGGGTGACCCGTTTTCTGTGAAAAGCACGCCTTTCCTTCTTCCTTTTGTGTCCAGTCATGGCGAAACGCAGCCGCTCATTCACACTGTATTTTTGGCTACTGACCTCGGTCTCCATTCCAACCCTCGGCATCGAGATAGCAAAGAAAACGAATTAAATCGGAGTCAAACGGGGGGGGAGTGCCGGGGAGGTAGTACGTGCCTGCATGACGTGCGAGATGGACTCCCTCTCGGATAGGATCTCCGACAGGTTTTTGGTGCCCAGCACGTTCCGGAGCGTGGTCGCGGCCAGGAGTCGGGTCGAGTGTCCGTAGTCCTCCACGTTGGAAACGGCGATGGTGGCGTTACTGATGCGGTAGTACACCACGGCATCCACCGCTACTGTCACCGAGTCCTTGGATAGGATCTGCGCACAAGGGCCGCACAACACAGACAGAGCTGAGCATCGCCGACAGCTCATGATGTACAATAGCTCACAAGTGCACGGTAAAGCGAATGGAAGCCACATTGTTGTACCTGGCAGGTCAGTCATTGGTAGTTGGAATAGTGTGGCTTATGCGTACTTCGTCCCTATTGCGTTGTGAGTTAAAAGAGCACAAATTATGAACGACACTTCGCCACCTATCGAAACTGATGCTCCATTCAATTAGTTATTCGCCCCAAGATGATAATTAATGACTTGTTCTCAAGAAACTTTACATAGGAATGATGATTTCGTAAGCAGGATAAAGTATATCCTCACGCAGGTATACTCTCTTTATTTGCCTTCAAGCGCACCTCTCGCGGTCCTATGTTAATTGCGGAAGCAGTGCCAAATCCTTACTCGGAGTGAGCAAAAAATCTATAGTATAAAAACAAGCCTATTTTCTGTGAGCTGGGTTGCACTCACACATGAGCATAAACGTACAAAACGGCTCCGTATATTTTTCCAACTGGATTCTTTCGCATAACAACGTGGAACTATTAGATTCTAACAGCAGTCCAAAATAAAATGGTGAAATGCACAGCCTCCGGGAAATTTATGACTAAAAAGTAATTATTCTTTGCTAGTCCTCAGTACATCTTTTCCCATAACAGTCTTTTCAAGTGAAGGATAACTCTCTCTCTAGACCAGCTTTCAGTCACGACTAAGAGGCCCTCCAGCCAACGGAATCGACCAACTTTCACTACATCGCGGCTAATCTCATTTCCAGGAGGCAGCTGCCAGCCCCCTGCGAAGACACGCTACGGGATTAACCGCGACGTCATGGCCACAGGCCGATGCGAATGGCTGAAGGGCTTATGTGCCCAAGCTTATGTGGCTTATGTGTGCGCTGTGCTATGTGTCTTTAAAGCCAAGAAGTAAATGCCATCACGTACGCCCAGATATAATCTTTTCTCCTGCACAGTTGAGAATGCAGGCGGAAACTTATGTAACACGTCAATGTCATTTCCACTGTACCAAATGAACAACCTCAACAGTCACATACAGCTGACAATTAAAGACCAACGCGTCACAAGGGGAAGTCACTCGCAAGATTTTTCTTGATTTCTTGTAAGGGCACGTCGTCCCTTACTGTGCATTCATTGCTACCATACCAAAATGTTTTTCACTCTTCAGAAAAAGAAAAAAAAGTGCTTCACTCAACACTGATGTTTGCTCAAAATATTTCGAACAGGCCGGACGGATAACATCCACGATTGCTCGTCGCTGTCAGCAAGCGAAATTGAAAGCAGTTTCTCAGCCCTTCTTAGCTTCAGGATCACGTTCTATAGCCTGAATTCTACATTACTGCAGCTATTCTTGTTGGTGGTGGTGCCCAGACATCAAATGGTGCCCACTCAGAGCAAGAGATGAGCCCAGAATCGGGAGGCGTGTGGCGGCTAATCGGCAATTGAATGTCATTAAAAAGAGAGGGCAAACGAAGCGCACATATGAGCAGAGGCGGGGGTAGCAAAATAACGGAACGGAAATATTGAATTTAAATGAGGAAAGGAAAATAAACGATATATAGAACAAACTTTTGCGCGGCACCTGAGGAGATTTTAGCATGGAATTAAGTAATGATTGCTGAAAGATATTTTCATATTAGTCAGTTGTTGGTGTGAGAGTTTAACTTTAGATCCCTCCTTGCATCTTCGCGTCCCTAGTTAAGTTTTTCTTGCAATTTGTTGCTATTATTACCAGTAAGTTAAGAACCCTCGTGCGGCCGTGCTCTGTTGGTCGCGAGCTGTGTTGGTTAAGCATTCGCTGCTTATTAGAAAAATAATACGCACTTTCTGCTTACACGTGTCATAAGGTGGGCGAACGACTGATTTTTTTTTTGGTTTTTAGGTAAATATAGGGTTTACTTCGTCGTGCCCCTTCATTTCCACTTTTTATCCCAGCTCCAGAGGGGCTCAAAATGTCGGACAGGATCAAACGTCAAACAAAAAATAGGCAGCCAAAGAAAATGGCAAAGCACTTAAGAAACAGTTGAGGCCTTTAACTGTTCCAAACTACCAGCTAGTGCTACCAGCAGTCTAAAAACATAGTTAAAACCAAATTTTCAAATATTCCAAACTCCTAAGCGACGCCTGGTGGACCGGGCGAGGGCTGCTGCAGTCTCCGTAGGGGCCCTGGACTAGGGCCTCCACCCAAACTCCACAGAAGGCTTCTCAATAAATGTTTTCCATTCATTCATTCTGCTTCACGGTACTTTGAGTTGTTAGTTACCGACTGCAATGCAAGCAATTTTGGCGCTAGCCATAAGTCATCTAAGAAAGCTGAGCCATCACAATGAATGAAAACACTTTTAGTGAAAAGGAGAAGCTCGAAACACTTAAAAATAACTTGACTGCAATGGGAGAAAAGGTTCGCTGCAGTGGGGATATTCTTGTCTCTCCTCAATTGCTAAACCACAACAGTGACAAATTAGTATTAGCAGGGGCGCATATATGGCTTACTACCAAGCAGAGGCATAATTGCACATGCTGCTTAGCCCCGTTCTGCAGCGCCAAGGACAACAAAATCAAGTGGCTCCATCAAAACCATGCGATACTCTACATTTAGGCTGCGAAGAAGTTAGTGGCTACAAGACCCTGCGTGCAGCTAATATTATCTAAGCGCGAACAGCAACGTAAAGCTGTCAAGAAAAAGAAGTATGTCTAAATAATGAAGGATCCCCTGATACGAGCTCGATGCATCAAGGTTGCGCAAATGTGCGGCGTAGCCATGGCCATCGCGCATTCACTGAAAAGAACACCACACCTTTCCGTTCAGGTTTAGAAATGGAAGCCCTTATAAAAGTGCATGTTACCAAAGGAACGAAGCAGAACCGACGCAACTTCCACTTTTATTTGCGTTCATTAATCAGCGAATTCGTCCCACTTTACTAAGCTCGCGTTTGAAAACTGAAGCTTACAGTCGAGCGCCGCTGAGTCTCGCAGCGTGATTTTCTTTCATGTATTACTTTGCAGTGACGTTTTCCTGGCTGGTATGTCCGTTTTGGTCACGCGTGTGATCTTCAGGGCCAACAATTATCCTTGGAACCGAAGCATCAACGTAGTATGTTTACCTTCAGGGTCTATGTATGTCCACAAGACAAGAAGCAGTATACGGTTCATACAGAAGCGCAGGTCACCTGGTGCGCATTTAAAAGAGCTTAAAGGCCTGAAGCGAAAGCTACGTAACAGATAAACAAACGACAAAATATTATTCAGACCTTTAAAGAAAAAAAAAAACGATGAACGCCACCAAAGCACACGGTAACTTGTACTTCCTCAAGTGTTACACTGTCGTAAACAAAGCCCCACGTTCAAGCCAGCCACTGTGGAACGGTTACCACCGTGGATGCTCTCGAACGACGCCGCGGTGGCCACAACGCCAGCCTCGCAGAGCTCATCTGACGTTCAGCGCCCGGCCGACGCAAAGCTCAGTAGCTTACATCGCACAAACGCCACTCATAAATCCTTCGCACGCGTCGCTACCAACGCGCGCGCGAGAAGGACGCGAGCGAAATCCTAAACTCCGCGCGCATATCGAATAGCTAGGCGCAGGCACCGCTAAAAAACAAACAAAAAAAACTGAGTGTCCTTCGCAATGTGAGTGACTTTTGAAAGCCCACGTCGCGGCGAACGCCAGCCGCCCATTTTCCCCTCACGTGCAGCGCCGCTGTGGCTGCAACCGCCTAATGACTGTCCGGCCCCACAGGAGCGGCATGAAAGCAGCGGAAGAAGAGGGGAGGGGATAGGGAGGGGGGACCGGTAGATCGGCGAGAGGGCGAAGGCGACAGACTTTAGACAAAGAGGCCTTGTCGCAGGCTTCGCCTCTTCCTCCTGCTTGCAGGGAATAGTGGAAGCGGTGGCCGCGGGGAAGAGGTAATTCCAAAATGCGCGGCTCAATTCGCGGCGACGACGACAATGGTTTGCGCCGCTAACGAGGTAATTAGCATTAGTTAATGAGAATCGCACGCAAATGGCCACGCAGCGCCGGCCACCTTGCTTTTGAGACCCTGGCGCAACGAGCTCTTCTTGCGTGGCTTTAACGCCGGCGCGATGCATGATCGCGCAGGAGGGGCCGGGCCATTTTCGACGCCGCTACAGAATTCCACTCTTCGCGGTCCATCAACAGCGTGTTGAAATATCTAGGTTTGCAGGTTTACGAACGCGAGTAAAGTGGGAACATGGGATGGCATGGCTGAGTTTGCATTTTGTAAGGGCACGGTTTATGCGAAAGCTCCCGATCTAATGTTCCAGTAAAAGACGAGAAAATGTGTGCGACTTCACGCGTCTTAAGGGAAACATCAGCCAAGAATGACCCTCGTAAAGCATCGATGCGGCAAACAGCGCAGCGCAAGCTTGCAGGGTAATGACTCGCAATGCTGGAGTGAGGGGTTGGAGGGATGGTACGTTTACTTGACTTGCGCCTTCCGTTTGCTTCAGGGTGATATATATTTACCTACGACAGTATCAAGACATCTTTAGTGACATGTCTCATATATCGATTGTCATTTCTACACCATGACAGTGGCCATAAATGATTAAGCTATACCTCTATGAGAGAAATCTAAGTGCTAACACGATGCCACCGTTAATCTTCTCACCAGTTGAATCTGAATATATGTATATAATTTCTGCAGTTCCGACGAATAGTATAAAGCTGGAGAGCCTACACGACAATGCCTTCTGTGTACAGCTAAGTTAGTGGCCTCGAAGTCCTGACTCCTTGATCAGCCTGCCGATCTGTTAAGGAAGGGCGGAACGTCTAGACAATCAGCGTAACTTGTTTGTTAAAAACTAAATGATTTTTACTTTTTTTTCTGAGATCCCATCACTTTTTCGCACGAGCTTGCGACGGACACGCAATTCACAATGCGTGATGTCTGCGGTTTCTAAGGCTTACAAACATTTCACGTGCACGCATGCAACAAACACACTTCGCTTGAACCGCACCGATGTCGCTGCGGTCCGCTGCGCATTCGTTGTCAGCAGCGTGCAGCTCCACGCCTCCGGGCTTGAGATAGTTGGCTGAAATACCTGAAATCGCGTCCACGTTTCGCTTCGACCGATCATTTCCATCGCAGGTATTTTAAGTAGGCGCCTCCGGTAGCACTCTTGCGTTCCTTTACCTCACCATTGGTCTGAAAAGTCGGAAGCAGCCTTTAAGCGATCTTTGAACTGAAGGAACGAATTTTATTTTGCGAGCAATTAGCCAGTGATCTAGCCGAGCGCCCGCCACGTTTAACTGCAGTGGAGCCAGTTTGCAGGCGTCATGCGGCGGAGCGCGTCCAGGCCTCGCCGTGGCGTGACGAGAGCGGGCGGCCGAACGCGGCTTTCGAGAGCGCGGCCGTCTTTCCCCCCCCCCCGCGGAGGAGCGCAGAGGGGGGGAGGCGCGGGCAGAGGGCCTGAGGGAAGAAGCCAATGGATGGGGCCAGCACGCACCCAAGCGAAGGAGTATTTGAGCGGCGGCGTCCCGTAGAACACGTCCTCCGCGAGCGGTGGCGGAGGCTTCGTCTTGGTCGGCACGAAGGCGGACAGGTACGCCGGAGTCCCCTCCAGCCGGAAGGCGTCCGCCTGGCCCTGGGAGGGGACAGCACGGGCCCTTGTCAGCGTCCAGCCGAGAAGACAGCGCACCAACACCACCACCACCACCACCCTGCTGCCACCCCCGCGTACGCTGCCGGCCCAAAAGAACGCCGAGGACACGTCGCCGCCGCACTCTGCCGCGCACGTCCGCTTCGAGCGAGTCTCCTCAGCTTGCCCTCAAAGGGTAGACTTCCGGCGGACGGCGGCTACTCCCGCTTTTGGTGCTACAGCGGCGACTGCTAGACTGCGCGCGACAGACTTATCCTGAGCAGCGAAGCAAACAAACAGTGAAGCGCCCACTCCTTGAGCGTAAAATTAACCTCATGGTTTAGCAAAACATGCTCCTGGGGTTGTTGGTGAAGGTCACTATGAAACATGTCAGCGGTTATCCCGCCTTCCTATCTCAGTGCTCGAAGTATTTTTACGCCAGCATGTTTCATAGTGACTTCCACGGCCCGATGACGCCTGGAGACACAATACTGACGTCACGGGAGTTATAGTAACTATGAGCTGTGTGGGAGTATATTGCTTCATGTTATATCGGCTTCATCTGGAGTAAAATTATTAGCCCGGGCCTTTCCCTTCGTGATTCAGGACGTCCTGCTAATTGAGCACTTATTTAGGGACTCGCATGAAATAACTTTGTTGGAGTGGTCCTGGGATAAAACAAAGCAAAAAGATTTCATTTACAGGTTCTATACATTACAGAAAAATTTAATCAATGAGAAACGCAGGTATTTGTATATTTTCTGATGGCGCTGAAACCTCAGAAATAAATAAGCAGAGACGGGCGTCTCCTGACACCGCTTGATTGCACAGTGAAATATTTGAACAAAAGGAGAATTGCATGTTCAATCTCCTCGGATAGACATGGATTCGTAGGTAAAAAAAATGGTGAGAAACGCTCATCTCTACCTGCACATCACATCGCTAAGCACTGCGAAAGAAATCTGCCCTCGCGAATGAGCTCATGCATGTATCAGGGCGTTGGTGACGCCATTCGGGATCATTTAGACATTTACTTGCTCGCCTTCGAGGACGGTCCGACGATATCTCCACCTCGTGAGTTATGTCGCCGCGGCTGACTTCAATCTCCCTCCCATGCATTTCAATCTTGCCCTTCGTCCGGCCAATCGTACAGAAAGAAACGAACCTCCTTGGACCCCTCCAACCTCCCCGCCTAAGTTTTACGCCGTCGGGCAGAGTTATTGAGTAGGCGAGCTGGCGGAGGGCGTAAGAAGAACAAAAGCAAGGCGGTCTTCCCCTGACACGTAATCACCCCGGCCAAAGTTTTACGAATCCCATCTAGCTGGCTTCGATAAAAAGATGAGCGCAGGAGACCCTTCCCTGCAGGTACCGAGGCCCAGATTGCGAGGGCGATCAATACTCATCACTGCCTCAACTAGGCAGGTAGTATACTAGGCGGACATCCGGGCCCAGCCAGAAAAGACTGGCCGACTGAGGAGAGCGCGCTCGCGCTAAAGTAGGGGGAGGCCCGGACGAGGAAATATATAAAGAGATCGGGAGAAGGTGGCCGTCCAGAAAAACAAGGCTGCATGGCCGCCCCAAGAATGGAAGCCTGTCTCCGAACGGGTACACTGGGCGAGCGAGCGAGATCGCGACGAGGGCCTTCTCGACGAATGGCCGCTCTCTTTTTGTCGGGGGACGGGATAAGACCAGCGCGGGCCTCATTCGCGCGATAAGGGTTGGAGAAAAGCGCGGTGGGAGCGCCAGGTGTACGGCGCCGAGCGCGCGCGCGCTAGGCCTTTCGTTTCGCCGGACGGCGCGAAAAGCGTCGCGAGGGGAGGAAGGGGTGGGTTTGCTGTTCGGCGCGAACAGCGGTCGTTAGACCACCGGCCGGCCAGAACCGAGCCGAGCTTCCTCGCTCGTTTTGCTCTGGCCAGTGTTTGTTGTGCTCCGCCGACCTGCGCGCAGATAAAGCTGCGGCGCTCTCGGCGGTTCAAACCGCTGATGCCGTCCTCACTTTGTTCAGCTTAGTTCGCATCAAGAATTGGGCAAGGCGAACGAAAGAAGAAAAAACGTTGTTTGCACCACGGTGTTTAGGTGCGTCTTTCTGTCCTGCTGCTGCTTTTCCGAGTATGGATTGCGTGCGCACCTCTCCTCTCAGGATAAAAAAAAAAATGACGGCCGCAGCCACGTCATCGAGAAGCACTTACGGTTGCCCGCCGATAAAACTGGACGCTACTTCAAGGACACCTGACCGACAAGCTCATCATATGATACGTATGTATAAGCTATGTCTCTTAAATTTACAAGGCTGCCCTACTAATTTGTTCTAAATATTTGCTTCACTTGTCGGAACGCAAAACTATTAATAGCCGCGTTTCAACCTAATGAAGTAATATTCGGAATCCACACCGTGGCGTCACCACTATCTGTCATTCCCGTCTTGGCGTCCTAACCATGTGGCTCCTTTGATACACTTGTATGGTGAAGGCTGTATTCTTTACTGCGAAGCTTGTAATCAAAATGATGAGAAGATTTTCAAGTATGATCTTGACAGCATTGTTCGTTAGTGTCAAACATTGCAAATCGAGATTAAGACTAGTAAAAGCACGGCCGCGGTGGCTCAGTGGTTATGGTGCTCGGCTGCTGACCCAAATGACGCGGGTTCGGTCCCGGCCCTAGCGGTTGTATTTCGATGGAGGTGAAATGATAGAGGCCCGGACACTGTGCGACGTCAGTGCACGATAAAGAAACCAAGGTGGGCGAAATTTTCCTGCGCCCTCCGCTAGGGCGTCTCTCATAACCTGAGTCGCTTTGGGACGTTAAGCACTATAAAACCAAAATCATCTAGTGAAAGCAAGCGGCGGCCGTATTTTGTAGCGACTCGTTTTGCATTTCATTTGGTCGTGACGTCAATCGTAACGAAACTAACGGCAGCAGGGAAAGACAAACGAACAATCGCAGATACGGCCGGTCTGAACACCGCGCGCTCGCAATCCAGCTCGACCAAGCCAAATGGCGAACTTCAATCGGCGATCCGGAGCAAGTTTTCTTGCTGCGCGGCACCGAACAGCTGCTTCGATGGGCGATTTGGATTCAGATCTTGAGTTCTGATTGGACCGTGACGGTGGGGTCCCTCGACTCTCTGAACATCTTGCTACTTCACGGATTCACAAAGCGCTTCGAATCGCCGCTTGGAATTCGCCAAAAGAGACCATGCTCGGCCAGTTCTTTACCCAACCATCACACATTTTCGCTACAGAGACAGAGGTAGGCCCGAGAAAGCTCATCAGGCATGTCAAACGCGTCGTCATGTTCCCTGATTCGTCGCGTCGGTCCGCCAGCACGGCACAGGCATGAGATCGTTGACGCAAGAGGCGCCACGGGCGTGTTTCAGTCCCCTGATTCCCCACTGTCTACGTACGTCACTGGGAGCAGCGACCAATGGCGGAGGAGCAAGTGAAACTAAAACGCAAGGACAGGTCACAAAATAGGACCTCCGGGTCGTATGATAGTACGGCGATTCTTTTCCATCCGTTTTGTTCCATCCTCCTAGTCGGCCTTGTCGACAGGCGTACCCTGGCGATAGCACGGACAGAAGAATGGAATGGGTATGGCATGAACGTTTTAAATACTGCCTCACGTTTGCCTGGGCCGGGGAGCGGGTCACGTGATCCACGGAGCTTGAGAGAGGGCGCTCGTCTGAGAGGCGCGGCACAACTATGTTACCTGATGGCCAGGGGACGACAAACAGTCCGCGGGTTTCATTCTCATCGACCCTACTGTTGCTAAATGCAGTAAAAATAGATTTGCTTAGCTCCAAAAGCCTCCAATTCAACAAAGCTCTCTACGCCCATGCTGTTACATAAGCTGGCGAGCTCAGAAACAACGTTTGGTGCCATGCTTTCTGCGGCAAGATCTTAGCCAGTCATTGCTCTAAATGTTTCATCTCCAGTTTTCGGTGGACATCATTATAGAGTGGTTACGTTGTTGCACTGGTAACATGATTTTCTCAATGGTTTCTAGCAGTCAGCCTGATTTAAAGTTTCGTTAGTCTACAGCCAGCTCTATTTTCATCCGATTAGCTTAGAACAGATTTTTGAGAATAATTGTCGTGTTATTTTGATAGTAGTCCAGTCGACGCCATGCCTTGCCACACACGTGACGACAAGGCCTGCGCGCCCACGCAAACCAAGAAAAAAAGATTTAGCATAAGATTCCATAACAACTATACCGAGTTCGCGACGATAAGATTCATATCACTTGGCTCAGTACATTCGAGCAACGCCTCGATAAATAACATCTTCTTTGAACAAAGCTGCGCAACGGGTTCAGAGTTGATGTCCGGCGTATAGTCAATCCCTGATGTTTAGCTTCTTTTGTTTTCTTTCATTCCTTGTGTTCCTCGAAAAAAAAAAAAGAATTCTGAGAGAGCAGTGTGAAAGTGAAATTTTCAAATTGTTATCCACAAGCAATGAGCTCCCCATGGAAGCAATGGGCATTTTTTTTTTTTGCGTTCTCTTTCATGTGCCATTGAACCCAGAAGTATAACCTGGTGCATGCTCGAGAAACGAAGCGGCTTGACAGCAGGCGTTTAGTGCCTAACTATTGTATGTTGCTTCTTAGCAGTAATGGGGAAGTTTGCTGCCTACATAGCGCCTTCTCCAGCGGTAATGAGACAACTTTCGCTGTGATTCTGAAAGATGCGTATCTGGGCAATAACTTCTTCAAATATCGCCACTGCACATTTTTAAGTGGAAGGCACCGTAAGCCGCTGACACCTTTGGCTATTACCAGTGCTGCCTTGACTCAGACCCTGGCTCTATTAAATGGCGAGCATGAAACGCCGTCTATAACAGCGGCGATAGCTATACCGCTCATTGTAAGCTTTTGAGCACAGGAAAAGACATATACCATGCAGATTTTGCGTGCCTAATGCTGCTAAAACCGGGAACGCGCTGGACAAGCGGAAAATTTTCAACAATAACTGAGCGTAAATATGAGCCTTTTGCCAAATTAGAAAGAAGAAAATGGTTTAGCAATACTCGTAAAATGTAGAACTTGTCGTTGGAAAGCAACCTTTAAACTAAGGCCGGCAACAGACTCTGACTTCATAAATGTGCGACGCAATTAAACCGCGCTACGTCCAGAGACAGGTTTGTTGCAAACCGGTACTGCTACGTCCGCTGTCAGTAACGTCCTGCATGGACAAAAACTTATCTCTGGTTCCAGAAGTGGTTGATGCTGTGAATGTTATTTTTTTACCAATAGCCTCAGTATAATAACGGCCTTGGTAGGAAGATCACTCGTAGTCCCGATTCGTATACGTACGAGGAAAAAGAGCACGCAGTCACTGTTTTAGGATGCAGCTGGATAAGCTGATAAATAACAAAAAAATAACAAATCACTGAGTTCGAACGACGTTCGAATAATAACTTATAAAGCTCGCTCTTAACGATCTGCGCCGAATCAGCAAGGACAAAAAATTGCAGGGCAACACACACACACAAAAAAAACGACACACAGAGACAAGTTGGCACACAAGCGCTGATTTCGTTGTTCTTTCTGTGTTGCGCTGCAATTCTTCGTCATGGATCACCAACCAGCGCGCACACCTACCCTAGCGATCGTCGAGCAAAATAATAATTTAATACGAAGTACCCGAGCACTTACTGAAGTGCCTATCTTTCGAGCAATATCAATTTGCAGGCCATAATTGAAATATTGCAGCTATTTATAACCAATTTACGTTAATATCTCCTCAGTAGACGTGTCGATAAAAACATTCATGACAGTACGCCCTCATAATCTGAGCCATATAACGTATTTCTCGATTTTCAACACAGCTTTAGTAAACTTACTATCGGCTACAAAAGCAAGTGACCACTCGACACCAGAAGTGCATCGTCAGGTGGCGGCCTCATTCAGTGCGGCAAGGTTCGGAACTTATAGGGGGGGGGGGGGGGGGGGGGGGGGGGGGGAATCAGTTGCTTTTGTCCTCGATAGTACGTTGTGACGTATTACGAAGCCTCACTCGCAAAAACCAAAACCTGAATAATGTGTAGAGGTTACGCCGTATTAAATTATCTGAGACGTAATGGCGAATAAAATCATGTTCCAGGATTCCTGACGTACCGAGCGTTTAAAGAAAAATGCGAACTGTATTATTTACAAATGATAAGAATAGAGACGTTCCATGTCTGTATTCCTCTAAGAACATATCTTTCGTAGCCTAGCTCTCGCTTTATTACAACATTATCATCACAAAAGATGCCAGCAAGGAGTGATAAATGCAGTTTTTTTTTTCCAGCCTATATCTGTCGCAGTGCGTCAAGGGCCATATATGGCCATTGCTTTTCCTAACTGATACAAATAATTTATACGGAACCAGCAACAGGCTTATTACACGGTTTGCAGATGGTTCAACATCTCTTCGACATGCACTTCAGAAACAATGAAGAGGGAAAAAATAACATATTTATAAAAGGGAACTACCTCGAATAAATTTAGTAGAAGCCAGCGTTAGTGCTATATTGAAGCCAAAATAACAAGCGGCATCCCGACCTATCAGTGTCTAATTCATTAATAAATCTGCAGTGCTTCTCCACACTGTAGCAACATTTTTGAGTTATTTTTTAGGGCATTTTGATCACATATACGAACATTGAATGCGTTCCTTCAGAGGTCGATTCAGCAGGTAGCATACTAGTGCGATACAGGCGCATTATCCAAGTAATTTTAAAGGTAAGCATTCATTACGCATCACTGACGTCTTCTGTTTACTATTGTAGTACGGTCTGCTGCAAGACATCAGCAACGTATTTTCGCAGGCTACATTTACTGCCAAAAGAAAGTTGACAGCTGGAAATTACAGTATTTTTTTAACACACAAAATTTCACAAAATCTAGCTCTCGTGCTGCAAGGCACAGAAGCGTTTGGATTACTCCGACAGGAATGGGATGCTGTGCGAAATAATTCTCATGCTATAGAATACCCCGTTTTGTCAAACGAAATATGTTGCGGCAATTTTGAGCTTACCCGTCAATCTAACTACGTAATTAGAAACAATGAGAGCCGATCGTTTTAAAGCAAAGAACTTATTTTCCTTTTTCTCGTACGTTATCTAGTGCTATCGATCTTCTTTCTGCCGTGAACTTCCAGTTTCAACTTCTTTAGGCTACACATTCTTCAGTCGACATTCGTGAGCTTCTTTTAAATGCTCGTTTTATTCGAAATCATCGTCGTAATTACGGTGCTTCATGCATTTAACTCCCTTGCTGTGCACATAAAAACACTCTCGCATAATTTTGTGAGCTCGTGTGATGTTCTACCGCCGATCTCATCCTGTACTGTTCAGTGTGACTGGAGCTCGACCCTCACTAATTGTTAAAGCGTTTAGTCCAGGCTCCTACTTTGGAATGGATAAAATAAAACAAATTCAACTTCATCTTATGACCTATATTCGAATAAGTAACTAAATCTTGCCAGATCATCAGAATAGCGTTTAAGAATTTTGCTTTCGAGTGTGGCAAGTCACATACGAGGAGCAATTTGTAAATCGAGGGCGCTGTATTACCCACCATTGTGCTCCTACTTTCTCTTTGTTCATTAAATTGTTGCATGCGGGGAAAAGAGTAATGAGTGGCCTGAACGCCCACCACACGCATCTGGTGTCCAGAACATGTACAAAGCGTTTTACTAAATGTTAAAGGTAGGTAATGTAGCGAGCAAGCCAAAAGAGAGGACAGCGCTACTATATTTGCTCTTCTTTAGAGATGTGTCGTTATGATTGGATTCTAAGTTGCGAAGTACGCGTTAGTTCCAATGCTCCACATGCCGATGATAAATTTACACCAGCGCAGAAAAACAATATAATGCGGTCATTCGCTCGCTTCACGCAGTGGCTAGTGGACAGCTGCTACTACGTGCGAGACCTTAAAAACATGACACGGAAAAAGCTGCTTATCAGCCTGTAATGCACCCTGTCGGGGAAGACGCATTTCCTCCGTCCGTCGCTATCACTTCACCTTACACGTTACAATGCCCGTGCCGAAGGACGCTGCGCGATACCTCCGCGAATGCCCGCGCCAGCGTTCTGTCGTTCGTCGAAGCCTTTGTTCCCGGAGTGGAGGGATGCTCCTATCTAGAATATAGCGCTCTGGCGAGAAGAAATCACGCTGATAGCTTAGGACAGCCCATTGTTTTGTACCTCGCGAAGCATGCCGAAAAGGAGGTGCTCGATCGAATCTGGTTAGGTCAACGTCGATAAACTAATGAAAAAACGACAACTAGTTCGATATAGCGTAGCCATTTGACGTAAAAGAGTTTAAAAGTGCCGATGTACGCTTGACTAATGTCTTAAAAGCACTCTCTTTCCCACCAAAACTTCAGCGAAAGTCTCGCAGCAGGAACACACAGGGGGCGACCGTTGCAGTGCTTACTCGAAGCAAGGGCGAAAATTCGAAATATCCGCTTTCGATCTAATGGCGTTTCACCGTGGAGGAGACGGCAGAAAGCGAGAGGCGCGGGCGAGCAAGGCCGTTAGATTCCTCCAAGTGCATTGGACGGGAATGAATGCCGCCGCCGAGGACGACACTACTTACACGACCTCCTCGAGGGGATAAGGGGAAACGCCAGGGCGGAGAGGGCAGCGTCAGGGGGGAGAGAGAGCGAGTGCGGGGAAACAGAAGCGGCCCGGCGGCGCAGCGGGCGCCGATGCGGCGCTTGTGCGCACGCGTAATGGGATTTCGTGTCCATTAGGCGGGAGCCGGCACGCGCGGGAGAGCGCACGCGCCCGCACGCCACCGGCGTTTGCCCCTATTTGCGTTTTCAAAACAAACGGGCCAAAGATCGGCGCCGAGGCGAAGAGAGCGCGCAAAATACTCGGCGCCGTCGCCGGGCCGATGCGCACCGACGCCGCCGCCACTGGAAAACAAAGGGGGTGCACAGTTCTCCAAATACGCGGGCCCGTCTAGAAAAAGGGTAGAAACAAAACAAACGAAATCAACGGCGAGGCACGAATAGGGGCAGAGTATGAGAAGAAAAGAAAAGGAGAAATAAGAGGCAGTAATGAAAGATAGAACGTCACCGAGGCACTACCCCAACACCATACTCGCGCGCGGACTAATGGTGTTGAGTCGCCTTGTGAAATTTTACAACAGTGCGGCAGCGCAAGCCTTCTGTTCTTGCGCCCACAAGCCGCGTTGAGTGTACTGCTTGGTGTTTTATTGCCTTTTTTTCTCTCATTTTTGTTGCGAGTCCCGTTGTGGCGTACAATGGAAACACGCAGAAACATGCAATCCTGCGCCCAAGGACTTTTTTTTTTTACATATGTATGCCGAGCACACAATACCGCTCGCTCTTGCTTCGCAGATTACTTCATCACCGCCGCGCGATAAAACAGGCGCATTGTGCGTTTCGTACGCAAACTTTCCGACAAAAAGCCGGCGAACAACAGCAAGCTCTCTCTGTAATGCTTGGTAGCTTTCTAAACACAACTATGTTCTGTTATTCGCACGCGTGACGCTGGCGTAACTCTTTGGTGACTCAACGCGCATACCTGCGTTTGCAACAACTCCCTCGCTTCCACTCGAACCCTCTGCTACCGCCTCGTTTAGAAAACAGGAACACAAGAATAAGCTGAACGAAATTAGACAGTTGCGCCGCGTGCTTGGCGCGGTTGAGTTTAAGACACTTCAACGTCCGCGAAGTTAACGCGAAAATAAGCGAAACAGCGCAGCAGCGCGAGCTGTTTGTAGAGTTTAAGAAGCACGGGAGCGGAAAGAAATCTCTGGTATTGAGCGACAAAAAACAACGTCCAGCAGAAAAAAGAAAAGAAAAACAGCCTTCGGCGCGGACGAGGCGTGCGCGGCGGTGCTATACGGCCAGTGGGCTGGTAACCGGTTGGCATGCAGATGGTCGCTGCAGCTAAGTATGTCTGGAATGCGCCGCGCTGCTGTTATACCCCACGCTTGCCTTAGTTTCAAAGAGTCAAAAGGCGCTTCGCTCTTCCATGGGGCCGGAGGCGCGGGTTGGGGAAGAGTACGTTAAACACGAGGCAGCAGGTATAATTACTCATGCAGTGCACAAAGAAAAGCTCGGTTAGAAGGAAGAAGGCCAGGCAGCACTTACCTCCTGTGGAGGAACATCGAATGATACTGTCCTCAAGTCCACCTTGCAATAGGTGTCGATACAGGGTATGATGAAAAAGATACCTGCGTCAAGAGACAGGCACCAAGTTTCAGAGACAGCGCGTTTGTTGCTTCCGTAGTAAAATTCTAGTTTACGAGCTTCTTTCCTGCTTTTTTTAGTGGGCTAGCACCGGATGTGCCAATCCACCATTTAGCCGTTGTCTGTGAGGTCCCTCTGCACACCGGGTTGTGGGAAGCCTGGGACCTAGGTAGCGCATTATGCAGGAAGTGTCGCTTTAGAGACTAAACTTCATCTTACGGAAGCAAGATGTGCTGGCCTCCCTCAGTCCAACAGGCAGCTCTACGCGTTATGACACCGTTAAAGATAAAAAGAAATCGAAAGGTGAGGACAATGGTTCTCCTTACCTTACACAGATTTAGAGCTTCTGCGGTGCCATTAGTGCTTCACTACACGGTAAGAAACAAACATCGCTGCCTGGTCACTTTTTGGCAAGACGGTACGCACACTGTATTTTCATCGCTATCCGTACGCATTATCATCAGTCAGAATTCGAACTCCATAAGGTTCATGCTCCGCCTCTCCAGCATATAGCACTGCTCGCCTCAATGGCGACAGAAAGATTTAGGGACGGATTTAGCTTCGCTGAGGGAAACAGTTTCTGTGTGAAAACCACGACTAAAGTCCAAATAAGGCACTGCGCAAATAGGGTCAGACCCCAACCGCCCCCTCCAATAGCCACGCATAAATCTGCCCCTGTGACAGTACGGCCTTTTCGAAGGTCTTGAAAATGTACAGGTGCCGTCAAAAGTAAATGGAAGGCAATATTCACGAAAAAAAATTAATCATTGGGCCCCCAGTTCATGCATCCTTGAATACATATTGTGATTTGCGAATTGCACTGTGCACCAACAAGCATGGACCATTATGCTTTAGATTTAAAGAAATTAAATTTTTTTCACAAAGTCGCCTTCCATTTACTTTTGACGACGAGTGTACGTGCCAGGTTGCGAAAGGCTCATTCTTCTCCCCTTCAGTGGATTTCTCTGGTCCTGGAGTGCTTCTGCGACGAAACCTTCTTTTGCCGACTTTAACAGTACTTAATGCGCATCGAATGCACTCCTATAAGGATTCGCCACGCTTTGGTACACGCGTACGGTGGTGTAATTCACGTACGCCTTGAAGAGAGTGAGCATACCCGTGTTTCATTCTGCTGTATTAAAACCTAGATGTTCTGTCCTGCCGTACGAAATAGCCAGCTAGCCAGATAGTATGCTATGGTGGCTGTAAACGACACACAAGATGACCGACCCTTCCTTTGGAAGCACACAGCACGGAGAAGAAGTCAGGTGTGCGGCCGAAAGTTTGCGGGCTTTCAAAATCAATATAATCGCACGAAGATGTGAAAGAACATGTATTTTTACGCTTGGCTGCTGTCTGTCCTTTTATAATATTATTCCTTGCTTCTGAATGGCAGACATAACCCAAGAGGGGGAAATCTCCTTCATTCTGAAAATGCAATATCACGATTCTACTGAAGGCATGGCACAGAAGTAGCTGTACCACCTACGAAAATTGCTTTCACAGGGGTATCTGAGCCTTACCTGGAGTAGGTGCACAGAAATTGATGAGCGTAAAATTAAGAACTCCGAAGCAGTGTTTATTTCTGCTAAACTTCGCGTACAATGAGCTTTGTTATGTTCAGAAAAAAAGAAGGTAGTAAAGGATACCCCATATCTATTCTTTAGAGCCCCGTATTATCTCTTAGTGACTGATTCTAGCAGCAAATATGCGAGGTCTGTCATCACACACTCCTTCACAATGGTGATTTTCAGCGGAATTAGGCTTGCAAAGTCAAGTCCCAGAGGTGTCAGAATCAGGGATGTGGTCATTCATAGGTTCGACCTCTCACCTGGGCCTTTGGCTCCTCCGCGAAGCAATCGACCGAGGCGGAAGATGACTGCACGCTCGTATTCTTGAACTACCTGCAATGTTGAAGCACAGTACCTTGAACACTGCTGACAAGAACACATAGTTCAAACGTTGCGTAACCGGAAACCTCTGTTCCCTCAATGCACATAGTATGTAACATCTGTCGTTCATTCGGTGAACAGCGTAAGGGAAGCCAGCATGCCAGCAAGCGCGACAAGGGATAATCTCACGTTTAAGGGGAACGCTCCGCTGTCAACCCGTTCTATCCCAACAGTGTTATCAACGAATGTCTTAGTAACGGCCAAGCCTCTAAGGAGAAAGTTTATAGGTAGCCGCGGTGCGCGTATGAGAGGCAAGTCTTGACATGCACTAAGTGGGACTACTAGGCACATATATCGACCGTGCTCCAGCCGCAAGATAATCGCCAATGTAAGCGCTGCAGTGCGATTGCTTACATCTGGGCTGATTAATTTTTGTGCTTTGTTTTTTGTTAACCAAACTACTCAATAAAAGCTGGGCAAACTGGTTTCAGTTTCGAATGCGCAAAAAAGTATCACTTTATTTTGGCGAGAGCCCCAAAATACGCATGAACACGCGAATACAAACAGCACATCACCTGCAGCTGAGAAAACCCATTCATTCGACTGTATAAATAACGTCATGCAACAATTAAGCTTGAGACGGGGTTAGAAACATACAACGCTTTCAATAAACTTTCGGACAACGGAGAATATCGCACTGTAACGCTGCAGTTTTGTAATGCGCATTGTGCTGCATAAAAAAAAATTAGGCTTACTTACCTACTAGTGAGTGCATTTTGTACAAAATGCGCTCACTAGTAGGGTCACTGTACCCTTCATATAAAGGTACTCAGCCAAACGTTTTTTGGCGTATAGACACAAGACAGAAAATTACGCGCCTTCAACGTGTATGGGTAAGCGAAAAATTCTATATATCCTTAACAACAAACGAGGCAGATAATAACATTCCGCCGTGCGTGCTCTTCACGCGGGTAGACACAGCCGCTATCTCAAGAATTTCTTGAGATAGCGGCGAAAGAGACACGGCGGAGAAGCTGCACCAAGATGGGCGTTGTGAAACGTTGCGCAGATATGCTGATTAGCAGTGGCGGAAAGTGGCCACATTAGCAAGCGCAATTCCGTCAGTGCATTTTCTTTCTTTATTTAGCAGAGCATCGACCCAGGGTATAACGTTACAGTGTACCCTGAGGTCCGTATCGCATACACCAGCAAGCACCGAGTCAAGGGGGCGAGAGCTTCGTCTGAGAACTGATATTCATAACCTGACGTATGTATCTGCGGGTGTCTTTATATATGGAGAAGGGCATTTTCGTGCAGCAAATTTTCAGAAGTTCTCGTAGACAGTGTCACTATTTGTGACAACTGTGGAGTTCCTATAGAGCTGCGCAGTCGCACTACGGAGCGGGACACCACTCCATTGCGCAAAATTTTATAGACCATCTGTTGTATATTTGCAACACGCATAGCAGGAACTGAATACATACGGCGAACAGCTGTGGAGTGCTAAAGGTGAAAATTGGCAGACACGCGCAGGAGGCTCCTCACTCCGCCCTGCGCGTGTGTGCCTTTTTATACGCTGACAACTTGTCCGTAAGCTGCTGCAGCTAACTCCCTTTGTGATTTCTGTTTTAAGAGCCTGTTATTTTTACCGAGCACTAGGGTAATTAGACAAACAAGAAGTAATTAGCCCTGCACTACACACCGCACAACCAGTGCTTTGGGACCATTGCAAAAAAAAAAAAAAGTATGCGACTATGCAAAACAGACAAGGAACAGCCCCCATGACCGTTTTTACAGACACGCGTATACGCCTGCGTTCGCGTGATATTTATAGTTCCTACTTTTAAACTCGGCGATTTTAATAAACCACGCCGCCTATCATAATTTGCGTGGATAAGCATGAAAGAAAAAAAGAAAACGACGCACGCATTATTCGTGCGGAAACTAGACTTAATTCTAGGCTATCTTACAAATTTTCTTCTTCTGCTTGAGTGCTGCGCTTTTGTGATGTCCACATCTGAGGGGTTTACAACTGTTCCCTCGTATCGATGCATTCTATTACGAACCAGCGCCGTCCTTTTTTTTTTCCTCCGTCAGTACCGATTTATTTCCCCATCGAGTCTGTTGCGACTTGGAATCGTTCTCTCGAGCCGGGAACCAATTGTCGAATCTCTCTTGTACGTGATATAGCGGCAGCTATAAAATATGCGCTAGCTGGGTGCTGCGCGAACTCCAGAGGGAAGAAGTATGTATACGATGACGGTCTGCCCGAAGGCGAGGACGAGAGCGGGGGCAGGGTCCTTTTTACCGCGCCCAGAGAGTGAGCCGCGAGTCGGCAGCGAAAATCAAAATGCAGAGCGGGACGAGTACGCGTCAATTAAAACTCGGGCCCTTATCTCTGCCTTTCGCTCGGCCGAGCCTGTGCCTGCGATGGTGGTCGCAATCGATCGCCACCAGCGGCGGCCGCGGGGGGCCAGAGGTCGATCTCTTCCAGTTCCCCGAACGCGTATCGCTCGGTGGTCTTCGGCGATAAGCCCGTCATTGTTCGCAACCACTCGCCCGCTTTGAATCGCGTATTGTTTTGCACGAACATAAAGATACCAGTAAACAGACTAAAAGGCGGCCGCGCGTTCTTTGGTTTTTGGTTTGAACGCGCCCCTCGGCAGAAATATATGGAACGCGCGCGCGAAGGGCGACAACTCGCTTATCGCCCGCGAAAAGTTTGGCGCGCCGCGCGGGGGCGCGCGCTTGTGTCCGCCGACTGGAAAGTGAGTGCTGGTTTACGCACGGGCTTCTTTAAATGCTTCCTTAAACAAAAAAAAAACACGAGATATTTGGTGCGTGCGTTGCACGATCCTATCGGTGTTTCGGCTTTTCCCGAATTGCGCGCAATCAGCGCTGCAGTGCGAATCGCCAGGCGAAGCCATCGATCTTATCACAGCCAGCAATGTTGCCGAACGCCCGAAGTAAAAGTTCCGAGTTCTTCAAAAGTTTCGAGCCCATTGCGGCAGTGGCCGGAGCGTCAGCGCTGCCGAGTGGCTGCCCTGTTATCGACAGTGCTGGCGCTGAACGAAGAGGCAGGCCCCTCTCGCGAGGCCTCGTTATCAGCGAGAGCATGAGAGCGGGTGGGACACACCTTTGACAAGGGCGGCGTCTGCAGTGGGATCATATATCATGGAGGTGCTGTAAGCAGTGAACGCTGATAGTTTCGTGAGGAAGGCTAACACGGCAAGCGTGTGCACGGCACTCGGGCGGCTGAACTGTTGCGCAGAAGAAGTTTCTCAGTGTTTGCTGGCTTTAACTTCGAAGTACGTGAGCAGATGTAGAGCCTTGGTCAAAGGTCTTCAGGCCACACGGCCTGTTTAAAAATGAAGGTAGAAATCTTTATAAAACGACTTTCATCCTCATCTCTCAGCACTTGACAGCTAGCTGCAAACGGCCAACAGCACGGCTCAAAAGCAGACCCTATGGCTAGAACACTTTTGATTAACCAAATTTTATCCTATTGTATTTATTTCCTTCGAAGGTAGCCGCTTCTAAAAGGTGGTACTGTCCCTATGGGAAAGGTAAGGCTGCTTCGGCGTCGGCATTTTTAAAGCGACCGCGGCAACGCAGGGAGGCCAGCATGGAGGAGGCGGCCATGGCTTCACAGGGCAGGGATCGGCCAGACCACGAGGACGACCACACGTCCAGCGAGACATCATCGCTCAGTAGGGACGAATCAATGATCGTGGACTGTGACGAGTTAGTGCCCGATATGGCCGACGTGGATAACGAGGGCTTCAAACTGGTGAGTCATCGGAAGCAAAGAACGGTCGGGATCCCGGTGATAGTTTCGCCCACAGAGAAAAGGATTGATTTAAGAGAGCGAAACCCCATCGTGCTTTCCGCGGCTATTCAATCACTGCCAGGGTCAGCTCCGATTCGCAGCCGCTTCGCCACGCAAGGGGCTCCTCATTTGGGTATCTCAACAGAAGAAGCGGGCTGACATTCTTCAGAAGTGCTCTCAGATTGATGAAGTAAGAGTAAAAGTCCGATTGCCCCATTCCTACATGAAGAACACCTATGTTATTAAGGGAGCGCCAATGTCGTACTTAAGGGACCTTCTTGGTTACTAGAAATCACAAAGTGTTCTTCACGTCAGACGACTGATACGTCGTGGGCAGTCACAGGGAAAGGAATGGGCAGCGAAACCGGCCAACTTTGTTGTGCTCCCATTCGCTCCCAGCACAGAGCGCCCAGAAAAAATTGACCTAGGAATCACAAAACATCCAATCAACGAGTTCACTGAAACTCCTCCCCAGTGTTTTAAATGCCAACGGTTTGGGCATGCGGCCAAAGGTTGCACCAAAGACCAACGCTCGAAGCGGTGCGGAGGCGACCGCGATTTCAAAGATTGCAAAGCAGATTTTGCTTGTGCTACTGCGGTGCTGAACATCCAGTGAGTTTCGGTGGCTGCCCCTTCCGTGTGAGCTCCCTACACCGTCGAAGTCCTTCATTTATGGACCGAAAACGCAGCCGACTGAGAAGCCTGTGCCTGGAAGTGACAAGTTCCCTGCGTTGGAGACGGATGTTCGCGTCGCGTCAATAAGCATCATCCCTTAGAGACTTTATTCAAGCAAGACGTCAAGGTTTCCTGCGTGCGAGGCGGTTGTTCGAGCAACTTCAGCAAAAAGTGCCCATGTTCCTGAGCGAACAGATCACAGAAGGACTCAGCGCCAGGGAGGACCCTCCCATGCCTCACAAGTGACGATAAAATCAGCTAAAGTGGCCAAGAGTATTTCAGTCCGCATCTTTTGTCGAAGTTGTGAATCACTGCGTGGCGCAAAATAAGGAGCTCAAATATCAATGTATGTCTGACCTGCGCGTTTTGTTTCAGACCCTCCGTACGCATGTTTCAGAGATGCCGCCTGGCAACTTGAAGAACTTCCTACCGCAGGTGCTTTCCTTTGAGTCCTTGATTATCGCCTTCGCAGTGAACTTTCTTTCGCACTAATGTGGCTAGTGTTCAGGCTCACGAAACATTACTGTGTCTAAAAAACACCGAAAAGTGCCGTTTACAATGGAGCGGAATTGCGCTGAGATTCGAAGTTGATTAGGTAGTTGAGCTCAAACTACTCTTGCAAGAAAATAGTGTTCCAGTACTGGCCCTATTAGAAGCTGGCCTGCCAAGCGGGAGATCTTCGACTCGATATGTCGCCATAAAAACTGCATGCAGCTAGTCTTTTCCAGCGGGAAGTGCCTCGCTTTACATACAGGGGGAGATTCCGTATGTTTCTTTGAACGCCACCCATCCTCGCACGGATGACATTGAGGTAGCGGCTGAGAGGATACAGCTCGGATTTCGAACTCTTTCTGTTGCATCCGTGTACGTGTCTCCGCGGAGGCATCGTCTGCGCTGTGTTCCATATGTGATGTGTGCGGTGATATAGAACATTTTCTTATGTGCTGTCCAGTGTACAAAGCGGAAAGTTGTGTGTTGTTCGCTTCCCTCAAGAAGACAACAGTCCCTCGCAATTCAATTCAGGACATTGTCTACCCGCGCGGAAAACAGTCATGTAGAAAGAAGGCTTCACGCCTTCTTTTAAAGTTCCTCCAGGACTCGGATTTGGACCCCAGATGGTGACAGCAGGTGTTGACCATTGACCGCTATAGGTGATTGTGTTTATAGCTATGTAGATCAGTCAGGTCGCAGGTATAGGCCTAATTTGTCAACCTTTGCATTTAAGTGCCGGTACAGTGAAGCAAATGCCGACAGAACTCGCGAGGCTAACCCCACCAGTAGCTTTGGGGCCGATGGGGCCGGTGGAGGAGCGCCGACATTCAGTGTGCAAAAGTGACGAGAGGAGAGAGAAAGGCGGGAAAAGGCGGAAATTCAAATTTTAACTACAGATAACTCAGCTTCCACAAAACGCATTAAAAAAAATCTTGTAGGATATCTGTGAAGCGGCGTCATTTGACATCCTAGGAGTACCGCGACATAATTGGGAGCCCCTTTCAGAGCACCTTTTGAAGACTGCAGGTGACTGGCTCGCACCCGTGACTTCAGCCATCGCGATATCCATGCGAGCAATTTGAAGAGTGCCGACCCAACAAGCAAAGTTGTAATATGCGAGCAGCTAATTTGGCCCCTTACATTATGGCGCCAGCAGTAGCATCCACTTAAATGCCAGAGCCAGGATACAGTTCCCATCCTGGTGACGGCTCCCAGCGCTGGGATAGATTTATAAAGCATTCGACATCTACCAACTCAAGGCGAATTCATGATCGGTTGACCCTGCAGCTAATACTCTTACTGCGTTAGCAGTATAACCCTCATTTCTTCGAAATCTGTAGTTGTGGGCGTTATGACCGGAGAGTTGCGTGGGAGGCGAATTTGTAAAGACGAAAATTAAAATCATACTTCTGACGTAGAAATGGCGCCCCGCATTGCACGATCAGCTGTCATTTTCTTTTCTTTTTGGCTATCCCCACTGGCCCAAGCTTACGGCCAGTTGTGTGTGTGTGTGCGGGCGCGTGCGTGTGTTCTTCAATGGAAATTTCAAAACCCTCGTATTAGGCGCAAAATACAGCCCACAGAAAGGCGTGACTTCCCTCGGATCTCCTAAGAACCTTCAGAGGACACCGAGGGCGAATAGAAGTTGTCCTGCATCTATCGCACTCTAATCTCAAAGAGATCATTCTCGTCGAAAACAGTGCTTTTATAAACTATAAAAAACAAAAAATTGCAATACAGGTGTCGCCCCTACCGGCCTATCTCGCAAGTAAAATGCGCGCGTGGACACCGATTTGTTTTGCAGATCCCAGAGGCTAGGCGACACGGCCAATCACTTCTAGGCGGCTTAAACCCGTCTTTTTCAGTAAAGACGCCACGAGTTTCATTCGATTGGCAGGAAGACTTTCAAAGCCAATTTAATCGCCAATAAATGCGTCCTTTTCTGCCAGACGAACGTCAACATCGCCACAGAATCAATTTTTGCTGAGAACAATAAGCGGATAGAGTTGCCCTCGGTGTTTTTTAAATGCTTCTGAGAGGCTGTGTGCACTACTAACATTACTTATTTTCCTAGCAAATACATGTGAAGATGTTCGTACAATAGAAGCGAGTAACTACTCCAAAAACAGCGTTTTTTTTTTTTTTCACTGTTAAAAGGCCATCTCGTAACCAGAAAATTGCCATCACCTGGTTAGAGCACCTGGCTACTGAGCCAGACAACCCGGGTTGGAACCCGACCGCGGCGGCGGCGTTTCGATGGAGACGAAGCGCGAAAGGCGACCGTATGTTGTGCGATGTCCGTACTCGTCAAAGATCCCCAGGAGGTCGGAATTATTCCGGAGCCCTCCACTACGGCACCTCTTCCTTCCTTCCTTCACTCAGTCCCTCCTTTATCCCTGCCCTTACGGCGCGGAACAGGTGTCCACCGAGATAGGCGAGACAGATACTGCAACATTTCCTTTCCTAAAAACGAATTTTCAATTTTTTCCTCCACGTATCCTTAATAAAGTCACTAACGTAGCACACCCCGAGCTGCCTCGGAAAACGAAAATCAACTAAGGAATGTTTTCTTCGGCGGTATACGTTCTGATGCCAGTTGGTACATTTCGAACAGCACCAAATTTGTTGCTCTAATTAGACAATGGTAAAACAGCACGGGACTTGCGCCAGTTCCGTCATGTCTCGGGATTGTCGAATTTGAGCAACCATTCTCGTTCAGTTCAAGTTGCTTTCTTGGAACACTTAACTCTCGTCTCAAACAACCGTCGTTGTGTTGGCAGATAGAGAGAGAGCGTGAGTAGAGACAGCGTGAACGTGTTAAGAGCTTCCGGATAGCGCTCGTATTGCTCCCGGGGTGGTCGAGTACAACGAGTTTGACCGAAGCGCGAGGGTGCCCCCTTAAGCTTTCCCGGGGGTCGAAAGAGCTGTGCTGTGCTCAACGCCGACCATCTTGTGTGCATGAATAATGCACGCCTGAGAATGGAACACGCTGGCCCTGCGTCTAGCGTTTCGTACCCGCTAGTAAGCAGCAAAAAGAACTAAATAGACAAAAATTAACGGGGGGGGGGGGGGGGGGGTGACATTCGACCCGGGCTGTCTGCCCGTAGCGCACCGCGTTATTTGGACTGCGAGTGGCTCTTAAGGAAGAGCAAGTGACGGCCACTTGGAGTACGAGGTTGGTGGCGCAAAAGTGGCGCATTTTCTTCATCTGTTCGCGCCCCCGCGTTTCCCTCACGCTGGGTAGCAAGCCTGGCCTAAGTGTGGTAGCCGTCTCTACTTTTGCCGCCTTCCCTTACCCCATCACGATTTCTAGTTCTGAGTTCGTTTGCTTATCGCTGCTCAGCGCTAATGGCTACGAACATGATCGCCCGTATATGTCGCACTATGAACCCTCAGACTGCCAGTACAATGTAAACAACATATGCAGTGTTTGTACTGAAGCAGCTTTAATACTGTTGCTAAGCTGGATTCGTCGCGATCCTAAATGCGCCGGTACACTCGCTGAGCCCCAGTAGAACGTCGAGGATAAAATACAGAATCGGGTGCACGCTAGGCGCTCTGTTAACTCATGCTCGACGCACGTTCCTGGGTATAGTGTGGACCCTTTTTCATGTTCGTTCGCCGTAGGTTAGTCTCGTGCACTGCAGTCTTCAGAAAATTAGTGTTCGCAACGAGCCACTGTATTCTGGCCTTTCAACACATCTCTCGGCATTAATGTGCAAACAGTAATCATTTATCGCGAACTATCTGTGGAGTACATATGAAGCTTTTACCCGTATACGACTCACCTTCCTTGATTTCGTTTGAATGATTCATTCCTTTCTCTACGGTTTGCAAATATGCGGAAATTTTCAGAGTAGAATATTACACATTTATTATTCATACTTGCATCGAAAATGCCGTCTCTAGTGTATTCGAACGCTGGAGGCCAATTGAGACCAGTTAGCGGGCAAGGCTCGGCAAATTTCGCAGGCTGTGAGGAAGCAGTATGGCGTCTCTGAGCACCATCCTGTCAGCCATACACGACAATGATTACTCCCTTTTGGAGTGTGTAGATGATGCGTCTAACCTTGTAATACTTGGCCTATTCCAGCCAGGCAAGAGAGTGACGGCTTCGCTGAGCCGTCAGCAAAGCGGATAGCGAACCTCAGACACTCGACCAGAAAAAAAGAAAGTATTTGGAATTTTTCGCTGGGGACGCCGGCATCGACGGTGCTGTGCGTGAGGTGCGATGTGCCTTACAGAGCTCACGTTAGAATAGAGGACGTGAGAGCTAAATAACGAAGTGGCCGCTATGCTGACGATAGACGTGCAACCTTACAACGTTGCTGAATATTGCGATTTTAACTAAGGAACTCAGTGGGAGAAGCTCTTGCTAACATAAGTCATTGACTTGCGAAACGCGTGCATGGCGACCCGCTAGAAGAGGTGAAAGCGGAGACAAGCAGGGCCTTTTCAGCTGACACTATGACTGTTGCCTCCGCTATGAACATGCGAACACTGTCTGCTAACGAAAGTTATGTAAGATTCCCCTCCACTCCTATCACTCACGATTGATGAATCTGTCCACGTTTAGTTATCGTCACAGCTGCTGGCCTTTGCGCTGTTAACAACGCTACTCTCCTTGATGAGATGTGCAATGATTCCGATATTTCGGTGCCTTTTTTGTAGGCGAGTTATGGCTTCTTATTACGTCGGACACAATGAGGGCGCTCTTGCATGAATATTTTCTCTGCCCCGCATCAAGACTTTCTGCGAATATGACTAGTTAATGATTGTGTTCTATGAAAGCGGAATTAAGTTTCAACCTGTGATATAAATCATGAGAGCCATGACTTTAGCGTTAAGGCTTAAGTTTGATGCTGCAGATTGTGAAGATGAATATATTCTTGCAAATAAATGCATCTGTACTTCATCATTCGATATCAGATGCTGCTGTGCGTATGTTATTGGCATCCGAAAAACCTGGTACTTGCGCAAACTTTTTTTTGGGGGCGAATCAGTAGCCACTTCAAGCGAGGTGGTCATAAAAACTGCTTCATACGCAACGCTTTCCCTTCTGTGAAGTAATTATTATGATCGTCTTAGATGAGTCGGACCTTAGCTGCAAGTCCAATCCGAATTCACACAGAATGCTAAAAGGCCTGTGCGCTGCACGATGACAGCGCAGGTTCAAGAATGCCATGTGGTCTATCTATATTGATCCGGAGCACTCCACTACGGCGCCTCTCATATCCCAAGTGCGGCTTTGGGGCGTTAAACCCCACATACCATACCATTGCACAACAGCGTCTTCAGGTACCTTCTTTTTGTCGCAAGACAAAGTCTCTGATAAGTAACCTTGATCATAGCTTATTAGGGACGCGTACGATGTTCGAGGCCTCTCTGCGAGGAGAACTTGCGACGTTAGGTGGCGCTCGAGATCTGGATAAAGCACACAGCGTGAAACGCAACGCTCAGGGGCAGCTCAGCCCGCGAGGCGGCCGCATTAAGGCGCCCTTCTGCCTAACGACCATGCAAGTGGCAACCGCGGGCGCTTCTTAGCCTCTTTAGCTTGCTGTCTTTCATCTGTCGGATTGGCTTCCTTCGGCTGCAATGTCCGGCGGCGTCCTTTCTGTGGCAGCGTGGGGTAACGACCTAGCGTCAGCTGCCGCTCTTTTGTGGTTGTTTTCGTAGTCTGTCGCAGCATACGACAGTATCACAAGAGTTGTTACTCAGTTCTAACTAGAGGTCACTTTCAATCCTGACGTGCCCAAGGAGTTTGCGGCTTGAGGCAAATAGACGAAACCGAAACTATGATTAGAGATTCCTTGTTTCGAAAAGGACTAGATAAGCGACGCATAATAGTGAGCCAGACTTTCTGCGTTTTTTGAGAGCCCAACTTCTAAAAAAAAAATGAAGAGGACAGGCCGCTGGCCTACGTGAAAAACAGACACACGTACAAACTGATTCTTAGGGATCTGAGCGATTTATTTGGAATCTATAATGAACTAGTAAATACAGTCAAAGCTCATGTGGACTCAAGGTAGACGGCAGCGGCGACTCGATGTGTTACGCATTTACAAAAATCCAATCGATCTAACACATACGAAAGAAGCCAACACTCACTGAAGGCAAGGAAAGCAAGTTTTTGTAACGATCGTGCAGATCAAGGTGAGAAATTAGCAGCGTAATCGCTTTTTAGATGGAAGACAATTTAACAGGGAGTTGATCTTAGGCTGTCCCCCATAAGCAACAGCGAAAGCTTTGAAAACCGCGTGTAAGACAAATGCGGCGCTGTGCACTAGACCACCTCGATGCACGCCCACTGACAGCCAGGGATCAAAATCCTTGGACAGTGACCACATTGATCGTCAGCCCTGAAGGCATATTCTAGCTGCTATGCGGTTCCTGAGGGCATCGGACTTCTGTGACAGGTTGCGACAGTGCTGCACGACCGTCATATTCCCTGACACCCTACCTCATTACTTTCCCCCTCTCTTTCTTCCTTCTCCTTTACTTTCCATCTTTCTCTTCCCTATTGGCAGGGTAATCAAATGAAAACCTCTTCGGGTCATTTTCACCTTCCTCTCTATTCTATTTCAGGGAACCACGCCTTTCCTTAGAGCGCTAGGTCTTAAGGTGAAGGTTCCCGGCCCGTGCATAGTCGTAGCTGTCGACGTGAAGCTATCGGAGGACACATCAACCGCAGCGTGAGGGATGAAAGAAGGAAGAGAGATAGAAGCACCGCTGTAGAGGGCTTGGGATAAATTTCTAACATCTGGGGTTATTTAAGGCGCACTGACATCGCAAAGCACACGGGTTTCTTAATGCGTATCAATGGCGCTTCTTCCGGCCGGAGCGCAGGACGCGACCAGAAAGCATTGTGCACGACGAGAGACGCGCACCTTATTCACAGCGTTGTTCTAAAGTACGGACTGCCCCTTTCACTCCTTCGTTCACGGCACAGTTCAGGTGTCCACCACGCTTGAGACTGTTACCGGGTCTATTAAAGACCCAGAAGCATACGCGCACTCTGTGGCTTGGGCGTCCCTCGCTGCCCAACTGACCTCCACCTCTGCAGACAGAGGAAGGACGCTCGTGTCTTAATCCATGCAGGGACAGCGGGCATCGCAACTCCGCTCGGGGCCACCTAAAAGTTCCTTCCTTCAGTCGCTAGGCTATGCGTCAGGGCGTTGCAGTCGGCTTAGGAAACGTATTGCAGAGGCGTACTGACACTTCGCTGCCATTCCAGAAGTTGCCATGTGCGGTTGAAGCTCGCGTCCCTCGGTTGGAGGAACAGCGTCGCGCAGAGGTTGCGGTAAAGGAAGCAGAGCGTAAACGATCGGCCAGGGCTCTCAAGAGGACAAGGGCCGTCGCATCTGCCTAAGCGCTCCCATTCGGCGCAATGGGCCGAGGCCAAAAGTAAGGCGTATGTGAAGCCTGAGGTGCGGACGCGCGAGCTTCAAGCCGCCAGTAAAAGACTGCAAGATACTCAAGTACGGGCTCGCCGAGTAGAACGCGCCCGTTAAAGACACCAAGAACCTCAGGGTAATCTGCCCGCGGTGTAGCGCAACAATCGTCTTAACTGCGTCAGATGAACTAGCCAAATTATAAATACTAAAATTATAAGCCGAAAAATAATTAATCGCAAAACCGCAGCGCAAAAGCTGCAAGCGCTCATCATCCGCATTAACACGAATATGTAATCGCCATATAATTTTTATTTGCGCTACAGTTGTACTAAGCTTATTACGCAAAGATCCCCTGCTAATGCACGTTTGGCGCGTGCAAACCGCAACTCCCTGCAAACCGGAAAAGCCTCATAAAGTTCGGAATTTGGTAGAATTTAAAAAAAGCTATAACACATGAAAGGTGTGAAAGAAATGCAAGATTGCACAAAGCACCGAGGTAGTTCCTGAAGTCCACTGTATTTAAGTGCGAATGTTAACTTCTGTTCCCCTTGCGCTGTCTCCCTCGAGATATCTTTTACGCATTCAGTATTCCTATATGAATGCTTTTTACCTTCTTTCCCAAACAGCTCCATGGGGTGCTTCTGAACACAGCTTGAAAACAGATGTCAAGGAGGATATTGGCAACTTGACAAAGATGAGTGCTTTGCTGCGCACTTACATTATCACTCTACTCCTAAAGACGTCGCGCCAAGCTGAATATTTAAGGAAGACGTTTCGCTGCAGCGACACATCATCGCAGACCCACTAGCAGATTTCCTTAAAGCGCGCGAACGATCCACTTCCAGTCGACGCGGAGCCGTGTGGCTCGAGCACGACAACGCTCTATCGAGCGCAGGGACCGAACACCAAATGACGCAACCGCAGCCCGAAGTTCGCAAGGCAAGCGTCGCTTGCAACGCTTGAAAAGAGCGTTCAACTCCGTGAACTTCCCGAATGCGCTGCTGCTAATGCAGGAAGGTGCGCGGATAAGGTCGCGGTGGCGGGCGTAGCCAAAGCTGTTAGCGTCAGACGCAATCGATAAGTGCCTCGGGCGAAGGTGTCTCATTGGCCCACTGAGCGTTGGGAGCGCGTTTTCGCGCTTGCTTGCTTCTCCTCCCGTGCGAGTTTGCGAGTTGTTTTCCATCGAAAGAGTAAAGCACGCACAGCTCAGCCGCCTGGCGGCAACCCTGGGGTGTTGGGCGTCTGACGGAGCATTGAAGGGCCGGAATAAGTGAAACAAAACTTATCCTACTACTGCCCCCTGTCAATTATAATCAGAACTTTTACATCTGCTTCGACTTTCTGGAGGTAATTACAATTTTTCCCCGCTCCGTTCTACTCTCCCTCTTTTCTCTTTGTCGCCTGTTGGAATCCACTCTGCAGCTTAGAGTTCCTCGCCATGAGTTCTCTGCTAATATCACTGATACGCTGCGTTGCGAGTCGTATACCGAGTCGCGCGCTGTAACTATGGCTTGCTGCGTATTGTAGCGCCATTCAAGGTGGGTTTTCGTTCACCTCGGAGACAAATAGTATCCGCCGCTGTCCGCCACCAACTTCTCCTAATAGGTTTATAAAAATACGACAAAGGGGGCGGGTGGAGAAGCTCGCAATGGTGAACGCTCACAATAGTTGGTTAGCATCTGGCAATCTAGTATATTCATTCGAGTGAACGTGAAAAATAATACTAACGCGTGAGGATAGAAATGACCACCAGATTAGGACAAAGGAGTTCTGAACAAATTAAGGGAACGAATGATTACAATCGCAACGCGCATGCCAAGCAGGTTTCTAGATGCGTCACTTTGTTTCCTTCCCTCTCGTTTATTCTGCGCTGTAACGTTAGCGATGCGTCCGCTCGCGTGGGCTCTGACGTCTACGGCTGGCATTTCGTTTCGCGCTTCCCGGGGCTGCGCACCTTCACGGTGGGCTTTTCCTCGCTTCTGTCGATTTCTTCTAATTACGACAAGCTTGAGCCCTCGCTCGAACCCTTCCTTCCTTCCGTCCTTCCTTCCCTCATTTTCTAAGCGCAGTCTCTGCCGAACGCCTTGACGCGTCAATAATTGATTTTCACGAAGCTACCCAGGCGATAATTGATTTCGCACCCCTAGCCCCCTCCCTCCCGGCCCTCTTCGTCCCCCCCCTCCCCCCCTTCCACCTTCCTAAACAAACTTGATTCGTTGTTCGCATATCCGCGCGGGTGGCTTCCTCTCCGGTCACCGGGACGAGGGCGCTGTCGCCACGGCGCGCCCGTCGACGCAGCCCCGAGACCTGGCTTCCTCTGACAGTTATCGACCTACGCCTCGGCGACGCGCGCCGCAATATGCGCGCCCTCGCTACGAAATACGCCACCCTCTCCCGTCAACTCGTTCTCGACGCCTGGCGACGACGTTTTTTTTTTCCTTCTTCTTCTTATCTTTGCTCCCACCAGCTTACGCGCTCCTATCTCTTTCCTATACTTCTTTCATCCGCCCCTTCGGAACCCTTCGACGCACCGCGGCTTTCCATAACCGCCGTTTCTGAATATGCCATCCCCTCCCCTCGGTCTCCACCCCCGTTACTTCCTTGCTGCCCCCGCTTCTCTCTCTCTCTCTTCCTCTGTTCTCCTCTCTCGCTTTTGTCTGCCTTTATTTCCGCTCCATCTCACTGTTTTATACTTGCCCGATCATTGGCAAGCGATTCGGCGCTTGTTCGACGCTGCCACGTGCGAAGCAATTTACCCTTGCTGCTAACCGCTGCTCGGGCGCGTGCGGTGGCGACGGCATGTGTCCGCGTCACCCTTTGCCTCGGCAGGACAAGGCGCAAGCAAGGACTGCGCGGCCGCTTTCTTTTCTTGTTCGGTCCGCGAAGCTGAATCGGGGCCCGCGTGCATAGTCGTTCAAACGAAGCGCGAGCCAGTTCTTTTTCTCCGCCATGGAAGGTTTTCAAAACTTCTCAGTTTTCTGTTCCGGCATTTTTTTTTTTTTTGCTTTTACACCGGCAGAAGCAAAACTCGAGAGATGAAGGGACGGAGAATTTTTTTTCAACGGTAAGGAATGACTAAGCCATGGATACACGTACCAGGTTGATAATCTTTGGGAAATATTTTACACATTGAAAAAGAATAGGAGTTGTAAAAAACTTCCTAGGTCACTTGAGGAACCTACGTGCGAGTAATCATTGATATTCTGTTTCTATTCCATTCAAATTCTGTTCTAGTTCTATTCCATTCTTTTGTAGTTGGTGCACTTGTAGGTACCACTTCTGACGATTACTGCTCAATATTTCGTATTATGCGATAGCGTTAGGATCCCTCAGCAGAAAACCCGGCGTCGTCGGCGGCGTGAGTGAAAAATTCGAATTGGGCAGCTAGCGTGTCAGCGTGGCGGAACTGATTGGTGCTGTGGCGCCGCCTTGCGGAGGCCTCCAGAACTAAGTAACGTCGCGGACATGGCGTGCGATATGCGGCCTGTGCCGCTGAATGTTGGTCTGCGAAGTGATATGCAAAGAGAATTCCGAGCCGCTGAAAGAAGCCATTAATGCTATCGCATTCACTCCCTCAGGCAGAGCTTAATTGTCTGCCGAGTTTCTCTCCCCCTCCCCTCACCCCCTCCTACGATGACGTCACACCGTTTCACCCAATCGCGAGCTTTGTAACGCTGCCCCTGTTTGGACTGCACCGAGTTTTCGTTTCGAAAAGCCATCTAATGCCTTACATTAATAACCACGTCGACTGAAAAAAGAATCTGCAGAAAATCACTCCTTGCTGTTGTTGTTGTTTTTTTTCTTCCACGTTCGGCATTTATTTTAAGCAGGTTGCTCCTTCAAATAAATAGGCGAATTCACTTTTCCATTCCTATTGCTGCCGTCCTAGCTGCTGAAAGACAAAAACGCTTGAAAATTTGCACAATACTCTGAAGCTCTGACCGCGCAGCAGAGTTTGTTCATATATTTTAAGGCGAAAGCCTTCAATGCCTCATACTGTCGTAACCAAGACGTGTTAGCAAATGTGTCCGCGTTTCGGATGCATGCCTTATATGGGCATACGCCAATCAATAGCCAATCGATACTTAATCGGGTGCAATCGAAAGACTAATTGGTAATAGTTAAAAAGTGGCATGTGGGACTGTGCACTGCGCCTGTACTACCTTAACTAACAATAATTAATCCGTACTAGTTAAGGTCACGTTAACTACCACTAACCATACATTAACTATTATCGCGAAATGTGCAAGTCATGCTTAACTATCATCAACCATCATTAATAGTGAGACGTTTCTAGACGTTTCATAGACATTGTGTCGAACGTTCTAGAGAGTTCCATCACTTGACAGGGGAGTGACAGGACATGATGGATGGCATTAGAACTATGATAAAGACCAATTAGTCTAATTAACCTTTCTAGCCAGACCCCATAAATAAATAAAACCAAGTAGGAAATTGGTCGAGTTGGGGAATCGAACCAGGGTCTCCGGAGTGGGAGACGAGCACGCTAACCACTACTCCATACCAGCTCGATGGTTTGGAATGAACAGAGGCGCGTCTGGCTAATAGTCTTCGTTCACTCCAGTCTTCCTCCCTTCCCTTACGGCGAGGTTCAGGTGTCCACCGAGATATGCGAGAGAGATACATTTCCTTTCCTCAAAAGCCAATTTACCGTCGAGCAAGGCGTAGAGCCGAATGGGTGATGTTTTTCTGTGGACTCCCTGGCAGCGTTGCAAGAAGCTGTCGCGTTCTACTCTTAGAGGCGAAGCTTAACATTTTAACCACACATCAGTGACACAAGCAGCAACACTGCGCCTAAGGCTTTCGCCTCACCGCACTTTAGGTCAACAAAGTGCCACCCTGAATTTTTGTATTCTTCGTTTTCGTTGGTTTCCTCTAAGACCATTGTGGAGCAGGGAAGGGAATTCAGTTCAAATTCAGTCAATTTTAATCTGCGCTGATAATTTAATGGAATGTTGTGATGCATTCGTCTGCGTGTATTTAACCGTCACCACTTGTTATTTATGGCAGAGAGCTAAGATAGTAGGTTAAGTCCGCTAATAATTCGCCTTTCTGAAGCAACATTTCGGCTTTGAGCGAAAATCACTATGCAGGGGTTCATTCTCATAACCGCGTGACATGTCTGACCGTTTCGGGTTTCCTCCCACAGGGCTCGCGGAAAAATTTTCTTCCACAACTTAGAGAGCCGCTGCATTTCAAGGTTGCGTGCCCTTCAGCTCCTTAAGACGAATAAAAAATACGCTCTCGAGAATTCACCGAGTTCAGCGGCGCGTGTGGGAGTATAGAGTTTGGGCACGCTTTCCCTTCTGTGACGCGGTACCGTCTAGCCTTAATCTCCCTGCCTCCTATAGCCTGCTAACCTGCTGCATGAGCACTGCGGACCGCTGAGGTGCGCCTGACATAACTGCTCCCTTCGTCGCTTCCAGCGACCCCCCATCCCTTCCTAAACTCTTCCGCTGAAGGTTATTTCCCCAGGGAGCTCCGAGGGCAGCCTCTGACGCCGCGCGAACGTGACGTTTGAAGCGCGGATGCGGCTTGCGCCGCCCGCAACCGCGGCACGCCTTCCACTCACAAAGAATTGTTAACTCGGCTGTAACGTGGGCGGTTGTACCCAAGAATACTTTTATGGATGTAGCGGGTACAGTGCAGGGCGCTCGTTCCGTGGCGTGATCGGGGAATGGCGTGCGAACGAGTCCTGTCCGCTGTCCCACATGGCGTGAGCGAGCCGGCGTGGCGTGTCCTGCGGTGTCCACGCCAGTGGAGGCGTCATCGGCGCCGCGGCCACAGCGAGCGTGGTAGTATTTGTTTCTCGGCCTAGTGCGCTGCGTGCGGGCGCTGCGGGCCGAGGACACGGGGGACAACAGGGCCGCTTCCTTCTACGAGGGCGTTGACAGATTTCTCGGGGTGTTGCCGTGCAATTCCTACTGCCCGTGCTTCCACCAACCAAAGTGGCGTCCAGCACGCCACCGAGGGTTAACCGTCGCTTTCATTTCGATGCCCCGCATGTTTGCATCCACTGGTCCCGAGAGAGGCGCTGCGGACTACAGCACTTCAACAATTAAGCAGCTTCGTGCACTCCAGCGGTGAATGGCATCGCTCCCAGTGGTTCGCTTGTTTGTTTCGTTTTTTTTTGTTTTTTTTTATTCGAAGCACGCTCGCAACTGAAATCCACCACAGAGTAAGAGTTGTAAATAAAACTTTCCCGCGCATCGCTTTTGTGCTGTAGAATTATTTCTGCGTGAAAACTTACGGTCTCTGCTTTAATTTTTACTTATTTACTTAAATACGCTTGAAAGTGAATTTTGGCCTCGCCAGCTGACACCGCCTACTTTATTCACCTTTCTTTAAAGCGCGCCACAGATCCTGATGCGAAAAGCTGCGGACGAATGGTGAGAGTGCGCGATTGCTCTTTGGCCCCGGAGCACCGCTAAATCTTGTGTCAACTGCCAACGTGCTGTTATGTAATACTGATCCAACGTTAACGTCCTGTTGAGGTCTCCAGGAAGTTAGCGAAGGATCTGAATAAGCTCCAATAAAGGAACAAGAGCCAGGCTGAATAACACTTTAAAAAAAATATTGCGGCATAGCGAGCACTTCTGAGAGAATGATATCCTCAAAAAAGCTGGCCCAAAAAGCTGGTCAACACTGGCATACTATGAATGAGCGCGGAGATGTGACAAACTGCTCGCGATTCGGGTCTCCTAATCCATTTGCTCCGAAAGGAAGAGCGCTAATATGCGCACCAGCACACTCACAGGTCGTCGCTTGTAAGAACGGCGAAGCAAGAAAGTGTTTTCATTGGTCTACGAGCATGAAACAGACGCTTCCTTGCCAGGAATCGCCCTAGTCGGCCGGGCCGTGTGCATATCCTTTCGAAGAGAGCGCAAGTTTAAGGAAATGATTTTTTCGATTTCAGAATTAAAAGTACTATGACGACCAGCGTGAAAACATTCTTCAAATCAACGAAAACGGCTCAGCGTTTGCAAGCCTGCCAGCGTTTGCAAACCACACAGGATGCGCTCCGAAATACGCAACATTCGGTTAACTAGAGTTCAACCCTGCGGGCTCGTGCATACACGGCAAAGTAGCATGCTCCAGAAGAGAAACCTGTTCATGGCGTTCTACGGCCCGCACGTAAAGAGCTTCGCGCGTTACATTTTTGTGCAAAGCGCCCAGAAGGAAGTCCGAGTAACGGTGGCTGCGGAAAACGGCGACTTACGGCCGATTTTTGTAAAGGTACTTTTCCCAACTCATTATTTTGCTTTTTTGCCATTGGAAAGCCTGGCCTTTAATACCGGAGCCGGTGAGTTACAGCTCTTACAAGCTATCAGTCGAAATGTCATAGGTGAGTTCAAATTGTGAAAGGGGCAAAAAAAAATTTAACTTGCTGACTGGAAACGTTCATCGGAGGTCAGGATGGCACAAAACAACGCTTCTTATTACCGTTCAGCCCTCTTATAGGTACGGGTCATTGAGGTGAGAATGAAAAGAATGATTTTATATATATATATATATATATATATATATATATATATATATATATATATATATATATATATATATATATATATATATATATATATATATATATATATATATATATATATATATATATATATATATACACACACAACGTCGAGTCAAATAAGTTTACTCTAACGAAGCGTATACTTCGCCATGTACTCTTTTAAGCACGCACACACACACATGTGTGTATATATAACGCCTTTGTTTCGCGAGAAATCTTTGTCAGTACACTACTTCCGTTAAGGATCTTTCCACAGTTTTCAACTCTGGATATGCCGTTAGCAAGCGCAAATTGAAGAAAGCGCACGCAGGTGAAGTGCCTTTGCTTACCTTGATACAAAAAATGAGTGATACAGGAAACGTGGCGATGATGATGAGTATCGAGATTGTTGTGAGTATGTAGGCACAGATGTCGAGCCCTTCAGACACGGTGGCTGCGAAGAGAGAAAAGAAGAGCATCATTCAGTAAAGGAACAGCGTCGCTTCTCTTTGACGAATGCAGTCACCATTATTCTAAACGCCAAGTTTGCTCCGTGTGGGAACGTGAGCATATGCCGTGAATGACCAGATAGGCTTCCCAGCCACAGCTTTGGTGCAGAAGCGCCAGCGATTATTATCAAGCTTGAAAATACAGTGGTTTCACGGCAACCCAACCTGTGGTAACTTTTATCTAAGTTTAATTTGACCTGTTTCAAATCTCTTCCAGGTACGATCTAATACCAATCGGCCTGAATGCATTTATTTTTGTTTAGAGTGTGTGTGCGGGCAAAGTTTCAAAAGCAGCTCGGCACACATATTTATAATGTGCTCGAAAAACAAGCTGCGTTCAAGTGTGAACCTTTAAGCACACTAGTTTTACGGAAAAGGAGCAACCTTATCCGTGTAGTCATGACAGATATTTGTTAAGCCTCATGTGGGGCAACTTTAGGCCCCAGCCACTCGATCAACAAATTCAGCCTCATTGCGTCCTTTCCTTTCAAGTGTTTTTTTTTTTTTGGTTAACCTCAGAGAACTCATCTCAGTGGGTATACCATAGGAGTGCCTCATTGAACGAGGAACTTACAAACATACGCAAAGCCGAATCAGGTGGGAAAGAAATTAGTAGGTACAATCAACAGGAAATGAAATGCGAACATGACAACTGCGCAACGAACAGCACACTAGAAGCTCTTAGCCAGGAGAAGCTCAATACTAACTCAGGTTATTTTAACTTCGAAGGCGCGAAGACTCTTCTTTAAAAGTGTTAATCAGTCTAGCTTGCATTTCCTTTCCAAGAGCTAATATAGCGGTGTTTTTTTGCTGACATCTCAGTTTCCATGTTCGTGCTTCATTCGCTGCTGATGGCACATTCAAATGCTGCATCACAGAAGCCCGCTATGAAGCGCCGTTAGGGCTAAAAACGAGCTTGTGAAGGGCAGGCACATTCGCATCTTCTGAGTGGTCAATTTATGTTGAAACTTTGTAATTTTCTCCGGTCATATATCATCCCTCTTTGAATAATTTGAATAAAACATTCCGGCCTGAGGAGGTTGAATTAGCTCGAGTCGACGGCATATCATTCGGTGACTTCCACTCGCAAATGACATTTTCGTTACGCTGAAGCCTTCCTGCGATTTTCAGTCTTTGCTAATGTAATCAGGGCACAGGATCAGGCACAGGAATAACTTCCAAGGGAAATTTTCATACCTCGAATCGACCACAAAGAAGAAATAGAACACTGCATCTGGGAAATCAAGACAACCACTTTGAATTTTACAGACGTCACCCAGTTCCAGCACACCAGTGTACCTTCCTTTATTTTTAGTACTTACATAGACGCCAGGGCTTCGTAGAATAATTCACTGCTGTGAACAACAAGCAGCAAGCATCGTGCCGGACAAAATAAAATTGGCAGGAATCTTCCGGAAGAAATCCTGTCATAGTGAGCATAAAGTAACTTAAAAGAACGGAGAAGCACTGTGGACTAAAATTCAATGTCAGCCCGGCTAGTCACTCTGCTGGTGAAAGAGTTCTGTACTTTACTCCAAAACTTATTTGGCGTTTTGCCTTGGTAAGGTGTCAACCCAGTGCAAAATTTTGCATGTAGGCTTTTCCGCAGATCTCACTTAAATCAAACAAGATGGCTGACAACGCGCTTTGAGCAGCCACAACCCGCGAGCGCATGTTGTTTTTTTTGTTCTTGTTATCGTTTTTTTTCTTTTTTTTCCTCTCCCGAACTGCGCTTCCGACTTACCTTCCACACCTGTGGCGTTCCTCAAAGGCGTCACAACGTTTCAAGTGAGAGCTAACGCCATGTTAATTTGGTCAACTCCGACATCAGGAAAAGCCCACTCGCGGAATTTCGCATGATTCAAGGCCGCAGCAGGCCTTCGACGTGAGGTAGACAGAACGCAATTTACCACGCGGATTAAAAATTCCCTCCACCAGTGATAACCCTGGTAAAAGCATAGCCTTTGTGCATATTTCTTCTCTTCAGCGTTTGATTTACTGTAGGTTGCCCATGTCGTGCTTTTACGCCTCTTACTTTATATGATACGGAGCTACCTTATGGAGTTAAAACGCACTAAGACGAAAATAACTTCATAATGACAAAAAAAATTTCCCCACAGTTTTCGTCTTAATACGGTGTAGTGGGCGATTACTGCAGTTTTAGGAAAGCGGCCCCTGCATAAGTGCATGTAGAGCAACAAATAAGCGGTCCCCTTGCTCTTATATAAGCTTGTTTTGCGATGGTTATGCGCCATGTTAATGCCGCTGTCACCCTTCATTCTCGTACAAGAAGCGCGAATGCATTGGACAGCTGCCCACCTCGTTAGCATTTTCTAGAAACTGCAGCCGCAACTCTCACGCACAGGACATGGACGGAAAACTTTTCGCCGCCCCTTTTGCCTGGAAACTCTGGGAGGAGAAACTTTCTACAACACGGACGGAAGAGAACACGCGCGCACCACTGCGTGGAAAAAGCACGCAGCTATAGGAGAGGCAGGTTGTTTGCGCTCTGTTTTTCTGCACGCGCGCTCGTTTCCTCGTGGAACGCATTGACCCGCTAGGAGAAACTAATTCGCTGCCAAGTCGAGTAGTAGACGATACTCGGTCTGGGCTGGCTTCTCCCCTCGAGGTTTGCTAGCGGATGAGGGGCCAACTCGGTAAACAAGCGCAGCGAAAACGGGGCCAACACTTTGAGGCCCCGTGCACGCAGGAAGCGGGATCCCGGACCGCAAGAGTTTGCCGCGCAAGAAGGGCGTGGAGGATGTGGAGGGGGGGGGACGAGCTTCGCTCTGTCTTGACCCGGCGGCGCCTAACCCCCCGCGCTGTTTCTTCCCTGTTTGCTTTGTTTTCCAGCGGACTCCTTCCGCTGTCGGGCGTAGTGCCACCATCTTCGACAAGGGCAACCTTTGCGTTCCGGGCCGGTGGGCGCGCTGGAGGGCCTCGCGCTGCCACCTAATGAACCGACCAGTACTGCCTTCGAAATGAGCTGCGAGAAGCCTCAGGTCCCCGCCCATTCTGTCTTGCCGCAGCCTCCTCTCCCACACGTCCCGCGGTGTCCGCGTTAGCCTAAGGGCGGCCGCGCCTGTTCCTGGGGCCCCCGAAGAGCCGCTGGAGGGGAAAAAAACGAGGAAGGTAAAGAAAGGAGCCGCAAACAGGCCGGACCAACGGGAAGAAAAAAGGCGCACTAGGGCACAGCGGCGGAATTCCGAGGCCCGTTCCCAATCCCGCATCGAGTGTCGTGGCATGTAGGGATAGCCGTTTCTCGCCGACTGTCCCGCGGCAGCAGCAGCAGCCAGCGGCGAGATCGACTGATTGGTGCCCATTACGGACGGTGGCAGCCGAGCTCGCTCCTCGTACGGCCAGGCCCTTCTTCCGACGTCTCCGGCCGCATTTGGCGGAAAGCAAGGGGGAACGTGGTACAAGCGCGCCCGATGGGAGCGACCGAGGCGGCCGCCACCGCGTCTAAAGAGCACGAGGCCCCGAGCAAACGTGCGACGCGCGCTGCCTCGGCCGAGTGCCGCGGCTGCTTCCCGAGAGCAGGGAGAGCCCCGAAATTAACTCTGCCCGCTCGGCGCGCGCGATATTTCCCCCTTGCGCGCATTCCTCGTACCTTTCTTCTCTCCTTTCTGTTCTTTCCCATCCTTCCGTTGTGTTGGGGCGGCAGTGGTGCTGAGCTAAATGAGGACGTGCACCCATCGCCGCGGTTGGGAAGTATTCGCTCGCCTCCGTTCTCGGCAGAGGCGCAACGCGGCAGATACGTTCCACGGGGCTGTGTGTCTGGGTAATTGGGTTTCCATGGGAGTGCGGCACACCGCTCGCCGATTAAGGAGGCCGCTATGATAATTGCGACTATTTAAGGACGAAAGGGGCGATGGAAGTGGGGAGGTGCGAAATATTTGAAATACGCAGGGCCTTCAGTTCCTATGCCAGTCTTCACTCGATGCCAGTCTGGTCGAAGGCTTTAACGCATCAGTTTTCCACAGTCGCTTCTTTTTTTACTTGTTAGTTAAGCAGGCTGCCAGTGGGCAATCTGGAGCCGGCACAGACTTCCTTCTTCATGAAACACTTACAAGGACAAAGAAACGAAGCGATTAAAACGGTTCTAAAGTAAAGACTTAAAGCAAGCTAGTGATGGCTGTACACCAGCGAAGAAGAGATAGATGTTTACTACGAGTCCAGCGCCAGTCAACTCGAGTGACTGAAATGAGAAGAAAACACTGAAAACTCCAATTTTTCTCTCTCAACTTTCGTTGTCGACGTGCACGAAAATTCTAGCTGAAGCAAGCGGGAAAAAGAAAACCTTGGCCGGCAAAGAAAGGAGACCGCGGCAGAGAAGTGAGAGCCTTTGAAAGCAACCAAGGTGTGTGCTCCCCTGGCCGGCGAAGTCCATCTGAAGGCGCGACTCGAATGACGGCGTTCGCCTCGCCGCGGGGTTTCCATCGACGTGACGCCACTGCCAAGGCGCGGGGCTCCCGCGGGGGCCGCGGCAGCCGACGCAAGCGGCCAGTCCTATCGTGTCCTTGTCGCGGTGACGCGGACGCGGCTGCCGCTATAAATCAGTTGGCCTGATCGATTGATCGGCTCTGCCGGGCGATTCTTCACGGCCGCGGCGGACGCCGCGCTCTGACGATAAGGCGCCATGCCCTTCCCCCTTCTTACCGCACACCACGCCTTATCTGCCCCCTCCCCGCACTTCTGGCTCAGCTGTCCGCACACAGCCCATTGAATATTCCTCCGCCCCAGATGTATGCGCTCTATAAAGCTTTGCATACTTCCGGATGGAGAGGACTCACTATGGTCGCTAAAGGACGCAAAAGAAGCGAAAAGTCTGAAAAGATAGATGAAGGACTCGGCCTCTAGCAGCCTAGTCATGACGTGGAAGAAAGGGATGCGGGACCTATGATTATTCGATTTGGTTATCAAGCGTTCAGTTTAAAGATACGCATTAATTACGTTGAGATTGCCTCCTATACATGTATCAATGTCAAACAAGATATGCAACTGCTTATTTTCTGTCAAAACAGACTCAGTTTCTATGGTGAAGCTAAGTACAGCTCTTGAGCCACTGTAAGCTGGCGGCGAGCCTACAACCTTCGTGGCCCTCCGTCCGGAAATATTGGCCGGGGTGAATGAAAATTGCAAGAATGAAAGCAGAGTAACGGACACGTCAGAAACAGGGCAAGCAAATTATTTGTTAATTAGAAGCTGCCATATTATCCTCCTCCTCCTCTTTTAACTTACATGAAGAGATAACTTTTTTCGCTTTTTTATTTCTAGGCAAGCATCCAAAGAAAGGTCATCGCCAGAAACTCGACGCCCGCTACCCGCATCCTCTGCTGTGTTGGCGTACGGCCTCTGTGTGGCTCTTCAGGAGCCCGTCTTCGAATGAATGCGTCTACGTTCAGAAACTCAGTTTATCGTCCTGATCGCAGCCTGCAATCTTCAATCTCTACAAGTCACTCATATGCTGCGTAGAGGTTATTCAACTGTTTCGGAGTGGAGCCCAGTGGCGTTCTATTCCTCGTTTGGTTTTACATTATTTATTGTTAACTCACGCCAGAAACTCCGTGCGTAATAAAACAGCGGCTTTGGCGGCGTAATGTTACAAAAAACTAGTCCCCGAGATAACTCGCGGTGACTCGTAAAAAGAAAACGTGTACTGTACTCGGTCGTCAAGAATCCCAGCACAAGAAATACGCATTCGCGGCAATGACAACAAGGAAAAATAAACAATTACAAATGAATCGCCTTGCGGGAAAAAAAAACAAAAACATACACACAACCACTTAGAGCAACGCTCATTTAGACGCCTATTGGCATTCGCCTCCTCGCCGGTTCGGTGTCGCGCTTTTACCCTGCGTCGCCGCCCTCTCCTTACTTTTCCTCGGACTAGCTTGGACGCTCTGTAGGCGCGCAGGGCTGCTTCAAAGAGCAAGAAAAAGAGAGACGAACAAAAAGGAACAAATGAAAAAGAAAAGAATCAACGCAACCCTTTCCTCTCCGCAGCTCGGCGGGCGAGGGTCGCGGAAGCCGGCCGTTCTCGGTGTCAATGAAATTTTCTTGCTTTCCGCTCTCGCAGCGGCGGCCGGAGGACATCTTCATTCATCCTAAACTTGGACCACTGGCCCGGTCGGAACTCCTAATTACATCCTGACCGTCAGAACACGAACGAGCCGGATGACTAATGGGATCCTATCAGAATGGCTGTTCGGAGGCGGTGCTTCTCAGTTTACGCCCGGCGTGCTCCGACGACGGGCCCGGCTGGGGCGCTGCGCGACTGCGTGAGGCCCAGAGAGTACACGCTGTACGCCCATCCCTCAAACGGAGCCACGGCAACTGCGGCGATCGACGACGTCGCTGCGACGCGTTCGTCAGAAATATATATCGGCCGCGACGGGGTTATATAGCGCCCCTCCGCTCTTCCGTGATTGGCCAGCGAAGACGCAGCGACGTGACAAGCAGAGCAAGTTGGTCGCATTGCTTTTCACTGCTTTCATTGTACTTTGGTCGCCACGAGGACAACCGATATGTCCACAGATAACTGCAGTTCGAAATGATCGGCGTTAATAAACGCGGAGCAACATCAGTATCTGTCCTTTGCCGCACCACGCTTTGGATGTAAGCTGGAACGCCTCGGTGGAAAGGGATGAAATACCATCGTTCAACAATAATGTACGAGTTGACCCGCAAAACAGGAAGGCAGTGTGACTCATTTCCTTTGTGCTTTCCCGGTTCAAGAACTACTCGTACTCGCACTCTAAGCTTTTTGTTTTCTGCCTACATGGAAACATTGTGATCGTTTTTAACTGATATTAACACGCCAGTGGCGTTTTGTTATCGGGAATCGTTACAGGCAAATTGCTTTAAAACCCGATATTCCGCCCAAAGAAGTAGACTACTGCTGTGTTCCTTCTGATGAGGTCATTGAATAGAGTGCGGAGGATATGTTCCGGAGACTAACGCCATAGACTACCTCGGGTATTTGTTTCTATTCAGAGCACAACTATCGCGTAGATCGCGTCCCTTTTCGCTAATATGTCGCAATCGCCAACCCACATATCTTAGACTTAGCGACGGAAGAACGGCTCCTCTCCGCTATCGGATCATCCGCACGCTTTTGCTCGCAGACGCGCCTGGTTTAAATCATGCGCTGTTGCTATCGGGGAGCGGCTGCAGGAGAGAGCACATCGTCGTAACTGAGCCTGTGGCGTTCTTAAACAAACGAAAGTTTCCGGACAGCCCTAGGAAAGGACGCTTACCTCCGAGTAGCAATATGACTGGTGATTCAAACAAAATTAATGTTATAGCCAACAGCTGTTTATTCATTTATTTGCGTTTTTGGTTCCTCTTCTTTTTCGCTGCGTCCTTGTAGGTCGCGGTTGGCGCAGGAGTATTACAAATCGTAGCATTGGATGCTGGTCTAACCTCCCCCCCCCCCCCCCCCCCCCCCCCGGGGTCTTCCATGACCGTTCTTTAGCTGCGCCCCGGAGGTGGCGGCAAAACTTCCGTTCAGCAGCGGCGCGTTCCCATTTGTGCGGCGCGCTGTTTGCTCGGTGGCGACGTGATGGATGGCCGGCGCAACCCCTCGGCCTCTGGCTGGCACGCACGGTAGCCGCCGGCGGCGAGGTTTCGCATCCCCGTTGTCATGCTCCCTTCTTCCGGCCTCCTGAGGATGGATTAAGCGGGCCGGGCGTCAACCGTGTATGCCGACACAAGTGGCGCGGCCGCGCTGATTGATTTCGCTTTAGCAGACTCGAAACGGCGCTCGTTTGGACGCCCGCGGTTATTTATGTACGCCGCTGGGCCGATTGTTCCTTGTTTCGAGCCGCCTGCGCCGAAAAACTCGTTCGCCCGCCAAAAACGAGCTCGCTTGGTTTCTTCAGAAGTCAAAAAAAAAAAATAATTTTGTTCCTTTCCTGGAAGGCCGATGCGGAGAAGTACAAGAAAGGGGATTGGAAAAAAATCGGAAAGCGCAGCGGGCCGCACAAGTTCGCGGGCAACGTGAGGCAGGAAAAGCTATACAGTTCGTTGCAACTGGAACATGCCGTCCAGAATAAAAGGGAGCAACCGGTGCTTCCCTGCGCGACCAACCCGGCGCACATCTAATGCCCAACATTAGCTTCAAGGTCGTGAGAAAATTAAAATTTTTCCCGCCTCTCGTGTTCTGCTACACGTTTGCTACAGAAGCTTACATGCGAGTGCCATCAAGAAATGAGGGGAACTAGGCTATGTGACAATTTAGGCCTTGCGCGCCATCACACAGCACAGACAGATGTTTCGGTGAGACCAACGCGCACGCTTCCAAAATCAAGTAACATCGCACCCTGCATCATGCCTTTACAGACTTCGTACTGTGGTCAGCTTGCTTTTGGTCTCCTTTGTACACGGCCGTTCTTTTTTAAAGGGAACAAGAGAGCACCATTTCAAACGCAATGTGCGGGAAGTGCTTGCTACATGGGTAGGCCGTCCGGTATAGGTTGCGGGAGCAGAGTCGCATACCAGTCACGTGGCCATGCCACGTGGTTTCATGACGCCATATACCCCTTCGACCAATCAGCGAATTTTATGACAGACAGCAACGGACTCCGCCGGGTTTTTTTTCTCCTATGAGGCTTTTAATGCTATGGTGTTAAAATCGCAGCGCTGTCTGTGCATTGGAGGCAGCCTGTAGCGGACACTTGAGCCTGCGGGCGCTCAGCGTTGCGAGGGCGTCATCATGGGAGGAAAGGCACATGCTTTGCTAAAGTAGTCTCTTGCAGCAGGACAAAATGTGCCCTCAATGTCTCATTCGACACACATATGAACACAGTAAACACTCTTTAGAAAAATCGAGGAATGCTGCATTCCTTACTCACCACTTTCCTCGATCTCTCACCGCGATCCATCACCGCAGGACGGGGGCTACGCATGTGTAACGTAGTGAAGCTTAAAACTACGCATGTTCAACCTCACCGGCATCCGCACTGGCAACGCTGCCTATCGAGCCCGTGCACTGAGGGCGCGCCTTCGGAGATAGCATGCAGTGTTCTTTAATCACACCTGGTGCGGAACAATACCCAAGAATCTGGGTATCACCTGCAGCCAGCCGTTGTAAGCGTCTATAGAGGTGCGCGCCGCTTGTAAGCTCTGGTGTGAACCATGAACGATGCATTTAAAAGCATTTGTGCTGCCCTGCAGGCGCAGTTCTTCGACAGCTGCATGCAGATGACTAGACCTTCTGCACAAATACATCTCTTTTTTTTTTAGCACTTAGCGTGACGGGTTTCCACACGCGTGGTTCGGTGTGGATAAATAAGCGAAAGGGGAGGGGTAAGAGGTGTTACGCACGCAGAAGTTCTGGCAGTACGGGCGCTTCGGCCGGTTTGCCCTGGTACTGCAGCGCCGACGGCCCCTGGGGCTCCAGTGGCGCCGGAGGCTGAGGTGGCGGGTGTTGCGGCGGCTGGTGCGGCGCCGCGGGGGCCTCTGTCCCGCCTGGAGGCGCGGCGAGAGAACCGCTCTCAGTGCACCGCGCTCTCAGCGGCAGCGGTGCAGTCTTCCTGTCCTCGTCACCCGAGTGGCTCATCGTCGACCGCTGGCACACGTCCTCGGTATGCCCGTGTGCGTTGAAAGTGTGCACGTGTGTGGAAGTGTAGCGATTTGTGTGGCCCATTCAGTGTGAGGGAATGATTCGTAGATAAAGAGTCTAAGAGTGCGGAAAGAGCAGTGGCAGCAGATGCAATGGAAACTTGTTGTGGAACAATTGATTTCAGAGCGTCTGCACGGCCCCAGCGAGCATTATGCATCGTATCTGATGACGAATGCTCTATACGCCAGTCCGAATACGGCGTCTTGTTAGGGTTATTGAAAAATTAAGAACGCAGGAAAGAAGGCTCATTCTTGCTGAGCACTAACATCCATAAGGTCGCAAACAAACGCTGTAGTGTACTTAAATGAAGCGTAGCCGCACCCGTCACAACTGTGAGGCATAAATGTTCATTAGAGCCCGCTAACGGCGAGCATCTGACACTGTAGAGGTGCGACCGAAAAAATTACGAAATTTTCTCGCGCGTTCCGTAGAGAAGACATGATGGATTCTTGAGTTCATAAGCGAGCGCACCAGTGGAGTCTGCTAACAAGTGTATGAAATGCTTCCTAATTTTCGCTACGTAAGGCATGAGAAAAATTTGATCGCCGAAGCGTGCTCCGTATTATTATGACCCAGACTGTAGATACATGTCACAGCTGAGAGAGCACGCTTTTAATCTGAGCCATTTTTTATGGACCAAGTGCCGCTTCTGCATTGCATGCGACGCGTCAGTTCCATAGTCGCGTCAAGAACAAAGCGGCGCATGCCCCTACAAAGGAAGACCTCCAGTTAGTTGTTCTCGACCGATTTTCATGATGTTGCTGTTAATCCCCTGTCACACTGGGTTAATCCGTCGTTAATCCGCTGTCACGCTAGTGTTATAGAAGGTTAAGGGCGGATTAACTGCGGCGTCATGACAAGTGGCCACTGGCTGGAGGGCCTTCTTTGAGGGGCATGTTCGGCTTCTTTCTAACTGGCCATTATTTAGCTTTCGCACACAAAGCCTCCGCCTAGATGAAAAAATAAGATGGGCAGGAAAACTCGTGATACAATGGGTGCCGTGCCTGCAAAAATATGCACATTCTCTGACGTCCTCTGACTGCCCACATATTGTATGAAAGCTATATTATTCTCTTTACGTCTGTACTAGCTCTTCAGCTTTTTCCAAGTTCACTTGAATAGCTATGGATAACCTTCGCGGCCACGTATCCGGTGTCCACCATAAGGGGCCAGTGTATGTGCTTTCAAAGACATGGGCATATTCTTTATCCATATTAAGGTGAGCTTACGCCTTGAGTTTTCGCCAGGTGAGCTGTTCAGGGCCGACGTGGATGAAAAATTTGGCGCGAAAGTCTCAGAACGTACTTCAGCATTAAAAATAGAAAGGAAAAAAGAAGAAGCGAACCATGTTCTGCTACCCTAACTTCGGGGAGCAAAGCTAGCACACGCCACCAAAGACAAGTGATGAGTAGAGCGGCGAAATTGCAGATAAGCCCGCGGATCACGCATATTCCCACCCCATCGCGAGCCTTCCCTCTCGACCTCGGTTCTTTTCGTTCTCTCCCCCTCCTGAGGCGCCCCTTTCTGTTGCTCTCTCTACGCCGGCCCATCTTAATGCGGGAACCGATTCACCGCTTACCACGTTTCGGCTTCACGCGAAGGCGGCGCCGGGGATAATACGTTTTGATTATGCCGCCATGTTTCGTCCGTCCCAGGATCTCCCCGCTGGCCGGGCCAAACCGCGGCTCATTTGTCTCGGTTAAAGCCCCGGCTCTGAGCGGCCGCTTTGCACATGCGGGGCACGCGCGCTTTCCAGCCCTGACACTCGGGCAGATTCATTTGCTTTTTCTCTCCCCACCCCCCTTTCTTTCTTCCTTTCTTTCTTACTTTCTTTCCTTCTTCCTTTCTTTCTTTCTTTCTTTCTTTCCTTCCTTCTTTCTTTCTTTCTTTCTTTCTCTCTTTCTTTCTCTCTTTCTTTCTTTCTTCCTTTCTTTCTTTCTTTCTTTCAGGTCCACTCGTCGGCACGCAGGCTACTTTTCGCGCGGGGCATGGCTGCCGGAATAAAATGAACAAACGAGTCAAATAGTAAAAAAAAAAAAATGAGGCAGGAAAGGTTTCATCTGCCCCAGTGCTAGAACTCGTTCTTCGTTTTCTTCAAGTACCCCCGTACATTACTCTAAATCTATTTGTGTCGGATGCTTCTCTTCTTTTGTTTCCTTCTCGCGTTTACTTGTGTTCGTTGCCGCATTGCGCTTCTCAAGAGGCGTTGCTCCACCGGCGTACCGTAGTTCCCATTTGCCCCTTTCGTAAGGATACACACAAGCCGCTCTCGCAAGGCTTTTCGAGTGCCTCTTTATTCGTTTCTTTCTTTCGTTCTGTGCTCGCACACACGAGGTAATGCTTGAAGTCCGAAAAAGCAATATAAATGGACTGGAAGATTGCTTTAAGGTAACCTTCCGCCCCCCCCCCCCCCCTCTACACACACAAAAAAAAAAGGTGAACAAAATAAAGGCACTGAGAATAAACGACACAAGTGATACCTGGTGTCACGTGCGGTTGCCTCACTCGAGAGAGGCTAGGTCTGGGGAGTATATGTATGGACATAATGGACGAGAGAGCGTTTATAAAGGAAAAAAAAAACAAATAAAGACGGAAATTTCAGCGATAATTTCGGGACTGAAGCGCACGTTTAGCCGCACGTGATGTGCCCACGCACACTAGGCTCAGTTTTATGGTGGCGTTGCTGCGCAGCGGCCGAAATTTAAACGCATTTTCCCCCCTGTACGCTCGAAGCCTGTATCGCATTATAAAAGCGCTATGCATGATTGTCAAGGCCTGTTGTTTCCACACAGCTTCTCTGCCGTCTATTCTCTTTCACAAGCAGTACTCGCCAGAGCTATTAGTTCATGTCTTGGGGCATGCGGATTCAACCATCCAAGCCGCATCAGTTCCTAAGCACAAGTCGCGAATGTAATGCAAACAACGTTAAATTCCGCGCTATCGAGAGGATGTTCAAGACGAAAACAGGTCGTCGAGAGCTCGCATCTGAACTGACGTTCAAAAGAAGGGAGAAAAGTCTGCAGACGCTGGTATACAAAGGCACAGTATAGGCTCGGAGACAGCGTACCTCCCCTTGTTTCCTTGTATGACACTTCGCAACGTTGCTGGGCTGTGCGCGCCTATAGCCTCCTTGTTCAGCTTATTTGTGACAACCCGAACAACGAACAGTCCCGAGGCAAACAAGGAATGACAGATCTAAGAAAACTCTCAGCCTCTGAAGCCTAAAGAAAAAATAAAATAAATAGCGGATTGAGCCATGGATTTTAAGCGGGCAGGACGGTACGAACTTTTATTTATTTTTTTTTGTCATCGAATTTCGCCAAGCGGACCTCAACCGACAGAAGACGAGGCTAACCGCGACAGAAGCCGCAAACATGGAAGCTGAAATCCCTTTTACAGCTCCTTTTCTTTTCAAGAACAAATCCACACGCTGCCACGCGCGCGCTCTAAAAGATAAGAAAAGCGATTCACACCTGCTGAGAAAAAACACGCAATCTTTGTTCATGTTTTTCTGGATCGTACCAGAGTTCGACGCAAAGCGAATCTAAACTGCGCGCGGGAGATTCGGGAGATATTGCCCACTTCGCAATGTGTGCAATTCTTCCGCATTTTAAACTTGAATGTTTCGCATAGCACATTGCGGGAATCGATATGAATCTTTTCCATCCCTGAAGAGACCTTTTTAAGCACTTTGCTTTTCTAGCCTTGTCCACTCTTTTTATAAGCACAAAGCAAAATGGTTGTCTTGCCCCCTCCAAAGTAAGAGAAATTTCTTTTTTCTTAACTGTACAACCTTCCTTCCACTAGCGACACCAATGTTCTTTCAGCGCAGAAACTACGCGATGCATCCCGCAGTCGTTCACAGAAAGCCGTTCGGCAGCATAGGCCCGAAACATCTAGTTCACCGCTGCCCATAACGTTCTCACCTCTACAAAAAGCTTTCTTGCCCTCTGACTAGGTCGTCAAAGTCTTCTTTTCCTTCCTGTTTGCCGCGGCCAAACTTCTCGTCCGAGCCGATGTTTGAGCATTTACGCAACCTAATACTCACCTAGCCAGCGCTAAATCAGTTTTTGTTTTTCATTTTTTCTAACCTTCCCATTTTAGAGCATCTTTCTTTTCTTCCCTACCTCCTCTCCTGTATAAACCTTACGACACCCTTTCCACCTCCCCCTCCCTTTCGTTCTTCTCACCTCTCGGTGCAAAGCCAGGCATCTTTCGCGCGCCAAGGACACCGAATCCCGCGCTACATGAATCTATGTATGCCGGAAGCCCGTTTCTGCGCGATTCTTTGAGCGGAACCCGGCCGAGTGTACGCGGGTCTGCCGGGAGGGCCGGTCAGGGCTTTATATATACCGTACACCCGGGAAATAACGTCACCGATCTCCGCGTTGCTCGGCCGCGCAGCACCTCCTCCTAGCTCTGCGCCGCATCGCGCCCCAAGCCGCGCAGCGAGGCGTCCCCAGCTGCCAGGTTTCGTTGTTTGTGCGAGGCTCCATTTTTGAGCGCGCGGACGGGATGAAGAAAAAAAAAAGGAAAACTAGGCGGAAAGCAAGGAACGGCCGGTCCACTTCCGCCCGGAGGGCGACTGAGGGATGGCGCTGTCAACAGGAGCGAGGCTTCTGCAGCGGCGGCGGCGGGTGGAAGCGCCCCTGGTCGACGCCCATTTCGATATTTCGCAGCCGAGAGGAGATCACGAAACTCATGGAGCACGTCGCGCCTCTCTTCCGCGCGCGTGGGGCCCGCGGGGCGCTCTGTCCGGCTGCGTCCGTTCGCCCGAGGCGCGCGATGCTCGTTCGTTTTTCCCATGGTTTTTCCCCGTCCAGTTCCTCCCACGCCGCGCGCACTCGCTGTCACCGCCTCCTCTCAACACCTTCACCCACTCCCTCCACTTCGCGCAAGAAATAACAAAATCCAGTAGCGGCGGCGGCAGCGGCAATTCGACACCTGGCAAAGAGTGCCTGCCATATATCTCCGATTCGACGCTGTTTGTTGCTGCTCGCTTGCCGCCGGCTCCATTACATTTTCTTTGTTTTGTTTCGCGGATACTGCGGCACGATTTCTTCTTCTTTCTTGTCCGCACTGCTTACGAGCGCGGCGGCGCCCGCTGGCTTCGTTTGGGCCGGCGCTGCCGCCTTGAGCGAGTAGGGGGATATCTGGCCGCTGGCTTTGCACCGCACTGCTGTTTCTCGAGGGGGGGGAGGCGGAGGCTGCTGGCGGCCGAGTAGTGTATGTTTGCGCCTCGGCGCGATTGTTTTTCTCGGCTGGATCCCGCTGATCCCTGCTTTACTCCTGGCCGCCCCTTCTCCTTTGGCTTTCGGCATCTCTGCCGAGTCGTCGTGCTCGCTTCGTTTCTGTCGCGGGAAGCCGAAGCTGGAACGAGCGGAAAGACGATCCGCACTATTGTGTTTCCCGACGCCCACTGAATCTCCCGAATTCGGAGGGAGCGGGGAGAGCTTCGCTCGGATCATACATTGTCCCGCGGGCGCGCCTGCGGGAGCTTTGTTTGTTGCCTCCCCTCGACTTCTCGGCACCTACTTTACGTGACCTTTGACACTTTGGCGCGATGGAAGGCAGGGAGGAAGGAGCAATACTGCGGAGGTGAGCGCTGCAAAGGTGGAGGCGGAGACCGGAGAAGCGAGGGACAATATTGCTAAATGTGTTGTTCTTTCTTTTTCTTTTGATCAGGAGGTCGCAAGTCACAGATCGAAAAAAAAGAAAGATAACACGTTGCACTGCTTTTGCTTCCTTTTTTTTTTTTTTTTTGAGGTGCTTGTAACAATTTTTCGAGCAAGAAAGTTCCCGAGCAAGCAGGCACTTTTATTTTCTGAATTAAACAGGACAGTCATGAGACCAGCATTTTCAGGAATCTCGCTGCTCCGAGCGTTCGAAACATGGGGCGTCAATCGACGCAAATTCATCAGTGCTTATAATTGTCATAGGTTATAGCGCCCGAACGAAACGCGCGTAGGTATCAGAGTGTAAATGAAGGACTTTATTCAGGTGCCATCAACGGTTATTCCACCACGAAACGCGAGAAGCATGATTTTTTTTTTAGTACGCATTATTCTTTGAATGTTTTTCAAGTTTTATGCACAAGCAAATATACATTTAGTTCTGGAGTTCGAACAAAGCAATTTCGTTCTGAATGCTGACGGCTCTACCTAGCAAGCTCAGAAAATTTGCAGAAGCGCTTCTTGTTCGCGTGGTTGCGCCTCACGGCTCTGAACATAAAAAATTACCGCCGGAATTCTGAATATTTGGCATATTCCATTCATTTCCTATCGTCGTGAGAACTAGTCCGTGCGAGCGCATGAAGCATTTTAAAAGTCACACTCTGCAAAGCGTACGAAGAGTAGGTCATCACAACCAGAGTCTTTGCGCACCACTTCGCCATACTGTTTAGTTTTTTTTTTTTTTCAATTAGAACTTAAAATATTTTTATTGAGTTACGCGGCGTTCTCTACTGACGGCCGAGAAATGGCGCTGGTCGCCATCTGTCGGAAAGCTGGACATGCATTTGCAGCGGTACACGCAAAGAACGCGGCGAGATGTGCAAGGAGGCAAGATAACTTGAGAAAAAGAAAACGAGAAGAAGAAAGGATGGCTTTAATTTTATAGAAATCAGCGTTCAAAAAAAAAAAAAAGGTCATGAAAGGAGAGTCGCAAGCTTAATTTTTACAAAGGTGAAGGTGGCACATAAGCAGCATGGGAATGAGCTTGTGTCGAGTGCCCTCACAAAGAAAATTTGCCATCAAAAATCAACACTCTCCTATATGCCCCAAAGGATTCCGCTCCGACCTCTCCCGCCCCATTGCCGACCAGGAGCAGTGTTTCTCCCTCAGTCTCGTCGCCATCCGATCCCACAAACTTCCCCAACCTTTCTTCCCCATCCTGGCATCTTTGGATGGCGTCCCTCTAACGGGACGACCAACTAGCCTCGGTGCGCCAAGCCACTGATATTCCGGGAGCTTGATATGCAACCTAAATGAAGTAGTTCCTCCTCGTCCTGCCACAGCAATAGAAAAAATGACAGCGTACTTACAAAAGTTACACTCGGAGCAGAGTGCCCTTGTATCCCAGCCCTGATAGGGTGTTTCTATTTGAGCCCTCGTTGTGTACACAAACAGCAGGTTAGGAACAGCGCGCCGCATAACCTTCGTGCCTTAGCAACCTTTCCTAAGCGACCACGCCTCGCATCTTCTAGAGTCGCAGAGTGCGGCAAACAAAAAAGGGAGCTCTCTGGAGCGTCTCACTCGTGGCGGACTCCTAACGAGGTCTGTTTGCGTTCCTGCGTGCAGCCGTGTAGCGGAGACTCGATGGCAGCCGCGCTTCTCTTTTGCCGGCGCGTTTAATGCGACGGCAAACATCGGTCCTTAACCTCATTAAGGGCTGCCTGATGGGCGCAGGAGCAGTGCTGCTGTCCGATGCCAGCGATGCGGCCGAGGCACGTGTGTCCACGTATCGAGCGACGAGCATATGGATTCTCCTTCCCCAAACACGGGCTCGCGCGACGGCGCCTGCGTACATGTTTAATAAATGAAGCCGACGAGCATGCATGCGCTGGAAAAAGCGCGCCATTATTAGCAGCGGTGACACTGGCGCGGAGGCGACGCCCAGGCGAAGGCCGCAGTGAAGACGCCGGCCGCAGCAGCGAAGGCCGCGATGGTGCCACCGGCAAGGACGGCGGCGGAGTCCGGCCCTGCCTCGATGGATGGCGAGAGGTCACGAATGGCTGTGGTCAGCGCGCAGCGCCGGGCCCGGGACCGGAGCGCCTCTCTCTGTCGCTTCCACCGCGTCTAGCGAGTCAGTGCGTCGAGAGATACGTAGCTCGGGTAGCGGAAATCCGTGAGATGCCTTTTGCCGATCATAATTTCGACAGGAAAATGTAGCTCATCGGAGCAGACGACTAGTAATATCCACTGCATTTAAAAAAGCTTGCACGTCGTTTAAAGGGTACTGCTTAACCGTCGAAACACCACGAAGCGGCAGGAGCCAGTCCATTTTGTAGTGAACATGGCAAAAACCGGCAGATTGATTGATTGATTGATTGATTGATTGATTGATTGATTGATTGATTGATTCATTCATTCATTCATTCATTCTTGTGTTCGACTTCTCGATCCCGTCCTTTGGACTGCTTGGACAGCTCAGGTCGTTCAAACTGTATCGGCGCCTGGACCACTCCATTTTCCAGCGAAAGTTTCCTTACCGTATTCATTCTTTTTGCTTCTTCACCATTCGCCAGCCCCGCTCTTCACTGCGGAGCCGGTTATTGACATTACTTGATACCTGTGAGCAATGGTGTCACCGGTGGTAGCTACTAGCTAGCAATGGAGCAGGAGCAAACGAAAGAATCCAATCAAAAAGTTTTTCACAGCATGGCCCCCTAATTGCTTTACCGGTTCTAGAGCTCGGATATGAAGCACGGTGAGAGCTGTAAAATGCGCTGAAGACCGAACCTCGCAAGAGGCAGTAAAGTTGTCCATGGAAGAAGACTTTCGAGCATAGCTCATTATTGAAACTGTGCCTCGGAGTAAATCGGCAACAAAGCACACATGCGTTAACGCTCAAGTTATCTAAGGCATATTCGCGTTGTCTAATGCATATCGGGCGTATACGACGCCACCAGTGAGTGTCTTGCTATCTATTCTTTGCTCGCAAAAGAAATAAATTCTTCCGTCTAAAAGAGTCCGCGTCTCGCAAACAAAATACCGAACCTTAGACACCATACCCGTCTACGCAAGACAAAGCGCGCCAGAACAGGTATAGCTGGCTGCGATTTTTATGACGTTCTCTTTGTTCGCTTGAACGACAAGGCCAAGTGCACAACAATAGCAAGTGCGTGTATATAATGGCGCTGCAGGTAACCGGAAAGAACGCTCGGCAGAATATAATTTGAAGGCAAGCAGCCCTTAAATTCGGCGCAGAAGCGCACAAAGGAGACGAACTTTAATGGCGCTCTAAATGGCTCCGATGTCGCATAAAAACACTCCACGTGGAAAGGTATAGTTCAGAAGAAAGAAGACAGCAATGTGCGCCTTTATTCGCTAGATACACACGGCGCACCGATTCTTTGTTCGGCACCTGTTTCTGACACGACCTTTTTGGACCGGTGGGCTCCCGTCAGCTGGTGGGCTCCCGTCAGCTTAAAATAGTCTTGTTTTTCGATGGCGCCGCGAACGAGGAACTACAATTAGTTTTTCGGTGTGCCAGTGTTTCGATATGGAAAAGAGATGAGAAACTCTCCTGCTGCCGTTTCCTTGGTCTTTTTTTTAATTACCCAGCAATTCTGACCAAAAGCAATTTTTAGCGGGAAATGGTTTATGAACGCAATTATTTCATTTCATGAAAGGTTTTACTATAGGCGTCAATACAGTCGCAGATCACCCAGCGGCACTTTTGTATTTTTTTTTCTATTAACGTTTTTGCTATCGTCAAAAGCTTTCTCCATTATTTTTCTATGGCAGTCTTAACTGTTCGATGCGATCGATGGAAACTCATTAAAAGAAATATTGCGCTACATATGAGAAGAATGGACCACTACTTTCAATATTAACATAACAGTGTCTTACAATTTTCTGAATTCAAAATATTTTTTCCGAGAATGCTGGACATGTGCGTTGAAATCGGCATAGCAAGAATCATATTTTCCATCTCTGCAGTCCCGCGGGAAGATGGTGGCGCTGCTTCACTTTGTACGTAGTTAAGCTCCCACTGAGCTTCGCAAAAAATTGGGCAGTGGTTTAGCTCTCGTTAAACCTTGTGGATTGCGAAAGCAACCAGAAGATGGAAAGAGGCGATGGAGAGCGCGCGGCAGCGGCGGCAGCCCCGGCACGCTAGCTATGCGCCGCTACTGCGCATGCGCAACTGGCGAGCGCGGCGGCGGCACCTCTGAGTCACCCGCGCAGCGACGGCGGCGGCACGCCAGATGTGCGCCGTGTGACGTCACAAGCATATAGTGCTCCATTCCCCATTTTTTTTTTTTTTTTTTTTTTTTTACGTGGAACGGTTTCGTTCCTCCTAGAGCAGGAGACTACGTTGAAGAACTAGAGACCATCCCATCAGCCTTTGAGACCATCCCATCAGCCTGAGAGCATCACCTCTGGCAGGAGGTAACAATCCCTCCCCCCCCCCCCCCAAAAAAAAAAAAAAAAATGGTAAGCAGGTTGTGATCAACGAAACGAAATGCAATAAGCCGTCTCACTCCGGTAAAAAAAAAAGAGAATCAACAAAACGCGCGGCTCAAGAGAAAGGAAGGAAATGGCGCGGAATTATACGCTTCCGCCGCAGGCATGGGCGACGTCAACAGCGCAGCTCGCTCTCTTTTTCCTCTACCTCGTCGCTCACAAAGCGGTCTCACACGCACCGGGCTTTTACGTCGGCTGCCGGTGGGGACCTCGCGGGGGCGCTGTGGCGCACTGTCAAGCGCGCTGGCGTCACGCCAGGGCCACGGCGGCGTTGTGCGGCGCGACGCAACGAGCGGCGATGGGACAGGCGAGCAGCCACGCATTGTTTTGACACGAAGCGGTTCGCGACCCGTGCCCGGGCCCCGAGCCGGGTGCGTGGCCGGGTCGCGTAAACTCTGGACCCCGGGCCGGAGCCGCGGCGTGAGCTTTCCCCTGTTGACTCAGCTGGAGCTGTAAACCAGCCTGCTTTATATTTGGCGTCGCCGAGTCTGATGCTGGCGCTGATAGAGATGGGAGGAGGGCCCGCCTCGCGAGGATCGCAGCTCTGCGCGCGCTGCTCTCGCGCACACACAGTTTGGGGGCACGTCGCGGGCGCGCGTTTGTTTGGCCGCCGGTATTTTGAAAGGACGCTTCAGCACTGCCCCTCGCACGAAGGAGAAATAATGAAAAGTAACGCACGAGCCGACAGAGTAATGCGCGTTAAGAGGCGTAATTTTGGAGGCGAATATCGCTTTGCTCGTCAGACACGAGAGTCATGCTGTGCGTATACTTGCGTAGTAAATTACGGATGGCTTGAATATTTGTACGGGGTAAATGACTGTAAACGCAAACGCATACTTGGCTCCTTCAGGCCGTTTCCTTTACAATGCAGCATTTCTGAACACATAGGCACCAGTCCGCAAGAATAGTCGGCAGGTTCTTTTAAAGGAAAAAAAAAACATTAACCGTGGTGGCAGGAATTAAAGTATTTCCATGGGCGCTTTATGCATACTTGTCCGACGGCTGTTCTACGCGTGCGCAGAATTCTTCTGCCGAAGGAGGAAGCTGCCGCTGGAACAAGTTTACGTTTTCCGGGGGTGGTGCAAGGCTTGCTCGCGATTCAGAAAACCTTCGGAATGCTTGATGCTCTCGATGTGTCCCCGTATGATAACAAAGACTTCAGTTAAGATCGCCTGAGCAGCGACATCGTACTATCTTTCTGTGTAATATTTTCGTGGATGAGGACTGAAATAGACGGCGGTTCTGGCTTTTCCAGAGAAGAAAAAAATCCTTAGTATTTCTGCTCCTGAAGATGCATTTTAGTGTCTCTGTTTGGCTAAGACAACTGCTCAAAACCTATTCTAGGATTCGTAACAAGAATAGCGAAGGGGGAAAGTTTGCCCTTGCTTTTTACTTGTTTTTTTCTTCAGCAGCGAAAATTTTCAAGCAAAGACAAATTGAAGGGAAAGTTTGTTCAGAGGACCACCGTCTCGAAGTGATTACGGCCGGCTGGAAATAGTGAGCACTACATACCGCCTCATTCGGGAACTTAATTGCCCTGGGAAAAAAAAAAAAAAAACGAAAGAAATCGATGTTACATCTCTCTACTTTTTTTTTTTTTTTTTTTTTGCTGGGAACTGTATACAGTTGCTGCAATGAGAGGACGTACTGCAAGGACGTGGCTGGGGGCTGGGTAATTTCTGCAGTGCGCGCATTTTGAATATCCTGCATTCGGGCTGCGATGTCGCTGAATGGAGTATTAAGTTGTCTGTATAGGTGCGTTGAATCTGCGCACACTGTAAGCTTCCACCCGATCCTCCTGAATGGAAGGAAGTTGCATTGAAAAACAAAAAAACAACGGAAAGAATCAAAAGGGGCTCACGAACGCCCCATCGCCGGCGTTTAGATGCATTTCATAATAAACTGCAGCGCACGTCCTCCGAAGTACGGCCTCTCAGCGCGCGTGCGCCGAGAGCGCCCTCTAGCAACTGGCGCCGCAGCGCCGAAACCCGAGAAGGGCGGCCAAAAGCGGGCATGTATGTGTGTAGCATGCCGCCTTCGGCTAGCACGTCTCAATTAGGGTGAAAGTGGGGCCTTTTGTCGCTGGCAATTTTCGTCCCAGCCTGTCGCCTCTCGGTGGGTCCTCGTATGAAACTTTAACGAGCCAAGCCGAGCGGTCCCCGGCCATTTTAATTTGGGACGCGAGGCGGTATCCCCCAGCTGCTGGCCGCCGAAACAATTAGAGACTCCTCGGGCACAACCGGCGACGACGCGTCCCGCCAGAAAAGAGGCGCGCCGCCACCGCCGAGACACGCGGCTCGCAAAAAATCAAAGGCGTCGCAACAAAGGACGCGATGCGGCGGCGTTCGAAGGAGCGATGCGACAGAAAAAGCGGGAACATACACACACAGAGCGCAGAGTGGCCGCGCGGGGCCTTGAGGGATGGTGCACGAAGACGAGGCCTTCTCTCGGCCATTAAAAGCGGAAAGAAAAACAAACAAGGAAATAAAACCAGAGCGAAGGAACGCGCATTCGCGCAGGAATTTGTCACTTCTGCAGTCTGCATTTAAGCTGTGCGGATTGGATGCGAGAACTCGATGAGGATTGGAAATTAAAAAAAAAACGATGTCCGCGCATCCTCGTCGTTCGAATAAATACACATAGATTCTTGGTGGTTCCAGCAGTGTGTACATAATATATATATATATATATATATATATATATATATATATATATATATATATATATATATATATATATATATATATATATTATATAATATATAATATTATATATATATATAATATATATATATATTGGTTTATTGGGGTTTAACGTCCCAAAGCAACTCAGGCTTTAAGATACCGTAATGAAGGGCTCCTACACGGGCCTCTAGAATTTCGCCTTCATCGAAATTCAGCCGCCGCGCCCGGGATCGAACCCGCATCTTTCGGGCCAGCAGCCGAGCGCCGTAACCACTGAGCCACCGCGGCGGGGCATGCATATTGAAAACATAATTGAAAAACAACCAAGATTTCATTAAATCTTGTTATGTTTTTAAATTTCTGGTGACTTTATCTTATGTTAATCAATCAGCTGCCAAGAAAAAAATTTGATATATATATATGCCCCGCCGCGGTGACTCTGGTTACGGCGCTCGGCTGCTCACTTGACAGACGCGGGTTCGATCACGGTTGCTGCTGCCGAATTTCAAAGGGGTGGCGAAATTCTAGAAGCCGGTGTACTGTGGGATGTCAGCGCACGTTAAAGAACCCCCGGTGGTCGAAATTTTCGGAGCTATATATATATATATATATATATATATATATATATATATAAAGAAACTAAAACCTCACACACAACAAAAGCGAAAGCAGAAAAAGGGCAGAATAACCGAACCCACAAACCTGAGCGACCACAAGCGGGAAATGTGCCGGATCAGAATATCATTCATCAAATGAAGTTTAAAAATCCCTAAAAAGGAATGCAACTCAGCGTGCCTAATTTTATTCAGCGTGCAAAATTTACCGCGGTAACGTTGCAATAGGGCTGTGCAACGTCTGAAGCAGCTAACACTTACGGCACCCTTTGCATCTGTGATTCAGCCTCTGGGAAGAAATATCGCTAAAGAGTGTCAACGTTCGCACGTGCAAATGATGCCCTATCTAAACGGAATATCGAGGACAACGCGATAGATTATATCGAATGGGAGACGGTGCCTTTACGTGTCAGTGGTTTTACGTGCCGCTGGAAGCATAAAGAAAGGCGGTAGGGACGTCGCCAAACTCCACTTTCCGTATTTCGCTTATATATTACCCGGGGGCGTTCGGAGTGCGCTTTTAAAAGTTAATTCCTGTCACCGTCGATATCCTATATATCAGTGTTCCCATAGGGCGGGTTCCTGCGCGGAATGTTATATGTTACGCCAAACTGCGGATGTGTTTTAGCAGCCAACTGCGCGTCGGTTATCGTGGTTTCATTCAAGACAAATATCTTCCTGGCCTCCTACCTTTCAGACGGTGCTTGTACTAATTCTTTACTTTGTTCCTTTTTTGTTTTTATCATTCTGCGCACCTACCATTCGCGCCGTTTAATCAATACCCCCGCACCGACGTCTATAAATAACACGTCCTTATTTCTGGGTCGTGAGCTCGCATGAGACGAGAAAATCGATTATCTTTGTTTCGCCATTTTCTGTCGAGAATCTTTCCCAAGTAGACACAGCGAGCAGTGGCAGAGCTTAAAGGCAAAAAATCATAATAATACTAAATGAAGCACACGGAGGAGCTTAGGAAGGGACACGTCAAGTAGGAGAATGGGAAGAAGGTGAAAAAAAGAAAGAAAAAGAAAGACGAAATAAAAAGGCCAACCCTGTTCTTGGAATAACACCGAATCCAGCGGTGCTCGGGGCAGCAAGAATTAAAAGTATAGAGAACTGCCAAGTGGTAAATGGAAAAGAGAAGCCTGCCGAGGAACGGGCTCGGGAGGGGAACAGTGAGGCGTCGTAATCCCTGTGTCTGACATATTCTCTCGGTGTGTGCTATAGGCTCGCCAGAAAGGGCCGTCGGTGGCATTCGCTCTTTCCGAATGATGGATCTCTTTCCGAGAGTTGACTTCTTTTTTTCTCTCTCTTTCTTTCTCTCTCTTTGCGCCGCGCGAGACGCCAAGCGCATATAGCTTTGCTGCAATGCCTTTGTCTCACGCCCCGTTGTTCTCTCCTCCTGCCCCTAACTTTTCTTCGGCACTGCGCTCGTACGTTTTATACTTTTTCGCTTTTCCGATAGGTTTGGTATTCGGCGTTCCGGTGAACATACTTTTCCCCCGAATTTCTTTCCGGCTTGCTGGTTGAAGCGCAACGCCCCCCGCTTTCCAGTCGCTGAGCAAGAGAAACAGAGAAAGAAAGAAAGAGAAAAAAAAAAGGAGCCATTTTCGGTGCCACGGAGGGCGCAAGGAGCCTGTCGTTATTGAAAACTACGTTTACTCGCTATAGATTATAAATCGTCCGCCAGTCGCACCAATTTTTGAGCCCAGCTCCCATGCGCTTGTTTCACCTCTCCGTGCACCGCACCGAGCTCTTGCAGTTCCGCCGTTCTGTCGCCGATTGATTCCAGAGAGCGGCGTGGCGCTCGCGCGAAGCATGGTTACGCCATTAATAACATCCCCCCCCCCGAACTCTGTGACACCTGTCACGCGAGTTAGTCCCGTTGCGTAACAAACTCTTCGCCCTGAAAAGCGAACGAAGGGAGCGCAATTCAGGCTGCCTGGAAAACTCGAACACTCCTTAATGCAGCTGCAAAGTTGGGACTAGGGCAAAGGTTACCAGGAGGAGAAGCACATGTGCGCGGCTGAGTTGCTCGACATTGGTTAATCGAGGTGTTACACCAGAGCAGTGCGGGATCCTGATAAAAGCAAGTGCCCTTCACGACGCTTCTCGTATACAACTCCAGCAAAGATGCAAAGGTGGAGCACATTTCCAAAACTAAATAAACGGATCCCCCGCTTGCGATGGCGACAAAAAGAGCGAAGGAGCTGCAGACTGTGCGCTATGGAAGCTAGTGGGAAGCATGTAATAATCTAAGCCGAAGAGGGAGCAACCAGGGGGTGCGCACTGCTGCCGCACCGAGAAGCAGCTGCGCGCTTGTCAGCGTCATTTGTCTCAGGAAAAGGGGGGACGGGGGGGGGGGGGGGGGGGGGGAGGGTGACTGCGGCGGCGGCGGGCGCACCGCGGGCGGTGGCAGCGGAAAGCGGTGCCGCTCGCGCGGGCGCGCACACGCTCTTATCGGCGCCGCTTCTTAATAAACTGTCTCACTTTCGCGCCTTGTCGCCAGGAGGCGGGCCGGGAGAGTCGTCCATCATGGGCCCCGGCGAAGCGAAGGCCGCCGCTGCACTGCACGTTCGGCGGTGATTGCGATCGCCGATGTCTGCCGGCCACTGATCGCCGGCGGAGCGCGCGCGCGCTCGGCCCCGCACCGCCCCTCCAGCCGACGACGACGACCACTTTGTTCTTGACGCGCGCACATCTCTTCGCGCCTCCTCGACGATGCTGCTCCGTGATTACGGGGCGCCCGCAGCACCTCGCTCTCGCGCGCTATGAGCCGTCCTACGAAATATCTATATATACACGTCTTTTCGCTATTTTATTGCTTCCTTGCTCGGGTCCCTCGTCTTCGGCCCAGCACGAGCCTGTTTAGCTGTCCTGGCCCTAGTCGTCATCTTTCTCCTTTACGCCAGGACGATCGCGAGCAGCGGAGTCGAATGGCCGTGGGAGGGGAGTGACTACCCGGAACGAGAAGGCGTCGAGCGCCGTCTTCTTTTCTGCAGTCTGTCTGTTTCGGCCGTACATTGTGTCACGCAATCTGTTTGAGCTTTCAACGCAGCAGCGTTTGCTATGGCTGGGCGGTCGTCGGCAGTGGAAAACAATATAAAAGCCTCGTTTAGTGATTCTACGGCACCATCCGGCTGTCCATAGTGAAGCTAGGAAGGCTCGCCTCACTAATTCCACGTCAGGACTCGCTAATTGCTTAATTTCAAATCGCAGATTGTTGAATATTTTCTGTTCTGGAACTCGCATTAAAAGAGTACAAACACAAAATTTCGATTGCAAACAAACGATATGATTCGCTTCATGGGCGTAATGAGATTCCCTCTCGCAAGTTTTACTCATAAGCGTCGAGTTGAACATATGTAATACGATTTTGAATGCTGTCCGAGAGCCACTCGGCATTTCCACCCCAATCGAGTGACGTCAAGGTGCACTTGTCCCAATTACTGTTACGTCACCAAACCCAGTGGTTGTTCACAGGATCAACCAGTGCTTGCCGATGACGCCTACGTCATCAGTATTGTTTCGTTTCGTTTACAGGGTCTAAGGTGCCAGAGCGACTCAGGATATGTGGGACACAGTAGTGGAGGGCTCGCTCCGGTCAATATCGACCGCCTGGGGCTCTATAACGAGCACTGACATTGCAAGTACATGGGCCTCTAGCATTTCGCCTCCTTCTGAATACGACCACCGCGGCCGGGATCGCACCCGCATCTTCCGGGTACACAGCCGTGCATCATAACCACTGAGCCACCGCGGCTGCTTCATCGGTATTGTGGTTGTTCGGGTTGGCCGTTCCACCGTGACGTCAAGATGGTCTTCATCGCAGCGCCGATCGAGACCGAAACTGCCGGTATTGAAAACGGTTGTAATTATTTATACACGGAGAACAGGGCCATCTCCGGGAAACGCTGTGGACTGCGGGCGTCTCAGTAGGCTAACAGAGTGAGGACGAAGCGAAAACGGGACTGGTACTTGCACTTTCTCAGCGTCCGTTAGTAGTACCGCCGTGAGGCCAGAGGGTGTGGGATGAAGCCCATACTCAGGCTTCTTGTCACTTTCAGGCGACATATTGTGCGATTACGTGTATTACTGCAAATTTTTATCAGCAATCGGCGAGGTGTGAGGTTAACATAACGCCATCAACATTACTTAAATGGCAGTTACCCGCGGCCGCAACTATGGCATGGAACAGCATCAGCTTTAATACCTTCAGAGGTATTAAAGACATATAGGCTCAGAGGTGTTTGGTTTTTCGATCTTAGCAGGAGACACGCCAGAACGACCGACCAAGTTGTCGAGAAAGACATTGCTCGCGAGAGCCAAAAAATTCCAGACTGATTGTTATCGACATTTCAGAAGATTTGACCCTGTTATCAGGCTGTACAGTAACCCCACGGGCTGCGAAACGTGATGTGCAATGTGCTGATCTAAATGACGAGAGCCCAGCTCAAACCCCGGAAATCTGTGAAAAGAATTGGATTTCCAGAATGATGTAGGTAGAGGAACACCTTGTGCGGATAGGTCACGAATGGAAAAGAGTGATTTTATTAGACGAGTCGAAGTTCTTGTCGTGCGGGAATGAGGAAATTCGTTTAATACACCGCCCTAAACACAATTTTTATGCGCCTCGTTATCAACTTCCCACGTTAAACCACAGAGGCGGGGACGTATAGAGGCACGGGGCTGATTCTCCACTCGTGGAGTTTGTCTCCTTCACTGAATTCAAGGTACCATGGTTCGAAGAGGTCGATCAGGGTATTCTTGATAAGGTCATGCTCCCACAGGCTTACAAGAATCTACTATTTGTACATGTGTTTAAACAGAATTACGTACCCAAGCACTTTGCTTCTGAAAAATTGGCAGAAGGGGACTGTGAACCTTAGAGAGCGGCCAAGCCGGCCTACTGGGATTATTTCAATTGAATATATTTAGTTAAGCATCGAGCATCGTCCGAAGGACAAAAAGGCCAATAGCGCCGAGCAGAAAGTCTAGAAGCTGCTGCAAAAGTAGGGACACGTAAACTAGACGTTTACTTACAGCTTCTTAGACTCCATGCTGGGGCTGTTAAGCGGGGGTGGCCAGAAAAGGCTTGTGTGCGGAGTACTGACGCATTGGGTTATTGCGAAAACTCATTTCAAAATTGTTGCCTCATTTCGTAATAATAAAAAAAAACATAATCGTTGATACTACCTTCACGCACCGCAGAAATCAGTTCTTCAATAAATTTGCTGAGGGAACAAATTGTCGCTTAAATGGTGATAAAAATTGATTTCTAATGTTTAAAATGTCTGACATGTCATCCCACCAATCTCGCGCTCAAGTTTTGTGCGATAAAAAAAGATAAATTTGAGAAACTGAAATGTCATGTCTTTTAGTTCACTACTGCATATATACTGCCCACCGTGCAGACTGCCCCCCGTGGAAGGTGGCAGTTCAATTAATCGTTGGTTGCGAGAGGTTGCTCGGGGTGAGCAACCTGGATCTCACAAGCCCCAGCGATGACAGCACTTGCTATCGCAGGGCAGTGGTGCATCAAGCGCTGCACCACTGCGCACGAAGACTCCCAGGTGTCTATGAATGTAGAGAATGACCAATTCCGCATATACGGGCATTAACCCATTATCCTATCCGAACAACCTCCATCCGTTAACGATGAATCCGAACACCGGAACCGAAGTTAAAACCGACGTGATAGCGCACCTAATTCGCATTTGGCCGAACTACGCAAATCGACCGTCAATTTTTTTCTTGCTGTTGTTGGCTTTCCTGACACAGTGACAAATGTCACCAGCATTCTGCCCTCCTTGGGGGCTTTCAAAGTTTCTTTTGGGTTTGAAGAGCCAAGCTTGCTCATGTCAGTTTTGGGGCGGGCCTCATGTACTCCAAAAGTTCATCCGACTCAAGTAGCTCCTCATCCTTCTACTACTGCTGAGACAGCATTTCCAAGTCGGCATGGTTGTAGTCGCGTGGGTGTTTCTTCGTCCAAGCCGTCTTCTCGCCTTATGTTTTTTTTTTTTGCCGCTGATACTACTAACAACACTGTAAGAGCTGTAATAATTAATAGATTCCCCATTCTGATTCGTATACACTGCACCCCTGACGTCACAACTTCTCGAACGAATATAAAGTCATGCCTTACATCGGCAAGTCTCCGCTGCTCGGTTCAAATGTACACGGAAAGTAGTGTCTAGTGTTTTGAGCTCATGTCTCTGATTACTAGCCCCGTACGCCTCTTTCAAGGCAAAAAACAAAAAACGAACAGCCAAAAACTTTGTGTCTGTACTCAAAGAGTCTTCACCAGGTTATTTTCATTTCCTGCTCGCAAACATCCACGACCCATTAAATCTGCAAACGTAAACTGGAACTGACTTAAGGAGTGCTCTTGACCGCAGAAACATTCAGCTTCACTCGAAGCGTAATGTGACTTGCGAAACAGCCCTTGAAACACATGGGTCCTCGGTGGTGGCTGCAGGCCGTAAGCAGCTGACTTTGAGAACGTTTCTGGACACGTCTCCGCTGCCGCAGGAGATTAGCACGAGAAGTTGTGCGCTCTAGAGATTTTGCTCCAGTCTCAAGCTGGCGACACCCTCCGAAAGTGGCATCGTTGGAAATAAGAACTGAAAATTACGCGTCAAGCAGTATTTGCGTTACGTTTCGGAAACCTTCGCCGGGCCCCTCATTGCGAACTTTCCTCTCTTGACTGGCTGCTTACGGCGCGACGTCGCAGGTGTCACGAAAAGGCGGGAGCACAACGAAATTAATTGCACACTGCAGATAGGAAAGGTACACAACCCAAAGCGGCGCGGTTGCTTAACACCAGCTGAGGTCTGTAGCGAACGAACACACCAGGCCAGACAAAAACAAAACAAGCTGACTAAGTGACCTTTTCAACAAGACATGAGGAATAGACTGCCAGCCGTATCCAGTTCCTAACCATCTGCTTAGATTAGAAGTAACTTAAGACGAACCGTGCTTAATTTTCGACCAGCGCGCCGAACAGTTAAGTTCCTGCGACTACCAATGACTCGCCTGGTGATTCCAGGTAGGGGAGTGTATTGCGCGACGAAGGCAAAAACTGGCCTTTGTTTTCACATGGTAGGCATTGGTTATGTCGGCTGGGGGAAAACCAAGCAGAGGCCTCCGTGTCTGCTCGCTTGTGAAGTAGTCCAGAGGTATTCGGCTTCATGAAAGAGGGCCACCGAAGCATCTGGGCTGCTGGCTAACTCCAGGCTTTGTCGACTTCCTTCTATAGTGGGCGCATTTTGTTTAATGGCCGCCTAAAATGCAACCGCGGAGGTGGGATATCGCACTGGCATCGTACGCGGGAGGCGCGAGGCTCGATCGCCAGTGTGCCCCAGTGAGTACAAGCGTTTCCCTGGCCTGGCGCTCGGCTTCCTGCGAGACGAAATGCTTGGAAAAAGAGGTTCTTGAGCTCACCTCGTGCAGACTAAATACGCCTTAGCCATGCCTCTTTGGCCGAGCTAATCCTGCGCCATTAAAATCAGATCAACGTCAACATCGTCGCTTAACATGCGCCCAGAGCACACGCTACGCTTACCGGTATCCGTTCTCCTCCCTTTGCCACTCTTCCCCCTTTCCGCTAGGTTTCGCCCTCTACTCGGGGGCTGTCTGCTTCAGATGCCGCAGAAATAGACTGATCTTCCCTTTTAATCTACCTCTAGAAAACGTGAATCACTTCGCGGAAAATATAAGGATGTTGTACGTTCATTTGTGCACATAAAAATCGGAATGGTGTTTTTTTTTTTTTAACAAATTAAAGCGGTAGTCCCGACACATTAAGCTTTCAGAGTACGCTGTACCACGCGATATCACCATCGTTTGGCTTCTCGTAATCCTGTACCGCTGCCACCGTGATAGCAGTGGATTTCATCATAGCGCGTACACCGCGAAACCGCGGCCCGCAAGTGCGCGTGCACAGATTGCCCTTAGGACGCTAGATGGCGTCAGTTCCGCTCAGCAACGGGACTATATATACCTGCCACGTCGCGAACATCCGCGCATGCCCACTGCCGGCACGCAGTGCGCAGTAAGCGATAGCGATGGCGGCACGCGCTATGCTAAAGTATTTATTCACTGCCGTAATGCTTCTGTTAGCCGGCACAGGCGTGCAGACCAGGCAGTTTTCCTTCCGACAAAAAAGGGGGAGCAGGTCAGCTTTTTTTTTTCGCAGGATTGTTTCATATTTTTCTTGGTTTACATTAGCAAGTTACATTTGAAGACAACACAGGGATTATGACTACGCTTCACAGCTTGATATGGTTTTGCAAAAGGAGAGCTTTTAGTTTTTTTTTAATCATGGCTAATCTCCAGCGTGCGGTGCCTAAAGACACCGGAAAAAAAAAAAAAACACAAGCGTTCCTTGTAGACATAGTTTCTAATGGTTCCCAGGTAATGCTGGGAGGGCCTAAAGTGAGTGGCGTAAAGCAAAGTAAGTCCGCTCACGCGTCTACAGAGCGCAGGCAATCACTCTTCACTTGAACCTAAGAAGTGTCGGATTTTTTAACCTTGGGTTTTGTTTAAGCGCCCGCTGCTTGGTGAAAAGAAGGAAATGGACCATGAGACACAAGGCGACGCCTGAGGCTGGCCGCTCGCGTGCACTGAGACACTGAACGCGCTACGGCACGTGACTCCTGTGAGATGGGGAGAAGGAAGAGCGCCAGGAGAAGGCGAGAAGCAACGCCAAGTGGCAGAGGGCGTCGACAGTGGCATCCTACTCGGCAAGGACTACATACTCGCTAGCGCAATAAAAGAACGCGGCGTTCTCGGCGCCCAAACAGGGCGACTTTATCGCGCGTCCCGCGTACAGGCCCGCAAACGACCCGCTAATTTCGCAAGCGATGGGCGGTAGGAAGGCGGGGCCGCGCACACTCTTTGGTGTGGCGTTTATTAAAGATTCATAATTACGGCCGCACTCGTGTTCGACTGCGCGGACGGGTGTGCCGAGTGCCAATGTTGTTGCCCAGAGGTCGGCCCGTGTGCCCGATGGGTTTGTGAGTACACTGGCGATTACGCCTTATGGGGCGGTGGCGTGCGCGCCGGCCCGTCATTATTGGGGCAGCTAGGCCTGCGCCCACGGGCGTCATGCGCCTCTTCAGAGCGCGCCTCTCGAGCCACGATAATACGAGCGCATGGAGCGCAACTGCCAACCCCGACGCGCGCTGTCGTTTGTCCGACGATTGAGCCGAGTGTGGGGAGTATAGTGGGGAGGTTCTACACGATCGTGCCGCGACGCGGCATATGCAGGAGCCCGCTGGCGCGGAGGTTTGAAGGCTGTCTTAATTACAGAACGCATTCGCTGCGAGAGAGCAGTAGAAGCTGATAGCGAGTGCTAATTAGCGCATGACCATGTCCAAAGCTAGATTACGGGTTAGTTAGAGCCGCGCTAAAAGTACGCTGCGAGCGTAACTTCGTCCGGTTATAGGCTCCATTCATACTGCCCACCATGAGAAATCAAGCGCAGCGTTCAGAAGCATAGCATAGAGCGAAGCGGAAAAGCCGTAGAGGGAGTAATCGGAGAGAACGCCAAACAAACATACCACCTCCTGCAATGGGCACGCGTTCTTTAGAAATTAACGCCACAAGTAACGTTGGAACCGCCTTAACGTGAATCAAGTATACTGGTTTGATTTATGGGGTTTAACGTCCCAAAGCGACTCAGGCAATGAGAGACGCCGTAGTGGAGGCCTCCGGAAATTTCGACCACCTGGGGTTCTTTAACGTGCACTGACATCGCACAGCACACGGGCCTCTAGAATTTATCCTCCAAAGAAATTCAACCGCCGCGGCCGGGATCGAACCCGCGTCTTTCGGGTCAGCAGCCTAGCACCATAACCACTGAGCCACCGCGGCCCATCGATTATTCTTCGTGGACGTCAGTGAAGTCATTTCGTTTTTTTTTGTCTATTATTATTCTTATTATTGTCGAGCCACATCGCACCCGAGTTACGTCCCATGGTTACGGCGGACTTAACTTTCCTTCCTTTCCTTTCCTCGTTCACTTACCAGATAGGCTTTTCAATGTGAATAAGGGTAGCTAGCCAGGCCTCATTAACCCCCTTGCCTTTCGCGCCAGCCCCTTTTTAATAAAAATTACTCACTTGCACATTGAGATAGTTAATAAAATGACGATCGCTCCCCCTGTCGCTGCTCGTCTGTTCATTCTGCCACAACCCATGAGTTCTTCGCTGGCACGGTGTGCACTGCAACGCAGCTTGATCTGTGAATGAGGAGCCATGATTCCACAAAGCAGCGCACACGTTGCCCTGCTCTCCAGTAGTAAAGTTCCTTCCGACCCCAGGTCCAGTTTTATTAACCTCACTTTCGTCACCAGACGGCCGGGAAGAGTAGAAGTGGCTCGTTATATTTATCGTTCAATTTATTCAATCGATCATTCCCACACTGCATATAATTACAAGCCCGACTGACAAGTTTTGCTATAATCCTCTGCCGTTCCGCCAAAAATGAAACAGCAGCATCTTAATAACAACGATGTTAGGTGTTTATCATTCGTATTCTGGCGACTAAACTATCCCCCTTTCGCTTGCCTTGTTAGAATGAGCCCGCATCTAGCGTCGGGTTCTATCCCCGAAGGCTCGGCTTGCCGTTTGCACCACCTCGACCCCTTACTTCAACTGAATATACCGCCAGGACTCTCCCGCTGCGATACTATACGCCGTTGTGTCGCCTGCGGCTGAGTGCCGTTTAAAAATACCCCCTCCCACCTTAACGCACTGGCAGACTCTACAGCGTGTGAGAATGTCACAAAATTCAGCGCATTTATGAAAGAAATCAGCGCCGCTCGGAAGCGATCTCGCCAGCGCGCGCCGCTTAACAAGGGAGAAGGAAACCCAGGAGAGCGCCTAGCCTTGTGCGTGTTGCTGCTCTCTCTACCATCGCTCGCCGGCGCGACGCCGAGGGAATTACGTCAGCGCATGTCGTCGATTTTTCTAGAATGTAGGAGTAGTTTCTACTCAGTGCTAACGGAGAGGGCGTAGACTTGAGGGTTAGAATTGAGGCCCTCTCCCTCTTCTCTCGCGAGCCAGCGGCGGCGCCACACAAGAAAGATCTCGAAGCAGTCTCCGCGCCTGACCAATGGGGACGTACGCCCGGCGCAAGAAGGAGAAGGAAATAGCACAGCTGATATTGTGTGTACGTGCGCGCCTGCCTAGGCGCGAAGAACAAACAGACATGGAGCACACCTAGATAAGAACGGCGTTGACCGCTGTCGGTCAGTCCGAGCCGCCGTTTAAGCTTCCGAGAAGCGCGCCCGCTCGACTCCCGGGGCAAAAAAATTCAGGGGGCACTTTGACTGTCTAAAGTGCGTAGAGACGAAAGCGTTTTCCGAACCACTTTCGCTGCTTCTGTGGCACTGGTGGCGTCACATATAATTGAGTACTAATTACTAAGTGATGACAAATCACTAATGAATGGTTAATTACTGATTAATACCTGGGTACTAATTAAGTGCTAATTAATGACGCTTAAGCTTCGCCTTTAGGAGTGGAACGCGAGAGCGTGTTGTAGCGCCACGGAAGGCCACCACCCGTTCGGCGCGATGCCTTGCCCTTCGAACGCAACGCTTTTTGAGGAAAGGAAATGGCGCAGTAATTCTCTGTCATCTCGGTGGACACCTGAACCGCACCGTAGAGGAAGGGAGGAAGTGGGATTGAAAGAAGAAAGGCAAAGAGGGCCCGTAATGAAGAAAATGAAAATTGTATTTGAGGAAAGGAAATTACGCAGTAACTGTCTCAAATATCTCGGTGGACACCCGTCAAAATTCAGGGGGGCACTTTGTTGACCTAAAGTGTGGTCACTCATGTGTGGTTAAGAAGTTAAGCTTCGCCTCTAAGAGTGGAACGCGACAGAGTCTTGCAACGCTGCCAGGGAGTCCATAGAACGCCATCGCCCATTTGGTTCTACGCCTCGCTCGTCGGTAAATTGGTTTTTCAGGAAAGGAAATGTATCTGTCTCTCATATCTCGGTGGACACCTAAACCTCACTGGAAGAGAAGGGAGGAGGATGGGAGTGAGCGAAGACACCGTATTCACTAGACGCGCCTTTGGTCATTCCAAACCATCGAGCTGGCATGGCGGAGTGGATAGCATGCTCGTCTCGCACTCCAAAGACCGGGGTTCGATTCCCGAGCTGGACAAATTTCCTACTCGGTTTTATTTATTCATATGGCCTAACTAGGAAAGGTAATTGGGATAATTGGGCAATAAGCAATTAACTAAGCTCAGTCCCACTTACTTGGAGCATCACTATACGATCCCTTCAATTGGTTGCATGGCTACTAGCCAAAGTACAATTGGCCCTGTTTGAAATTCGCGCACTGTGACGTCACGACCGTTTCGACAAATAGAAAAGCGGGACATTTCTGTCGACAACTGCTGCTTACAACGATGAGACATTAAAGGCTTCCGCCGTAATACCACTCGCCCAGCCACGGTCCAACGATGCAGCGCGCGCCAGTCTGCGGGACGGCATCGTCGTGAACCTCTGGTCGTCGTACTGTCGCAGGGCCCGGTGAACGAATTGTATTTGCTCGTTTGCCTCTCTCTTGTGTTAGTGCACTTTAGGTCCAATATCTTTATTGTATTGTAATCTCTCTCGAGTGTTACTTCGCACGAGTTGCATTGTTTTGCTAATCACTTTGTGTGTGCTTGTACGGGCGATTGTGAAATCGTCTGTATCGTCTCTTTGCTGTATAAACTTTGTTTTGTTTGTGAACCTTTGGCATCGACCCATTCTCTGGCTTGCGACCGGCGAAAGCTGGACACCAAACGACCAAACCCCTGGTCACTTGGTAGCTGGTCCCTGGCTGAGCTTGCCACGCTGAGTCGAGAGCATCTCCTTTGTGACCGAGACCGCTACCCCCACACGCTCTAAGGGTGTCGAGAACACAAGCTAAAGTGCGCAAAGTGGGGACAGACTGCGGGTGCGATGAGACGACTGGTCACCTACTTAGTGACTGCCCTCGGTTTGAGCGTGGGCGTGTCTTCCTGGCTGTCATTCTCCGCCGCTGTCATCCTCGTCCCTCTACAGAAGCCAAGGTTCTGGGGCCTCGGACTAAACCTTCATCACAGAGGAAAGCTGTGAAGGCGCTATTGAAATTCTTAAACACTCAGGGTTGAGCTCAAGGCTATAAACTGTCAGTGTACACCCTGTGTACCTGATAGTTATGGCCAAAGGACATGTGCAAAACTGATCTCCCATTCCACTCTTCCGTTTCTTTCCCTCGCTTTGTTCCCTTTCCCACGAGTAGGGTAGCATACTAGGCGGCGCCCAGTTAACCTCCCTCCCTTTCCGTTCAGCTCTTTCTCTTTCCCTCTAACGGCAGAATATGAATTGTATCTGCGCGCAATTGCAGTTATATTACGAATACTGCTGTGTACTAAAGGAAGCTGGTGCAAGTGAATATTAGTAGCATAAAATCAACTCGATAAGGTATGCCACCAAAAACTTATCTCCAAACTTCGTACCTTTCTTACAGGATCTTACGGTGATAAATTACTCGAATGGATCATAGATTACTTACACCTCAGGACTCAGTTTGTTACCTACAATCAAGAAAAGTCATTACCGGTTCTTATAACCTCGGGTGTTCCACAGGGTTCCGTCTTGGACCCCTTTTATTCATAATATATATCAGTGATGTCATTCAAGTTGTTTCTAACACTTCTGTTAAGCTTCGTTTGTACGCTGATGATTGTGTTTTGTATTCCAATGTTTATAATGTTAATGATCAGGTTCTACTAAATAATGTTTTCTCTTCTTTTTACGACTGGAGTAAAACTTGGCAAATGGAGATTAATTTTCAGAAAACGGTGACAATGACCTTTACAAATAAAAAAACAACCCTTACATTTCAAGTACGGCAATGCAGAACACATACTGAAAAGTGTCCACGAATTCAGGTACCTTGGCGTAGTATTCTCCCCGAACCTAAAATGGCATAAGCATGTTGATAATATATGCGCGAAATCATTACAAAAATTAGGCTACCTAAGAAGAACTTTAAAGGGCGCTACTAAAGAATGCAAACTAACAGCTTATAAATCCCTGGTCAGGCCGCTTCTTGAATACGCGTCAGTCGTGTGGTCCCCTCACCTTGTGCATGATAAAGATAAACTTGAGTCGATACAGAAAAAAGCGATTAGATTCATTTTTAACCGGTACGATCACAATTTTTCCCCTTCACTACATTACCATGTTTTATCATTGAATCCCCTCGAGCATCAACGAAAATGTGATCGGCTTTTAATGCTACACAAAATAGTGCACAAATCCGTTTCTTTAGCTGCCCCCATTTCATTCCCTGGTCGTACTGCACGTGTGACCCGCCGCACAGATCCCATGAACATCACACCATTCAGATCTTTCCTTGATTGTCACAAATGTTCTTTTTTCCCGCACACAGTTGAGATGTGGAATTCCCTTGATGGTGCGTTGCGACAGCTTCCACCGGCGCAATTTGTAAAACAAGTGCCTTTTCATGTATTATGATTTCTTCTTTATGTAACCACTCCTGCTACGTCTCGAACCTGAGACAGCAGTATCTGTAAATAAATAAATAAACTGCTGAGATGCAGAAAAAATGAATTACAGCGCTCGTGCTAACGCTGCTACTGTCAATACTCTGTGAAAAAAAAGAATGAGAACCCCCATTTATTTTTCATCAGCGAAATACACCACGCCGAGAGTATTCTCTCGCCAAGTGCTCATGTCTTCATCCAGATTAAGTCGAACAATTCTGCTGCCTGTTATGAAACGTTTATCAATTTGGTTTTTGCCTTGCCCCACGAGTCGATATGCTCGTCACATTGTTTAAAATGCGCACACTAGTAGGCGTTGCCATCCTACGATGCTACAATGGCGGCGGCTGTACTGTGGTTGGGACGCAACTTTGTCGGCGCTGCTAAACAACTGACACGGACATCGAACGAATTACCGCTTTTGGTTTGACGCTGATAACAGAATTTCGTTTCGAAAACGGCAGGTGCACCTTGCTTCTGCGCCAATCAGGCCGATGAATGTAACCTCCTAAAAAAAAAAAGAAAAAAAAAACTAGCGAAGACTGCATAGTTTAAATTGAAGCCAAGTATACACGAATAATTATCTGCTTGTTGATACGTTGTTCTTTCCTCCGTGCTCATGTATTATGTATGGATGAAGTTCTCGCTTGTTAAGAGCAAAACAAGCAACGATAGTCAAGTCGATGGATTCGTGCATATCCTCAGATTCGGAATGCCTGTTCATAACAAGGTGAAGCCGGCGCACAGCCTTCTCGCACTCCCTCTCCTTCCCACACCCTAGTCCGCCCTGTCCGCTGCAAAGGGCGAATTATCTATTCACTTGGATGAGGTCCAGTCATATCTGCTGCACGTTTTCTACGTCTTTTGTCCATTAGAAGCTCCTGGAAGCCAAATTACTCCGTGGAGCTTTCGTCAAAGGAAAGAAAAAGAAAAATAGGAGAGGTGGAAAGACGGGTCCGAAAGTTCTCCGGAGCCGTGATCCACCCCACTCGATTCCACCCGGCCCAACCGCGCAGTTCATTTCCAATCAAGGCGGCTTCCTTCAGCGTGGCTCGGGTTAGCCGGCTCCGCTCATGTCGTCAGTTTCATTAGGACATGTGCTCAGGCGTCTCCGCGCGGACGTCTTGGTGTCTCCGCGAATATCTCAGGGGCGCTCGTGCCTGCCGCCCGTGGTGGAAGGACGTGTCCCGCACTGAACATGAGCGCGGGACGTCGTTTTCTTGTTCGTCTTCCTCTGCCGCAGTTCGCCTCGACCCGGGCTTAAATTCAATTAGGGACGAGGCCAAAACTAAATTTCCGGACCGTTCTAGAAAAATCGTTGTCGACACGGCGCTCGCAAGGAGCGATGAATCGATAAATCTTTTCCTCTAATCTTGTTTTTGACATCCGCATACAAAGCAAGTGTATCACCCCCATCTCAGAATTCCTCCCATCCGCTTCGTGTTTTTTTTTTTTCTTCTTGTCCACGCTTCCTCGTCCTCCTGGGGATTCAAATCTTCGGAGGACTCTTTTTCTCTCACGGCTGTACGCCGGCGCAATTCTTATTGGTTTTAGTCTTTCCCTTCCTCGTCTTCTCGTCTTTCGCGGACATTTCGGGCTCAAGGTCCGCCGAAAATGCGGGCGTGCCGAAGAAGGATGCAAAATGCCAGAACGTTGAGTAGCGCGCAACGAGCGACGCGGGCGGTATAAAAGTCGAACAAAAACGGTAACGACCGCCTCTTCGCCGGCGCGAAAACATATTAGAAACCTTCTTCGAGCCATTTCTACACTTTCGTGCGCGCGCCCTCAAAATCGCTTGGCAGAGGAATTCTTCAAGCGCGCCTTCTCGCATACGACCAACGCTGCGTCGCCAGCGTGCGTCTTCCGACACAGTCGGCCCATCCTTGTTTTGCCTCCTTTTTCCGTGGCTTCCGCCGGCGCGCGAGTCTTAGCTTAGTCAGCAAGTGACGTTCCCCAAGATATGAGGGGGCGTGTGCTTCGATTCGAGAGCGCGCATTTGTCGTCGCGATCGCAAATGTTGCCCGGGACGCGAGCCAACGTTATTGTTTTCGATTTCTGTACTCGAGGCCGTCAGTCCACGGATCATCTTTACTTATTTATCGAAAGAGACCATATTGGGGAATTTTTACGACCATGCCGTACGGTTATGAGAAACGGGACTCCTCCTTTCTTTTTTTACTCTTTTTTGCAGAACACCTCTCGTTCGCACCTTGCTTATCGAGCGAAACGTCTCAACTGGCCAGCCGGCTATATGGACATGCGCATTTCTTTTTTTCTAACGACAAGTTTGCCGAAAAACTGCCGGTGAAATCGCTGCGGCGATTTTCTTTGGAATGCCGAAGCATAATAATGCAGATAGAGCACGGTAGAGCCGAAACAAGAGGCCTAAGCGTGCTACTGCTCGTAAAGAACGTTGGGCGGCCTTCCGCGTCTCACGCTACACGCCCACGAGAGAACGGTAATAGCGAAGGAACTGGACGCAGGAGCGACGCGAGCGGAATTCAACTCGCGGCGCTCTCCGTGCCACTGCGTTTAGACTGTATTGCGCCGCGCCGCACGACTATGGTCTTAATCTGTGACGTTACTCCGCCATGCAATCTCCTCTTAGCGCTTCGTATAATAGTCTCTCCAGACAGTGCCCTCACATACACCTCTGACGCTTCCGCTGTCCCGCTCGCCCAGTTTAACCCTTGCTCCGTTTGCTCTGAGATACATAAATGCACCTTTTCATGCATGACAGACACCTCCTCCTCTCGCCCCCTCTCTATTCAGTGGAAGGAGAATGGCGCTCAGCCAAAAAGCACTGCCGAAGGTTCCTCTAAAATGCCAAGGGACTGAGAAATCCGAGTGCGCTAATTTAGGGCTCGTCTTCCTTGTATGTCATCAGAGGAAGAGTAGGAGTTTGGAAAGGGGCTGCATTTCAGAAGCGCGCCCTGGCATACGAAACTTCTTTTCAAACTCGAGCATGCTTTGTGCCTTCTGTCTGGCAACTTCATCCCGCTTTGACAATATTTGAACTCGAATGAAATTGTTATTGTCGCCGCCAGTCGGCCTTACAGAATCGCGCAGAAACTTCGACTTCGACCAAAACTATTCACTGGGGTCACTAAGCAGCTGCCTGCTTGATCACTTCTTCGCATATGCATCTGGCCGCCTGCGATGGCGGCACCACCCAGCGGCAGAAATGAGGGACTTCCCGACTTGGAATATTGCACATCAGAAGCAACGCCGCGCGGACCGGTGCTGTAGCGTATATTAACTGCGGTTTCAACATGGACGACGCAAGCTAGAATCTCGCGTGGTAGTGTTGAGCTTCTTCTTTCTATTTGGTCACTCAATTTAGAGTTAATTTCTACATTTCAGGGTTCAAAATTAAAAGCACCGTGCGAATTTACTCCCTCGCTTTGGGGGTGTTACGCTTTCTACATGTGTCCCTGGGATGGTTATGAGCCTATGTGGAGCGAAACCCTGTGGCCGTCGTTTGAGGGTTGATGGCAGTTAGCAAATTACATTATTTGCCAGCTCGGTATGAAGGGTGGTGACCGTCGCAAAAAGGCGAAAGGGCGGAACGGAAAAAAAAAAAATCCTACTGCCCTGTCTCCGCTATGTTACTTTATTCCCCGGTGTGCCAGGTACGTTTAATCCATCTGCTGTGCGGTGTTATATGCGTTTCCAGCAATACTGCCGACTTTCACCCATTAGATTACCTTCAGACAATAAATAAAGGCCATACAGAGAGTCAAGAACAGTGCCAACATTTCATTTGTTTCATCACCAAACAGCTCACCAATTTATTCTATAAGCCCTTACTGGCGCATGCATGATGCCATGTAGACTACACAAAGAACGATAGGATACGAAGGGAGCGACAGACGTTGAGCAACACTCGAATGATACAAAACACGTGCAGCCTGAGAGGAGAAACGGAGCGAGGCTCTCGCAGTAGAGCTCGAGCGTTTTTAACTCCGTTCCTCCCGTCTGGCCCGCACATTCCGTCGCGCCCGCTATTCGGCGAGCGAGTGCGCGCCCTTGCCCCCTTTGTGTAAACCAGGACCCATTCTCCAGCGAACAGCAAGCACGCCGGTTGCTGGGCGGTATCGCGCCGCTGAAGAATGAAGTGCCCCGAAATGAGCAACATCTATGCGAAGTGCGAGGCGGGAAGGGGCGAATTTGCAAGTCAAAGCTCCCGTGTGCGCGCGCGGAGCGCGCGCGCATTGTCGCGCGCTCATCGTCGAGTCTACGAAGCAGCTGCCGCTTCGTATATCGGGCCTCGACATCGCCACTTCCGTCAGGATTCGTCGCTGCAAGCAGCGCTGGCGACCGTGCCTCGTAATGAATACAGCCGCTTACACAGCGCGCGTTTCCCGCGAGCGCGCCGCAGAACTCGGCAAAAGAGAGAAGCGCTGGAGCGCCGTCTACACGAGCGAGCGAGCGAGCAAGCGAGCGGCAGCGTTTGCGAGTGGAAAGAAATAAGAGGTTTCTTTTTGCTTCCATTTATACGCACAGATTGCACAGAGGAATAAATGTGAGACGAAAAGAATAACTAGAAAAACCTGGGGAGGGGTACGGAAAGGGAGAGGTGGAAAGGAAGGGTATTTACTTCGTTCACCGCCGCTCCGCTTTCTTTCTCACTTGTTCCTTTTCATCCGCCTCTTCTTTTATGCTCGTTGTTTCGCTCGAGACTCCTCTTTCCGCCTCAGTCGGCCCATTCTGAGCCCTCGGCGTCGTGATCGCGCACGTATGTGCCGAGTTCGGTGCGTCGTCGCCTGGTCGCCCGCCTTTGTTGTCACGGGCGGCCGCCGCAGCGGCCGCACCGAACGTCTCTGCCCGCTTCGTTCATTTCTTCTCGGGCGAGCTATTTCGGAGAGGCCCGACGAAATTATTTCAAGAGTAGAGAGAAAAAGGAAGAGAGACGCGGTAGCGGTACGGCCGCCGCGGACTCACGCACGACTTCCTCTCACGTGGGCTGCGCCTGGCGGCTCGGCATGCGCGGAGCAGAGCGCGCACCGGTGACGACGTGCGCTTATTTTGCTAGAAGAAACAACAAACCGGATCAGCCGGCCGGCGTGCATCCGGAGCGAGCGAATGAACTCCTCGGGAGGCGAAGCCGCGGGTCGCGGGGTGCCCTCGGGGACTCCGGCCGTTATTTTTTTTTTTTCGCAGGAAAACTCCGTAAATCGACTATCGATCGCTGGCCAGTATAGTGGCCCCTCTTAGTTTTATTTCTTCCTTCTTTCTCGCGAGTAGCGCCAAGACGATGTCTTAAGGCAGCGCCGATAATTTTCAGTTTGTGAGCCGATGCAAGAGCGATGCCCGAAGGTGGCGATGCGTTCACCCCACGTTTACTGAGCAGGTGAAAAAAAAAAGAAAAATTAGAAAGCACATTGACCGAAGAAGCGAACTGAAACGTCGACTGCTCGCGAACGCAGGTCTAATTTCATCGTCCCAAAGCAATGCTCGAAGAGTTACGGAACAATTTCGGAAACCGGAATACGAAGCGAAAAAGCACGCTATTGTTACGCTATTCTTGCATCTACAGCGATTTCTTAGGTGTGAACTTTTAAATAAAACAACGTTTTCGATAACGATGGCTGGGTTACGCCTGTTGCATCCTTGTTCTATATTAAAAAAAATATTCCAGATGTATCGTAGGAGACCCGGGGAAACATGTACAGTCACTGATGAATTTTCCCACCCCCAGGTACAGCACAACTTCGATTACGAAGGACGCCTCAGTCGGGGGAAGCGGTTTCAAATACTCAGGATTATGTCGGCAAAAATAAGAGAGCGCGTTTTGTTGCTTTTGGACTGCGAATGCCGCTTCCCAGCGTCAACAGCTGACCTCGAGCTTATCGATGGGCTGCGGGGCGGGTGCACGGTGTCCCCGCCGGACTCCAGTAGCATCCGAGGCATTGAATATTCCTTGTTTCGCGGGTGACAGAGAAATACATTTTCCTTTTCAGCGCGATCAGTGCCGATGTGCTGACCGTTGGCAGCCTGGTGATTTCATTGGCCTGCAGCAAGGAAAACGTGACTCCTTGCTGAACCAACTCCTAAACGCCTGCAAAGTAGACCCGTGTCCTAGCATTGCTGGGAACAGTAATGCTTACTTCACAGTAAATCGATAGAAAAGCTTGTTGCCTTAGGCGATGGCCGCCCCCCTCCCCCTATCCCGCGTCTTTCACATTGCAAACGAATTCATTTATTCGTAAAAGGAGAAAAGTGAAACGACCGTAATGCCAGAAAGAGGAGTAAAGAGTTTAATGTACCATACTAATACTCTTCCGGCTTCAACGCATGCTGAAACGCGTTTAGCCAGTAAGCGCACCGCAGAACCCGTTTACTTGAATTTTGATGCCGCTGCATCAGCGTAGGAAGATGTATGAGCAGGCATCGTTTCCCTGTTAACGAAGCGAATCTCTTTCCCTCTAATTAAAGTTCTCATTTGCGTCACGCAGTAGATTTTAAATAAAAAAGCAACCAGTTTTCGAGGCTTATTAGGCATGAGATACAAGTGACACCGCACAAAAGGTAGGGAACATATAATGCGTGATTACTATAGGTGCTTTGCAAATGGGAAAAAGAGTAGCCTCGCAATAAATAACGATAAAGCCGAACGAAATGCGCAATCTTGCCAGGCGTACACCCCCGGGGAGCACAGATATAGCCCAAGGAGACTGCAAAGCAGGGCGAATGACCAATTTCCGTAATGTCGCCTAGGCAGAAAAAGCAGAAAAAGTCTGAAAAAAGAAAAAGTAAAAAGCAAGAGGAGAAAGCCAGCCGTGTGTAACGAGCGTCAGAAAGGAAAAAAAGAAAAAGAAGTGCAAGGGTTATTCACTCGCCGCGCTTCAATCAATAAAAAAAGTTTCCCAGCGTGTGTGGTATCTGGCGACGAAGACAAAGGATAAGGAATGACAATTACCCAGGAACGTTCCATTTGGAAGGAGGACGATCTCCGCTAAAAACGAGCGAATAAACGAATAGGAAGCAAGCAGTCCGAAGCCACACGGATGAAAGGAGGAGGCCGAAACGGGTGAGACGCAAACAGGCGGGAAACAGGAGAGGCAAGATTTTGTCCTTTCGCTTTCACACCGAGAAAAGAAGGCACTGGGGACGGTGGGGAGAAGAAAAAAAGGAAGACGGGGGCGAGTATAATGTGCAGCCTGACCATGCGACAATAGCCGCCGCGGCCATGGCGAGTGCTGGCAGGCTATAGTGCAAGGAAAGGGAAGGGGGGCGGCGAATGCGCGGGAGCGGTCGTTTTGAGAATAATGGCAGCCACGCGACGAGGTGCTTGCTAATTAAGGCCGGCCCGAGCTGGGGCCCGGCGCCCAAGCGGCGGCGAAAGGCTTGGCCGCCGCCCGGTCCGGTGATGTGCCGGCACCGCCATCTCCCCAGCGGGACAGCGCGCGGGCGACGACGGCCAAACCCGGCACACGCCGGCACCACGACGACGACGATGGCAGGGGGGGGGGGGGGGGGGGGGGGGGGAGTCCAAGAAAAGAAGCGCCCAAATCACGCGAATGCACACGGTAGGTAGCACGGTTCGTTTATGAAAAGAGGGCATTAGCGCGCCCAAGTAGAGAACAAAGGCTGCCTTCGTAATAAATGACCTTTCATCTCCGTCTGGGCTTCCTCCAGGGGGCGGTCGCGTTTTGTCCGCGCGCGCAGCTGTGTGTGCGTGCGTGTGCGGTTGTGCACAGGAGGCGAGCGTCACGTTCTCACAGGAGACGGAAGAGGAAGAAAGGGTGGGGGAGGGGGGGATGTTGACGAGCCTGCGGGCCCAGGGCGCCGGCGAGAGAGCGGCCGAGTAATTTCAATAATTAAACGGCAAGCGGACTTCCTCAGACGTCTCGCGCTTCTCGAGGAACTTGGCCTTTTCAAGCCACTCTCGAAAGGAGATGTCATTGGCAGGCCGGCGGTCTTGAGTGCGCGCATGCACGCAGAACAAGTGCGCGCGCGCTGTGCGTCAAAGACTCGCGAGGGGCTTTTGCATCGGCTGCCGCTTTGTGGGCGAGCCCGCAGCGACGGAGCCAAAGCATGCGACCATGCAGAAAGGAGTGCGGCAGTCGGCAAAACAAAGGACGAGGCAAGGAAAACAGGCCGCACTGCGCGCACTGTGTCCTTAACTGGGTGCCTCGCTTCGCGACGAGTGCAACATGCACATAAGGACGACATTCCTTATAATTTGGATAGATGCCCTGCGTTTGTAGTTATCCGCGCTGAGCAACACAAAAATTGGGAGAGGAAACTGAAGCAGAGACTTCTTGCTTAACATAGTCGCTTGATAAACAGCCGCTCGACGGTGCTCAGTGCCACAACACCTTTGAAGCTTTTCCGTTTCTTTCTTTTTCTCTCTCTTTATGCTCCCCCGGTGCGCTCAGTGATTTGTCTTGGGCTTTTTCAGTGAGAAGCTCGCTTTTACTTTTTCGCTCTCTGACGCTCGCCTACAATGCTCTATAAAGGGGATATGATTTTTTTGCTATTAAGTTTGAACTTAACGATCAATCACTGGCTGCTTACTGAACTCGTTTGTCTATGTTAGTGCCGTGATTTTCCGGTGAAGTGCAGTTAGGAAATATGTACTGTGGGAAAGCGTTAATAAAGGCCAATTTTACTTTTTGACTAAAGTGCCGCAAAACGAAGTTTTGTTGGCTGGCTCTAACTTGACAGCTTCATTTCATTTTTTTTTTACTGGGCGTGATCCTCGGCGCTCAGCCTGGCCGCAGTGGCTCAGTAGTTACGGCGCTCGGCTGCTGACCTGAAAGACGCAGGTTCGATCCCGGCCACGGCGGCCGAATTTCGATGGAGAAAAAACTCTAGAGGCCCGTGTGCTGTGAGTTGTCAGCGCATGTTGAAGAACCCCAAGTGGTCAAAATTCTCGGAGCCCTTCACTACGGCGTCCCTCACAGTCTGAGTCGCTTTGGGACGTTAAACTCCAATAAACCAAACCAAATCAAATCTCGGCGCTCACATTTCAGCCAAAGCTCTCGAAGCGTGGCTCGTACACAGATAGCTTAAAATGCACCCTATTTTATGTATGCAAACATTTTTTCGATCTTCGAGGCTGCCGTCTTTGCAAAGAAAATGCGGCCACGTTGACAACCATTTGCTACGGAGAAGGTCCCTGACCTCGCTGCTCTTGCGCGTCATCTCGGAGATGTGATAGGACAGACAAATCACACCGTTGTCGAAAACAGGCACCTCAGTCTAAAACCTCGACGTGAGGAGCAGCGACGTCAAAGGATGCCAGCAACGCTGGAGAGAGGAACACTGAATTCTTACGAGCACCGAACTCTGCCTGCGCGGTTTTCCTTCTTATGTCAAGCCAGCTTCGTTTGAAAAATGCATCGAAGATTCTTGTGCTCGGCGCAAGTTGGATTTCAATTTCATTTTGTTTGTATCTTTTTGTTTGTCCTCTTTTATGTTCCCAGACCACCATGTGCGCGATCTTCCTTGGTGTAGACTGCACTTTTCTCTGTGCCTTTTTTTGCGTTGTCTCTTGATCGCATTTATGCCCTCACAAGTGCCGCGCTACGACACTTGTTTCGCGCCCAGACCAGAATTGCTCTCCACCCGAGTCTTCTGAATGCATAATGCCGCATAAATCGAACCGCGGTATAACGGTTTAGCGCTGTTCGTTGTACTCGCCCATCTTTGCCCTAAACGCGGGGAACGGTTTAAAACAATCCCCGGCGACTTCCTGCGCCACGAAGCAGCCATCTCGGCGCAAGATGATGACGAGGGCGACACGACCACGTCAGCGCGACTCGACTACATGTCGCGCCCGGCGTCGGATTGTCCACAAAACCGGGAGTCAAATATGCGCGCCTCTGCGTCGCGAACGCTCAAATGCGCTCTCACGCACACATCCACCCGCGCGCACACAAGCAAACTTGCGCGCCGCGCAGAAGCGTGCAAAAGCGACCGCTGCTTGGGCTGCTCAGCATGCGAGGCTTGCCCGCCTCAGACACGCAGAGTTTCTGAAGGACCGCTGTTATTCTTTCAGCTCAAGCGGCTTTCTCTAAGCTTCTTACACAAACTCCACGCTCACCCCTCACTCCTCCCCTTCCATTGATGCGCCACGCTTCCGGAATAAGGAGATGTCGAGACGCCGCGCTTCTTCTTTCGCTCGCTGGGGAGCATGCGGTGCCCGAAGAGAATCCGAGGGAAGAGAGCGGCGACGCCGTGAAGGCCACCGACGACTGATTCGCCAGGCAATATCCGCGAGTCGTCACAAAAGAAAAAAAAAAGTGCGTATGTGTGTGTGCGCGCGAGCGTCGGTGGGGGAGGCTGACGAAATTCGCTGGGCGGAATGTATTTGTGAGGACTTTTCCGCCGTCGCCGATGCATTAATAACCTGTAGTGGCTAAAGTTTTCGGCCAGCAACAGCAGTGGCATCATGCACGCGCGCGCGCCCACTTTGTAAAAGAAGGCTCCATGCTGCTGCTGCCGCTGCTGCGTAGGAGTGATTCATCACGTTGCACGGCTCATTACGGCCAGATAGCCTTATCTCCGGCGGGCTCGAGTGCACAAGCGGTCTCAGCCGATGCGTGCGCCGGCATGCGCACCGCTGCTGTGTGCATGCAGCCATTCCCCGCCCTTCCCTCTTCAACCCCTTTCGGCACACACACCACTCATCTGCGTGCATTAATGGGCCTGTCATTTATGGCTGTTTCCTACTGCTCGGCCATCGCGGCGACGTTTTCATGCGGGGACGTATAAGCCCACCCCAGGGAGCGACTCTGAGCACTAGTCACGCACACATAGTTTGCGCGCGGGGAGGTAGGCTGGAAAAAGGACGGAAGGGGGGAGGGGGCACAAAAGCAATGCAAATGTCAAAGGCAGTGCTTACGCAAAGTCGCTGTCAGCGTGGTTAGGCGCCGCGGCCTTTATTCTCGAGGCGTTTACAAGTGTTGTCCATAAATGGCGCTCTCTTAAAAAAAAAAAAAAAAACGCGGAGAGGTGCGCAGTGCATTATAGATGCGCTTTCCCCCGAAACTCGCAGCTTCATTGCATAGAGGATAAAATAGGAGGCACCTTTCTAGGGACTTATTATTATGCAATAACACTATTTGCCCTTTGCCGTCCGGCTCCCTAAGCGTAAAAAGGGTACGACACTGGTCCAGCTTGGAAAAGTGTGGCTCCGACATTGCTCTATTACGCAAGCTGACGGCTGATAATTGCTCGCCTTACTTGAACTGCCTCTGGATGTCATGCGATGCTGCATCCCACGTATCTTACGAGGATTATGAACGGAGTTTCCGCGAACGAGAAAGGGTCGTTTCGCGCCACCGAACAAAGCGCCAGTCAAGCCTCCAAAGAACGTGACTAGGACCTGTAGACTGATTGTCAGAACTGTGGCCTTTTCCTCTCTGTGTTCAGTCTACGGAGCAAATAAGACGGCGCAAATAATTTTCTCTTTGCTCTACTGTTCCCCACAACCTGATGGTTGTTTGGCCAACGAAGCGACAGCAATACAAACGAGTGCAGCCGTCTGACGTCACTCCGGGTCGAGCCAGACGATAAAGAAAATTAGCGAGAGAAAAGCAAACAGCGCGGCGACGGGCGAAGGAGCGGCCCGCTCAAATTCGTGCCTAAACCTCACCTGTAGGAGCTTGACGGTCTTCCCTGCCGAGCTCGCTCGATCGTATACGGCCCTCGGTAATAAAAGGCCGTGACGTCGCAAATAGCACTCTCCTCCCTCTTCCCTTCGCAGGTGGAATGAGGTGGGGAGAGTGGCACAGCGAGTGTTTACTTTGTGCGGCTGCAGCGGCGAGGATCCAGCGTTCCGTCTCCCGCTAATGAATCGCCTTGCCCATCTCAATTAGGCGACGTGTCCCCCGCGCAAACCAAACGCAACGAACTGCGCGTCGATAAGCTGGCCTGGAACGGCGATGTTCGCGTGCTCGGTTCGAATCAGGACGGCGAAATGGCGGCGGCGTCGGCCCTCCGCCCCGCGTCGTCACCGGCCGAGAGGAGAGGGAGTGGGGGGGTGGCTTGTATCGGCGGCCCGACTCGGCTCCCCCGGGAATCAAAGTCCCTGACGGAAGATAGACCTCGCGCGAGTAAAAGGCCCCGTCGTTAATGGAACGATCGCGCCGCCTCCGCTGAATTGAGTGCCGATAAGGTTTAAAGCAGAGCCCGAGAGGGGGGATAGGTACAACACGGGGCTGGCCCCTTCGCGCCGAGAAATGGGGGCGAAATCAACGAAAGAAAGGAAAAAAAAAGTAAGATAGAGCTGCGAGAGAAAGGGCGGATTTAGCGCACCCCCGCTCCTATCTTTGTTCTTCCCTTTCCACCGCGCCCATAACTGTAAACGGGCTTCGAGAGATGATGATGCCATTTCGGCAAGCTAAACGACGTGGCTCTTTTCTTTCGTCGTGCAGTGAAAACACTGAAGGGATTTCTAAAAGCACGACTGCACTCCTGAGGTTTCGGCTGGTCCGGGGTTTTCCGCCGCTGAATGGAACCTGGCGGCGGCCGTGCCAACAAAGAGCCCGGCGCAGCGCAGCCAATGCTCGTTCCAGACGCGTCCCTCCGCTCTGCAGCGCCAGAACTTTGAAAGGACGACGACCGTCGATCTGCGGAGAAAGTGAGCCTCCGTGCTGCGGCAGAGCCTTTCCGAGCGATGAGCTCAAGACTTGACTGAAAGCGTACCAATGTTTACTCTGGTGAGCGGAGTACTTTATTCCCGAGATCGGTTTTGCTCCGGTTCCTACGTTTTGCATGTTCTCGCAGTGTTGCAGTCAAGTTGTCATGAAAGCCGCAATACAACGATAGCTATGTTTATGAACACCAGCACCGACTACAAAGCGGTTTGTGTCTGGGGCTGTCGTGTTAGTGCAGGTATTTTGCAGAGAAGGCTTGCTTGGTAGTGAATCGTCTATGGCATGTTAGCGTTAGACTGCTCAAAGGGCTTCATTTGAACACATATTTTTCACCGAATTCTCAACAACGCAATCTGCTGAAGGGATGCCAAAATTAATCGCCAACATCTGCAGTCAAATTTACTCAGTCTACCCATCGATATACAACGATCAATGCCGAATATGCGGAAACTGCTCTAATCTAAACACATGATAAAATGCCGCTTCCAGGAGAATACACTCTATTACAAACGAGCAGTGGAAGGCTTTGCTGCTCAGCTCCCGAGTGAACAGAAGACCATTAGAGCTGGGCCCGCGGAGCCAGTCAGGTCGAGGAACTCCTTTTTTTCTCGCACCCCATCGTAATTAATAATAAAAGTTCTCACTATCACCACCATTCATTCATTCATTCATTTATTCATTCTGATATATTTAATTATCATTTTCAGTTCGGTTACGTATAACAGGTTCTAGTTACCTTATTGTGGTATTGCCTAACAATTATCCGTTATCACTGTTAGATTCGCTCTGTGTCGAGTATAATTCTGGTACTCATTATTACGAAAGCATTCACATTTTGAGCAGAGAATGAGCAGGCCAGAATAGCGGAGTTGAAGGGCTCGTTAAGATAAGTCCAGAAAGAAGTTACTTAGGCTGCACAGCAGGCATAGCGGAATGTTTTTTTTTTTTTTTTTTTTTTGCTGGCGGCTACGCTTGTGCAGATACCTTCGACAAGTAGAAGTCGATACAGCCGCCGCTGTAGCTCAGTTGGTAGAGCACCGTACGCGACATGCAGAGGTCGTGGGCTCTGATCCCACCGGCGACATGTGGTTGTCTTATTTCCCGTCATTATCAGCCTGACTACGTACACTACATCTCAAATTGTATATCACTAATTAACCTGCTCCTGCCAACGCTGCGGTCAGTTTATCCCCGCAAACTTCATCTCATCCGCCAACCTAACTTTCTGCCGCCCCTGCTACGCTTGCCGTCTCTTGAAACCTACTCCGTCATCCTCAACGACCATCGGTTATGTTGCCGTCGGTTTACATGCCTTGTCAATGCCCACTTCTTATTTTCGACTAGGATGTTATCAACTAGCGTTTGCTCCCTCACCCACTCTGCTCTCTTCCGGTCTCTTAATGTCACAGCTACCATTTTTCTTTCCATAGCTCGATGCGTTGTCCTCAAAATAAGTTGAACCCTTTTCGTTAAGCTCCACGTTTCTGCCCTAAGGTGAGTACTGGTAAGACACAGCTGTTGTATACTTTTCTCTTGAGGGATACCGGTAAACTGGCATTCACTATATGAGATTAACGGCCAAATTTGCTTTACCACATTCTTAATCTTGCAGTTATTTCTCTCGTAGGCCGGATCTGCGGTCAGTACCCGCCCTAAGTCTTGTTTCTTTTAAGTTATTTCGTATCTGAAAAGATCACTGATTTAAATTCCCCTTATCAATATGATCTGTAATAATAAAGAAAAAGAAAAGTAACTCATGTCTGCCGTGGCCTCGAAGACTATCGGATTCTTCCCAAACCTAGAGCAGACAATATTGCATGAAAAAAAAAAGAGAACGAAACGCACCGGATGTGCTATATATATACATATATATATATATATATATATATATATATATATATAGACTGGAACAACCTTCCTCCCTCCATCGCTGCCATTTCTGACATCTACAATTTCAAGACTATTGCATTTTCTGCCGTTGTGCAAAATATTATTGTATAACATGCACTGTTTATTTTATGTACCTTGCCACTCCTTTCTGTAATGCCTTCGGGCCTGGAAAGTATCCGAAATAAATATATAAATAAATTTGTTGGCCAGCACAACTTTTTAACACATCGTCATTTTATCAAGTCATTAGGCGTACGGCTCCTTGACTTGGTCATCTACCGCATGGCAGTGGCTTTCACCCAGTTACCTCGACGTCGTTGACAGTACGGTCACAAACAGCTTGCCTTTAAGGGCCCTCTGAGCGGCGATGGCACAACGACGACGACGGCGTCAGTTTGAACACTAACTCCAAGGAACTTATTTTTCGCGAAGCATGTAGTTTTTTACGCCCTTTGCAGTCGATTCACGAAATAATGAAAAAAAAAATTATAAATTTTGTATCGGGAAAAGAAAGGCGCAATATCTGTATCTATCAGCGGACACCTGAACCGCACCGAGAGTGAAGGGACGAAAAAGGAAGCGTAGGAAAACACCTGTTTATCTTTTCAGTATCACTGGAATGAGCGGCAGCCGCAACAACAGCGGAAATCACGCATTCCAGTTGCATACACGTACGGACTCCGCGCGTGCGGGGGCAAGCGCGAGACAAGACGGATCTGGCTGAAACCTGGCTCCAATCCTGGCTCAGTGCCTTCCAGTGATGGATAGATGTGCTCGCGAAAGTATCACGAACGCCATTATAGCGCGATCGGTGCGGTTAGCAGTCAGAGGTAAATTCTTGCAAAAAAAAAAACGCTGTTTCTGTATGTTTCTTTTGTTATTTCTTGTCCCGATCCTTCTCGCGTATGACAAGAAAGAACGAACTGAATGAATTAATAACTTCAAGCGAGTTTTCCATTAACTCGACGTCTCCGTGCCCACTGCCAGGCCAATCATTTTACCGCGAATTCCACCTCAGCGCTTCCTCCCTTCGGCCACCATTGCCGACACTTCGACTGGAGCGGCGCGCGGGAAAACCAGTGTCGCGCAGATGTGTGTAGCGCAGGGATAGGGAGAACGGGGGGTACATCAAGAAGGGGCCGCCTCGCTCGCTCCTTTGTTCTGGGCCGCTGGCGCGCGTCGCAGCGGCGGCAGCAAGAATCGGCCACCGCCGCCGCAGGGCCGCTCGGCTTCTCGTCGTCGCTCGCTCAGGCGACTAATAAGCTTCAGGGCAAATCGTTCCTTCGGCCCGCGCGATAACGGCGCCTATAACAGCCATTGGTGGCGGCGGGCCCCGCGCTCGGCCTCTCAAGTGGCGCTGGCCGCCGCCACTCTTTGTCTTGCTCTCGTTGCGGTGGCACTCGCTCTACTTCTTTTCTCTCTTTCTGTCTTTCTCCATCTTTCCTTTCCCAACCTTTCTTTCGTTGTTTTTTTTTCTCCCCGCTTGCCCCCAGCTCTTGGACGAAGGGCAGAGAAAGCGCGAGAGTTGGGGCGGATGCTGTCTCCACGTGGTATGAGCACGGGTCACGAAGGGGACCCCTTTCCTGGTGCCGTTTGTTTTGCCCGGACCAGACGACTCCCTCTGAATGGGGCTTTCCTTTCTTGCGCCTTTTCTTCGCGTTGATATCGAAAACTGAATTATCCCTCTATTCTATATTCAAGCCAATTATATACTGCGCTGGGGTGGTTTTGTTCGAAAAGAGTAGCGTTAAGGGTGCCGAAAGAAAGGCAGCGGCGAAAATAATATTTATTACTCGCGATACAGCGCAATATGTGAGGGAATCAGCTTTTCTGAGGTCTCCACAAAAGGAAAAGCGAGAACACTTACGGATACAGGCGCAGGTCGTAAAGTCGTCACTATACAGCCGCTGGCAATGAATTAGTAGTCTGGCAGCTGACGCGTGAAATGAGAACAGGCTGGCGAAGGAAGCACTTTGAGAAGACGAGTCTTGAGCTGCTTGAATCATTTGGCGCTCACTACAGTCGGATACAACTTAAGAGCAAAGTGGCTTTTCCCCGTCGAAGGACCTTCTTCCAGCCAATGGCGTCGGCCGATTCTCATGACCCGGCTAGCGTGACACAGCAAGGAACGGCGCTACAATGCAGGGAGGGGGTCTATCCCCTTTCATCTGCCACTCCCTGCATTGCCATGCTGACAGGCTCTTGAGAATCGGCCGACATCATTGGCTGAAAGCGGAAACTGACTGGGAAAAGCGGCTTCGTTCTTGAGTTCTATCCGGCTGTAGTATGACGAGGACACATAGGCAGGAGAGGAAGATGCCAATATGATCGCCTAGGCTGTGGTCAAGTTTGGCATAGTGCTGAAATTCGGGCCCCTACTGTGATTTCTTCCTTCATCTTGAAGAGGAGGCAGTGTTCTCAGGTGGGATTGGGTTCTCAGGTGGGATCAACGTCTAGCGAGCGCTGTTCACTTTGATAACAGTACGCGATTCGCGATTGTGTATTGCCGATTATTAATTGTAGTCTGATTCAGTGTTGTTCCATGCCGTAACCGAAAATTTCCACACTTAGACAGAGAATAATTATTTCAGGCTAGTTTTCGTTGCAGCAGCTTGAAGCTTCTGTCAGCATAGACAAAAACGAGACAATTTCGGCCCTCAAAATTTCCTGAAACTCAGTAAATTTTTTTTCGCCAAATTTTACCCCTCAGAAACCATGAAAAAGAGAAAATTCCCCTAATGGAGGAACATCACTGATACATCGAGGACTCTGGAAAACCTTCTGACGCATGAGTTAAAGTACGTTTAATAAAACAAAGTACTATATCAAGAAGCAAAGCAGCCTTCAGAAAATAAGATCAATAACTAACTCAGAGCTTCAGTGAACAGCGGAGTAGTGAATTATTAAAGAATGCGCACTGTGCGACCTATGTATAAGTGATTCCAATGACTACAGACATTAAGTAAGAAACTTGAATGAGCTCTATCAAGACGTTTGAGGAAAGGACCTAAATGCCCGCGCCAATGGGACGCTCTTGGTAGAAAATGTAGCGTTCGCAGCAAAGTGTGATTTGATGTGTTTCGGGCTTTAAAAGACCGAGCCGAGGTCATCTGTTATTTTCGGATGAAGGACAGGGCTGATTTGAGAAGTTTATTTTTCCTGAATGCTAATTTTTGTTCGCTATGTCAATTTCACTTCTCATTTCCCGATGGCGCCCCATGCGGAAAGGTATACGTCGCCGCTTAATCGCATCGGAGAAACGGGTGGCTAAAAAAACGTTTCGCCCCATTGCCGCGTCGTCCACGGTGAGTGGGTGAAGAAGCGGCGTGCTGGAGTTCTCTGTCTACTAAAGCAAGTGTACCTACGCAGTGAAGTTGTCTACAGCAACCATATTTGCAAATTGCTGCTACGTGGCGATAATGCGCATTCCCTAGGCCACGAAATCCGGACAAGCACTTCTAGTTTGCACGACTGCCACTCTGTGCCACGTGGCGCTGAACGCTCAAAATCACCGCGGAAACGTTCAGTACATCCCAATGATTTTCTACGCGCAAATAATTAGTCGGTGTGAACGCAGAAAGCATTTTAAAGGAAAGATTTTGCTTCGCTGGTGTCGAACATGAGGTGATATCAGTTGTTCATGTCTACGAAAGCTGGCAGTGAACGCATCATCTGACTCTCCCCAGAAGTCACTCTACATTTAACCGTCATGTTGTTTTAACTGACTCAAATAATCACTTAAAATGCGGCTATTGTCGGAGAAACGAATCTCATATGAAACAGCAGGGGCCGAGGGAACACAGTCAAAACGAACCACTTATGCCGGTAAGTTAACCGCAGGAGTTCAGACTTGTGCACAGCATTCACTTACGCCTTCTAAGCCTCCAAACCTTGATATCTCCAGGAGAGCTATGATTAAAATTTTTTGGATTCACGTAGTCGAGCATAGTTTATTTAGGACATCCACAGAACGGCTAATATACGTAGTCAAGAGGGGCGGAAACAACAACAAAAAAACAATGATTTTATATTTCAGTGATCATTTAGAAACAGTACCCTTATAAATAGCGCTTCTTGCGGCAGATAAAAGGCTGAAAAAGAGAATGTTCAACGATTTCAACATTGATTGTTTGATAAAAACTCTTCCCATTTACTACTGCATTTTTCTTAAACACACGCCCGTCGTATGGGCATCTGTTTGCAGTTTTAAAACACCGCCCTTAAGTAGACCTTATATTTTGCGTCAAACTGAGCAACAGTTACTGTGGAGGATGAACAGTGCATAAAGACAGGTATGTGCACAAGGTTGAAAGGAAAAAAAAATCTTCAGAGCCCACAGAGGAGATGTCCACATTGGTAATTAATCTAACCGATCAGATTGCGAAAAAACACCAACGAAGCGATTGAAAGAGATGTCAGTGTAGACGACGAAAAATTGCAATGCCTTGTGTTTCAAACGAAACCGAACCACTGAAAGAGTGATGGAAAAGGAAATTTCCCGGAGCAGTCGGCTTCGTAACGCAACATTTTATATCGTCAGTCACTACATATTTAGTAATTTTCAGCATTTTAATTGCCTTAAAGCAGACCGAAATGGACGGTTGGCTGGACTGCTTATAATCGAATCATTCAGCACTCGGGAACGACGTGCGCAGTGCATGAAATAACATTCGTTGCCATAAACTTTACAAGGTCTAAAAGGAAACGAAACGACAAATTTTGTCGCTAATAGTGATTTGTCTTTCTTCGCTAGTGGATTCGGCGCGACCCTTAATCCATCACTTACATGGGGACGTGTCTCTAGGACATCTACGAGAGCTGAGGCTTTAAAATGAGACACCTTGACGAGCACAGATTGATCAGCCACATCAGTGTCTTCTTATATGCTGTCTTTCAAATTTACGTGAACCTTCGGCAAAGAAAGTTAGTACATGTTCCCAACTGCATCCGCACAAAAGCGCGCATCGGTGACTTTTTGTGGCCATTGAGAAATCAATCATGAAAAAAAAATTGTTACGAAGGCTTCGTCTTAAACTTCTGTCTTCGGAGACGGGGCAGGGAAACATAATGAGGTAGGTTACAAAGATTTAATTTTGCAGTTTTAAGTGAACATAACCTTTCCAGCACCTGTCAGGTATTCCAATATTTTTTTCCAGTTTTGTAGGCACAAAGTTATAAGAAATAATAAATATGGCAGTCTTGAGTGGTGCATTCTTGCTGATGTGGCACTCGGGTTACGTAACGTTCACGGTGCGGACTGGTAAAGTTAAGTAGAATAAACCCTCCTCCACTCCTGACCGGTTGCCCGTAGACGCGATGGCGTTAGTGTACGGCGTGAATTAGATCTAAGCATTACACAAATATAACACTCGCGAGGCACAGCGGGGTGATTCGTTTAAAGGGTTCCGGACACAATGTCGGCCATACCGGAAAGGCAGTCATTACTCCATCACGCTAGTGCAATGATTTTACTCGGCTCCAAGAAGACAAGAAGCTTGATTCCACAAACTTACAACGCAATATTCCCCGCCAACTTTTCTTCTCAGTGAAAGCCAGGGGAGCACGATCAATGGGCTAAGAGTAAAAACAAAACTCCCGGCTCCAACTTGGGCGCGCCCGCCTGCGCCTCTTCGCGGCCGCTGGAGCGGCAAGTCGTGTACAACACGGCACAGTGCAGTGTTGAAGCGAAAACAAGAAGCGGGCGCCGGCGCTTGCGACACGCCGGAAAGTGCTCCGGCATTGCACAGGCAGCGGGTAGGGAGCACTGTACGCGCCGGTTGCCACATTCCGGCGCGCGCGGACGTCTGCGGGCGCAGATGAGCGGGGAGCCCACTCATGGAGCGCCCCCCTCTCTTCCTCAGTCGTCTATGGTCGAAACCAAAAGTGAGCCCCCCCCCCGCCACTTCTCCTCTCCCCCTGTCTCTCGTAGTCTCCCCTCCTCGACGCCTCGGAGAAGGTCAAAGGTCCACGATAAGAAAGGGAACACTTTTGTGCAACCAGTCCGATTGCACCTCCCTCTAACCACCTCCCCCCTCCCTCCACCCACTCCCCTTTTTTCCTTTCCTTTTCTTCGATCTCTTTCGCCTGCTTTAGTCTTTTTGTTTGACGCCCTTTATTACCTCTTTCACGTTCTTACTTTCATTATATTTTCGGTGCTCTTATTTCTTGCCCTCCACTAACCCCCGTGCTCCCGTTTCTACCCTCTTCCTTCCAGCCGAATGCGCGCGCTCTTCGCTAGGGTGGGGAGAGAGGGGGGGGGGGGGGGACTGCGAAACTCCCCTGCCAGGCCCGAAAACCTTTATCGACGGCCCGCTGCAGACCAGCACGGTTTTTCTTCCTAATGGCGGACACGCTGCCAAGGAAACAACTCTACCCCTGGCCACCGCTGCGCCCTCTCTCACGGCATCCCCACTTTGCCGCCATAAATAAATCTCTCCAAATTCATTTATATTCTACTTCTTTTTCGCCACTCCACTTGCGCTGCGGGTGCTTCCGACTCCTTAGTTATGCGCCCTAGTCCTTATATAAGGCTGCATGAGTGCCTTTCGTTTCCTTACTGTCTCTTTTTTTTTTTTATCTTGGCCGCCCCCAACTTCCTCCCTTTCTTGTTTCATTTGTGTACTCGTTTGCCGCGAATTACCTCGAAGTCGGGTCCCCACTTTTATTATTCTCCCCCAAACCCCCTCCAGGTTTTCTGCTGGCTCGGTGTCGTGAAATTAGGCGCCATAAATAATTCGCCGTTCACCTCTGGCTAGATAACTGCAGTGCCTTGTTACCCTGAGAACGAGCCTTGTGTAGTCAAGAGGTTTTCGAGGAACGTACAACTAACCTCCCAAGGCGGCACCTTAACTGCCGGATTTATTAACTGACTCTATAAAACAGCCGGCTATGTGTTAGCCAACCCTTACTTTCAGCACTTTCAGTTTATAAGCGGCAACAAACTTGGACGGAAGAGGCTGCCGCGTTGCGGCACCACCAACGCAGGACCAACTGCAAATGGAAGTCGCAGCGACTACCAAGCTCTAAGGAATAGCAGCGTTGCCACAGTATCTCCTCATCGTGTCCTGAATGATAACCGTGATCGCGGTCACATGAAGCTGCTTCTAGGAACGGGGCCCAATTTTTACTTCTTTCAGCAAAGCGGATATTAAGGTCAGCGTGAATTAACGTACAAAGGTAAGGAAATGAAGACCTCGTTATGACATAGATCTGAAGAAAACAGTCACTGAAACTAAAGGAAACATTGGGGAATGTGTATTTTTTTTATTTGTGCGCGGTGTTGATCAATGCGAAATTAGTAGACATTAAGAATAATATTTCCGGGGTGGCTTTTATTTTGATCCCACTGTACAGAACATCAAACAGTTAAGACTTCTTGACTTCATGTCGTCGTTTGCCCTAGATTCAAGCGCGGCATTAATTTAATTGCATTATTGACCAGCGTCTCTGTAGCGTAGAGAGCAAACAGCTTCAAGCATGCTCGAAGCTAGAAATTCGTAGATGCCGATGAGCAGCAGAAGACACGTCTCCAGTGCGCTGATTTTGAAGATTCCAAGCAGGAAAACTTGAACCAAGGCACAACGAATGAAAATCATAGTGCGAGTTTTATTTTCAGCCTCAACGCAAAAGGTGAAAGAAAGACACTAGTAAAAGTTTCGCCCGTCAATGCATGGTTAAAGGGACCGCAACAGCCGTACCTAAGCCATGTATATATGTGGGCTTTTTTAGGTCGTGTCTGGCCGTGGCTTGGGCACTGGTGCCAATAATGAGCCGAACTAACGCACGGTAAGCTTTATGAATCAGATCCCGGTACGCTTCGCACGCTCTGTACATTTCGTGAGCTCTACACGTTTTTATAGATGTGTACCAAATATTGTTCTGTACAAAATTTTGGACTCTTTCTGCGATCTTCTCTCTTGCTGAGCCGGTCGATAGCCGGAAAGTGTCATCTGGCGAAAGGTGCTTTATTATGAGGGTCCATTTGAGTACCTTTGGCCGAAACAGCAGTGTAAAAAGGGGCGACGTTTCTATTTTCCTGAGCGATGGAAAGAGAACCAGAATTTGGCGGAGAGAGTGGAGGAGCCTAACGAAAAAGCGATGACTTTTTTACTACGTCGGAGCTGAAAGGCTTTTCGCAATAAGCTTCGAGCGCACAAAAGGGGTCACTGTATGGCGAAAAATCTAATCAAAAATGAGATGTTCCAGCTGCCAGAACTCGTTTTCTAGAGCAGGTTTTTTAAGCAAAGTCTCGAAGGAAGAGTAGAGGAAGGCTTTGAAAAGAAGGTCTTGAGGAGGAAGTGAAAGGCTTCCAAATTAAATGCGCGCTCGATGCAATACCGAGATTGCGCTTTAACGAGGCTTCTTCATCGTGAGCTCTGCACACAAAGGCACCGAAATCTGATCTGAAAAGATGTTCAATTAGATTAGTTATCTAAAGGAAAAGTTTAATGTTGTAAGAAAGCACCAAAAATAACAACATGAAAATGCTAACCGTCACATCTTAGTCGTCAGCGTGTCTACAGGCAGCCTATGATACAAATCCGTTCCACGGCCATTTCAAGTCATGCGTGCTCACGGTATCCACGCATAAATGTAATTGTACGCAACTATGTGAAAATGCATCCTTTGACAATGTTTTGATCTCAGTAGCGAACCAGGCAGGCAGCTTTGCTTCTGCTCTCATCACTGTATTCACTGATACAATTCCATGAAGCCTCACTCCCCATAGACGGAGTTCTAAACGCCGAAAATAAATTGGGGTCGCTTTGTAAGCTACGCCGCCATGACACACTGAGCATGGCTCTTGACTCTATCACCACCCACACTAAAGTGCGCTATTCTTCCTTTGCCTTCCGTCCCCGTTCCTTTCACATCATACGCCACACAAAGCGCACGACCCCCCCCTTGGTCACCAAGCTCCGTAACGGCCCAAATCACGTCCCTCTCGCGGAGAATCTCAGATGCAGCTGTCTCCTTATCGCTTCCTATCAAGACAGCAACGAGGTGCGCTTGGTTACATCTGTCCCGACCACTTTCACCAGCGGTTAGCGCAAAGAGCCCTCCCAGCGCCCGCTGGTAGAAGACGCGCCACTCTGAGGGCCGCTCTCCATTCCACGTCTCCGGCTCTGCAGCACAACGCCGCTTGCAGCGTGTGCGTGCACGGGGAGGCGACCGACGCTCGGCAACGACGACGTCCGGGGCCTGCGCGCAGTTTCGCTTGCGCTTCGATGGGGGCGCCCCTTTGTTCGGCATCGCTGGCGCGCACTCCCAGTCGCTCTTGTTTCTTGTGCCGGAGCAGCGCGCAGTAGTAGTGGCAGTGCGTGTCGCGGCCGCATGTTGCAAGCCCGAGAGAGCCGCCGGCTCTCCCCTGGCGTGCCGGGAGATATCGGTCGCACGCAGAGGCGGGGAACAAGAGCCACGAGCGGCGGCGTGTCCCCTTTTGTGCGCGCCGGGCGCTGCGCCTTGTACGTCGTCGTTGGCGCGCGTGTGCGGGAGACGTGGCGGCAAAAGACAAACGGCCCTCGGACGGGGAAGACAGCGCCGCCGCCGTTCCTCCCTCGTTAGCGCTTCCCGAAGGTCCCCTAATTTCCTGCCGCCTCGAGGCTTTTCCGGGCCGCGTCACGCTGATGTGCAGCCGCGAGCCGCGAAGCGAAATGAGTAGAGGCCGCACTGACAAGCGATAGCTGGCCGCCATAGCCCGCGGGCACGCAGTCTTCGGCGCGAGTCAAAGTTCGAGGCTGCCAGTGGCGCGCACCTATACTTCGCAAAGTGCGCTTCTCCCGCGCTATGGCGCGCCTCGCTTTGTTTTTACGCTCCTCCCGGAGTGTTGAACGCGACGTACTGTTTCGCACTTCTCCGTCGCGCTTTTTCCGGCAGCCGCGCGCCGACAGGCTGAGCGTTTCGTTTTTACTATCTCACTGGGTTGCGTGTAAGGCATCTGTGCGCGATAGCAGCCCCGATGCCCGTAGGCTGCCCTCGCGTCGTTGGACGCCGGGCGCGTGAGCAGCGTCCAGGGCCGACGGAGCAAGCTGCTGCGATCCCACGCGCAGCACAATGGGCGCGCAGTTACTCCGGTGCCAAAGTTTTATCGGGATCCCCCGGGGAGCTTGTAACCGAAACGCGATTTTCTTGTTCGCTCCGGTGGCAAGCGCGCTGTTGACCGTCCGCGAGCCTGCGCGCATTGAAGCGAGCCCGAGCCCGCCATGCGCCGCTGGCCCTGCTAGGGCGGCGCGTTTTAGAGGCCCGGATTTAGTTGTCGGATGTTTATTATGCTTCTTTACGACCTTGCCCACCCTTTCCCTCTCCCGCCCTGCGAGTGCCCATTCCGCGCTCCTTTCTTTACAGCCGCAGGGACGAGGTTTCTGGCCGTTTCCGAGCCCATCTTCTCTTTCAAAATTTACGTTCATTCGTTGCCGCCGTGGAAGGAAGGGCCGCGAGACGTCGAAAAGGGCTTGATCTTGGGCGCGTCGTGACGCGGAGAGATGCGATAGCGACCGGAGGCAGTTTGAGACGGCGATCGTAAGACGGGCGCGTGTGCATTCTGCTGGGCCGTGCTGCGGCCGCGGGGGCCATTCGCTTCTTTATTCTGGCGCGCCCCGCTTCATTGCCCCGCTTTCTGGGCACAGATGCGGCGCAGATTCCGGCGATCGCCGCGTAACGCGTCGCACTTGGCCCGCGATATGGACTGCGGCGCCTCTGGCTGCTTCGGCACGCCCCGGGACGCGCCTCCCGACCAGGCCGTGCGTGCGTTTCGGTCGATGCGATAGCTTCGCACAACTATACGGTGTACGTTCTTCTTTGTGTGCCCGAAGAAGGCCGCGTCGATGATAGCAGTGCGCCGCGTTACGAGATTCGTACCAGGCCTGCTCCAAGACCCGTTCGTTCCTGGCTCGTTTGCCCCACTCGTGTCCTCGATGGGAGTGAGACGTTAAGCCGTACCGGTACGCCTTGTCGCGGCTACTCCGCGATGTAGTTGCGTCTTTACAGGTGTTATATATATATATATATATATATATATATATATATATATATATATATATATATATATATATATATATATATATATATATATATATATATATATATATATATATATATATATAAAACGCCGTTAGTCGCTGTGCGCTTCTAGCTTCACGGTAACAATCTCAAATTTGTATTGCGAAGAAATGCGTTCCTAACAGAAGCTACTCTGACGGCAGTTCCGAGGAAAAACGGCAGATTAAACTATATGCACTCACAGGCACAAAAACAAACTCACTTCGTGCTTTACATCTCCTCTTATCAGCGTGCATCTAGAAGAAAACTAATCTACTCAAAAGACAAGAGAAAAAAAAAACTAGTTAGGCCAATCCCTGCCAAAATCCCTAAGGCAAGAAATGTAATAGCCTTGGGCGTCTTTTTTTCGGATGACAAGTTTCCCATTTGCATTCGACCTTTATTGAAGGCAGTGCGAGGCCTCGGAGACGGTTTGACAGCAGTCAGATTTATTGCTTCACTCTCTTTCTTTTTCTTGCAGTCCGTTAATTAGAGCAAGAGCGAGTCGGTGGGGAGAGTTTTAATGGCGGTAAAAAAAGAAATGCAGGACGGAAGAAACCCTCGTTTCCTGCATGGAAGTTGATTAGCTTAATTGCAGAATGAACGTGCCCGTAGTTCGCCTGTTCTCACGAAGTGTTCACACTTTTTCTTTCTTTACGTAATTTCTGTCTGTGGCTCCCTGCTTTCTTCTTATTGCGTTTTCACGATAGCGCAGAATCAACATAAGTGCCCTTGTGAAGCTAGCGGAAGGAATCGATGAGCGCCGTTCCTGTAATTAAGTCAGCAGAAATAGCAGCTTAGCTTAAGACACGAGCGTGACATATAATTCGGAAACTGTACGGAACCGCCTCACGGTACGGGGAGACATGTATTCGTAGCGGTCGACACTGCGAGATAGATTCGTTTGCTGTCCATCAGCTGGGCACTTCACTGCTAGTGACATATCTAGTGAAGCAGCGCAACGGCACAGGGCCAAAGGGAAGAAGGGGACGAACACAGCTCGCCCACCAGTTCATGTTGTACTGCTAGTGAGGCTTTGAGACGAAATCTTATCATAGACTAGCTTGAAAAAACGACGCGAATGAAGCACTTGTTACGAATTGGCAAACAGCCGACGGTATGTATAGAGCACATGAATAGAGCAACTTCTTCTCCGCCATAATGCAGCGTTGCTAAAGACCTTCTTCTCCGTTAAATGTCTTCTAGAGCTGTGAAAAAAAAACCGCACCAGTAATGAGTCCCTATACAGTAAGTCAGAAAAGTGCTGGCCTCTACCGTTTAGGATGCAAGGTTTATTTTATTTTTTATTTATTTTTATTTATTTAAAACATACTGCAGTCATTGAAGACCAAGCAGGAGGGCAATACAGGTCATAAGTAAACGCAATTCAGCGCCACCATTAGCAAGGAATCACAAAAAAGCAACACAAGCAATCATAAGCAATCAAAGGGTATAAAACACAGAAAAAGAAGGAAAAAGAAATGAATCAGCAAAAGCGAAGAGTAACATCAACCCAGAGCTTTTCGTACACGTTCTTCGAAAACTTTTACATCATGCGCGGAAAAAACCTCTATTGGGAGTGCATTCTATTGGGAGACAGTGCGTGGAAAAAATGAGTTCTTAAACCTGTTAGTACGCGCAAAGATTGGTTCCAGGTTGTAAATATGGGAGTGCCGAGTTTGACGACCCTCACGTGGATGAATGAACAATCGCGCGTTGATACCAAGTTGGTGATTGCAGAGCCGATACAGAAACCGCAGCCTGGAAATCTTTCTTCTGCTTTCTAAGGTCAAAATGTTGTTAGCACTCATTAGAGACGCACTCATTAGAGAGCACTCATTGAATACCGTTAAATCCCTCCTTTAATTTTAGCTGCCACACACTTTAAGCAAGTCATCAGTCTAAATGTATATCGGGTGTTTCTTACATGGCTCTTCCTCGATTCGTTTAATTATCTGATACCTAATTTTGAAGTCTATCACCACGTGGGCTCACCGGCCCATAGTGATAAAAATTTTTTCAGGATTACCTCGGTGCCAAAAAAGATCCTTGTCCTTTCGATCACATATCTCTTTTCCCATAATGTAGCCTGCAAGTTCATTTATCTAGCTGGCTAATAACGGCCTGCCGAATACATGGGCGCACTCGCGGGTATCTCCATGCAGGTTTCATTTGGCTATTGCAGGCAACGAGGAATAAGAACTTGCTGTAACCAATAACACGTTATAGAACCAGCGATAGGCGTCAGTGTCACCAAATCCGGGCGCGAACTATTGCGAAAATAAGTTGGCGCCCCCATTACCCCGTGTTTTTGAACACTACGAGCTCTCTTTTGGTTATTGCATGTGCGACCAATATTTAACTTAAAAATACTTCCTAAGTGGTACAAAAAGCCGTCGGGCGCAAACAAATACCTCGCAAGGAAGTTATGCCATCCATATTAGACGGCACACCTGGAGACGTGCACGTTTCTTCTAGCGTGAGTCTGCGATAATGTCTCCGCCCCGAAACCCCCCTCCCCCCTCCTTTCTTTCTTATTTGCTTTTTTTTCTCGCGCAAAATGCCAGTCAACGCTACCGGTAATTTGCAGCGGGAGAACGCGCCAAGCGCAGCTTGACGTGAGCGCTCTGCGCGTGCCGCACGCATGCCAGTCTTCGCTGTCGATGGCGTCGTTTGTCTGCCAGGCGCTTGCGCCACGCGGTGGAGGCTCCAAATCTGCGCTCGCAATCTGCTTGGGCGCGCCCCAACGTTCGTGCCGGCGGCAGAACCTAATCGAGGAAACCGGGCCTCGACGGCGGTGGCGCCGGGTCTAATTAGCTCACCGGGTTGCTAATGATTGCAACATGAAGTCACTGATTTGAACCGAGATCCTGTTTAATCCGGGTTTGCATAGGGCGCCCCCCGTTTAGAGCTACTTCCGTGCGCTTCACGCGCTCTGCCCGCGCTGGCTGGAGTAGAACGGCTGGCCGGCCCTTTGTTTGCAGCACTCCGATGAGCGTTTAAAAATGATGGGCACAAACTCACGCGAGCCTAATGAGAAAGTTTGGGCGAATCTCCCAGACTTCTCGGGATGCAGAGTGCTCGCGCGCTCTGCGCCCTAGAAGCAGCAGCGCCAGCTAGCGAAACTGGCAGTTTTGGTGCGGGCGCATCATTGGATCGAGTTCGTGGGCGGAGGTATGCATTGAGGCCAGTATTTCAGTTTTCCTTACTGATATATTTTTATGTGTGGAATACTTTTTCAATAGCAAAGAGAAATTTTAACGCGTCGCCGTCACCAGAGCTCACCATTGCAAGAAGACGTCGAAGAAGCGGTATACAGAAACTTGCAGGCTACTCTACGCATTATAGGCACTATAAACAATACGGTGCGACATCGGAACGCTGTTTTTGTTTACCACACAGACGTCGCTCTCCCCACGCGCGTAGGCCGGCTAATCGCTCCATCGTAAGCCCCAAAACTGGTGCTCAGCTTGTGCCGAAGCCCTACAAAGGAGGACTTTCTTCTCAAGCCAGCGCCTCGGCCAGCTCGGGGCAGCAATAATGAACGGCTTGCTCGGGGAACGGCCGGACAGTGTTCGTAAGTAGGCGAAGAGCCCGCGACGCCCCTCGCTTGGACGGCCTCATTGATTGGCCGCGCAGGCCGAGTGGCGGTGCCCAGATCTCGCCTGAGCACACAAGAGGCCCTCGCTCGGCACCGACGGCTTTGTGCGGCCTTCGTGCCCCGCAGATTGGTCATATCAGCCGCGAAGACCCAGGGAGCGCTCAATTATTCACCCTGGGCCGAGCCAGGGGTCTCGGCCCATAACGGGCGCTGCGACCATGGCGACAGCAGGAAAGCCTAATCGGTGCCTTCCCCCCACCAAAAAAAAAAAGCAGCGGTGGACCTGGTCAGCCTTGCCGGGGCTCGAGCCGCGGTTTGTCGCCGACAGATTTCCGCGCCGGGTCTTCGCCGCAGAGACGGGTCGCCTCCCCCTTGCTCCTTCGAGAACACTCGTCTCGTCTTTGATGGGACGGTATTGGGAGGACTGTTGCGAAAGCTGAATGGTCAATGGCGGTTTAAAATTCAACCAGAAGCGTTACGCAGATACAAAGTGCTCTGCTGTATGTTTGTTTGGTTCGTTTTGCGGCAATATGCAGTGTAGGCAATGATAACGGAAAGTGACGTCAGTTTTATCTATATCACGCGTGTTTGCTTAATTTGCCTCGATTAAACGTTGAACAACTGTGGTGTTGTAAACGTTCAGCTGAGCGTTTAAAAAACCTGCCTACCTTTAGCGAGTATTCTGAATTTCTCCGGATGCTATAAAGACAGATAGCCTCTGTTTGTACTCGGAGCGCGTTTACAAGCAGCCAGAAAGCAAGAAAAGGCAATGTGTGAAATTACTTTGTTGCTAAGTAGGACCGCGAATAAATGAGATCATAATATTTTTCATTGTTAAATTGTTGACCTAATGCCTGATGTTACGTGGAAGTTCAGTTACCGATAGCATCTCCGCACTCTTTGTTTTGCCTTTCTCGAGCAGAACGACGGAATGCAGATGAACGCGATATTGAAAGTCATCTTTGTTTAGCGTTGTAGTCGAACACTTGGAAGTAACTTTTCTTTCCAAGGATGAAACATTCTCTCTTTTCTGAACAGACTTGTTATCTATGTCTTCGGGAAACGTCGCAGGAAGATGGTTGGTTTGGATTATAGGGGTTTAACGTTCCAAAGCGACTCAGGCTATGAGGGACGCGTTAGAGGAAGAAGGGCAGCGTTCCGTGCTGAAGTACGAAATACTCCGCCTATAAAAGTCCCACTATCATGAAATTAAACTGGCATCGCAACTTTGAGATTTCATAGAAGTCACGAGGACGTCTGCTTATCATGCTTCTCGGGGTCGCAAAATGGCGCGCACAGTAAACCTCGACACTGAATATGAATGTGTGCGTTGCAATTAAACTTCCAATGAAACGCCGCACGCGTGTTGCGAAGCTGAATTAGAGAAAAAGATCATTCGCACTTCAGCGGTGCGCAAACGGCTGCTAGACAGGCATCTCAAGCCACATTATACGAAGGAACGCTGCAGGAAGGAAGGCACAATACAACGGAAAGAAACAGGCACAAGGCAGGGAGCGTCCGCAAACACCTCGCTTCCCCGTCACGCCTCTAGAAAAAACAAAGAGAAATAAAGGAAGACCATAACAGAAAGCAATAGAAAGTCGGAGCCAGTGCGGACCTTACAGACGGTTTCGAGCCCACCTCGTAGCGAGTATTTTGAATTTCTCCGGCTGCTATAAAGACAGATGGGCTCTGTTTGCACTCGCAGCGCGTTTAGAGGCGGCGAGAGGACAAATAAATAAAGGTGACACGGCGAGGCAAGAGCCAAAAAGTTGAATGGGGTCATGGGATGAGCGGGCCTCCCGACAAAGAGGAAGGCAGCCGAAGCGCGACGCACAAAACAGGATCCATATTTTGTTCCCTCCCGTGGCGCCCCCCTTCCCCGGCCTCTCTTTCTTTGCAGGTCCCTCAGTCGGCGTGGCATTTCAGCGCGAACCGTGACGTCACGAGGCCCGATTACTTTCCAGTGTAAGGAAGCCCACGCTGTCGTGTTTTGCTGCTGCCGCGTATTCCCTTCGGCGCTTGGTGTTTGAGCCGCCGCACTTGGCTTGATGCCAGCGAATGACGCTGCTGATTTATGCCCGCCCAGTTTCTAGAAGGCAGCGCGCGCGACACTTGGCCGGTTTTCAATGATTGGCGAACACGCAATATCCACGCAAACGGGACCGAGAAAAGAAAAATATTAAAAAGCCCAGAGGGAGGAAACAAGGAACGTGTGCTTGCTCGGAGGAAAACGCGCCGATGCGGGGCGGGGAAAGAAATTCGAGTTTGACGGCGCCACCCAGATTCTTAGAAGGGAACGGTTCGACACAAAGACGACAAATGGTGCCGCGCAGAAGGGTGAAAAAAACAAACAAACAAAAAAAGGCACTCTGCAGGACCCGAAACAGACGGGGAAGAAATAAATATTGTATAAGTGCCCATAATTGCTACAGCAGTCTCCCGCGCGAGTACAACTGCATGCTTGCTGTTCGTGGGAGTTCTGCCGTGAAGACGCGCGCGCTTTGTCTCTGCTTCGCTGCTAGTTTCTTCTCTCAAAAGCGGCGTCACTCGTTTCAATTCGGCTTTTCCCAACCGTGCGAGGCGGCTCAAATCAGGCAGGCGCACAAAGGCGTCCGAACGAGGCTCGCAGGCCAGGAGGAGCGGGGAGCGACAAATGCGGGGGCGTTTCACGCGTGGCAGACTTCGTTCTCCACTCCGCCGGTCGCCAAAAGGTAATCCACGGGGACTACGACCAGCGGAGCAAGCGTTCGCTGCCAGCAGTTCCCAGCAGTGGCGGCTGCAGGAGCGCGGCGGCACTTGTAAATGACCTGCGACAGTTGGAAGCAACGTACGCACACGCGAGAGCGGAACTCCTCCCGCACAAAGGGGGCGCTGATAGCTAGCTACCTCCGATCCGCCCTCTACAAGCCACGCTAGCCTGACTCGCATTATCGGTTTGCCAAAGAAAGAGGGCTGCGCATAGTTTAGGCGGCTATGCGGAACGACCCGAGTCAGGGGTAGAGAAAGGCAGCCGCCGCTGAGCGCGCGCCGTTTTGCGGAGTTTGTTATTTCGTCTACTTGGCTTATTTCCGAACCGTTCGGTCGCTGTTCCTAGGTAAGTCTCGGTGTCAGCAGGCGCTCTAAATAACCGACTACGCCAGACGGTTTCTTCATCCTTGCACAACCCGGGGGGGGGGGGGGGGGGGGGGCGGGGGGGGGGGGTACTTTTACGAGAACCCGCGCGAGTGCACTTCATTTATCCAGTCACATCAGCGAATGAATTATAAAGCGAGGTACCTTACTTTTGCTGCATTTGATCGTCGCGAGTTAACTGACTGCGTCGCCTAAGCTTTCAGACTTAGATTTGAAGAAATTTTACATGAGCTCCTGGACTGTAATTTCCCAATTACAAAGCTCAGCTCCCCTGGAAATATCAGTTAGAATTATATGTTACTGGTGAGGCTATAAAGTGACCACTTGAAGAAATACAAGATCCTCAACCAGGACTCAGCTTGCTGTTCGCTATGGGTTATTACCTGCATTTCTGCAAACGTCCAATGCTGATGCCGCATTTTTAAAGCAATGAAAAGAAGAGCATGAGATCTTTCCATTAGTATTAAACCCAGAAGACTAATTTGAATTAGTTTTGCTTTTGTAAACTTCTTCTGTATTAAAGCTAAAAAAAAAAAAGGATTATTGCCTGCCGAGTTCGAAGAGGGTATGAGAAAAGAAAAAATACTGCCTCCACTAAACGCGCCAGCAAAGTGCATGTGCTTCAGGCGCACGGAAAAGAACCCCAGGTAGTCGGTATTTATCCAAAATCCTAAAGCAGTCCATTCCTCACAGCTCACAGCTTTTCTTAACAGGAAAAAAATCATCATTTCAAGATTACGCCTTTCATGCCGATGACAGCCATATTGTATATGTCACCCCACACGCGTCTGACGCCAGTTATATTTTTCTAGAACATAGAGGAACTACAGACAATCGCTATACAATGCCAGCCAAAGTGCTTCGGCGTTCGTTGTATCCGAAGTTCTTAGTAAATGCACTTCCTGCAAAAAAATTACTGCAAAAAATACCGTTTCCGGTAAAAGTGACATTTATTTCTTTAAAAAAAGTGAGTCATGTGCGTCTATTTCTACAAAGCAAATCCTATCGCAGCGCTATCCAAAGTCACGAGCGTGATCATGTTCTCGCGCCGAGTCCTTTGCTGCCAACAATCTGCCTTCGGGACGCTGCTTAACTAATCGCAGTTGAAGCATTAACGGCAGGTGGTGGCATGTCGGCCTTCTTAATATCTTTCCAATTGGTCGGGCAGTACTCGTACTTCGCGTACAGTGGCTTCGTTAGAGCCAGTATACGCTTTTTTGGACCTCAACAAAGTTGTTCGTTGTATCTGGGACACATTGCCATTGCCCTGATACGCATTTTGACAGTTGCTCTGCCCTCTTTCGTAATAAGCAAGCATTCGTTATATCTGCGGCCGTTATAAGTGGGCTCGACTGTTCACCATCAGATTTAGCAGCTGTATGGCGCAGCATTTGCATATCATCATAAGTTCCTCTTGCGAGTAGGTCGCTATTTTTTATTGCACGTGAGCACATAATTAGGCACGGCCAAGCTTTGTCGCACAATTTGATTTTTACCGAGAATCACTGCAATCGCGTCTCTTTTTTTTTTTTTTCGATTTGCGCATTGGGCTTTTTTTGCAAGACAGGACAGCTCTACAGGCAAAGCACGCTTTACAGGCACAATTGAGAGTTGACGGCGTCGGTCGCAGCTGTTCTATGGCTCGCTCTTGTTACTGCCATGAAAAATTTTGGCCTTTATATCACTCAGCAGGACAGCAAATCAGGAAATGCCGTCATAATGCAGCGGTTGCGCATACATATCTGATGACGTTTCCGGATGTCCCAGACAGCATGGTAACATGATATCTTATGGTCTCTTTTAAGCAGAACGTAGGGGCGTTGTGCTCCCCTCATAAGCATAACAAGGCTTGCCGTTGCGCATGACGAGGCTTTTTAAGTTTAAGAGATGACTGGAGAGGATGTTCTTCGCTCAGTATTTATCCACAATCCTTCCTCCGTAATAATGATGAAAACAAAATACATCGTGATTATATTCGTAGTAGTAGCATATTCATCATCAACACCTCAGCCAACACTGCGTTCCGCTCTAGTTTCCTTTCACTTTTTCGTTACCAGCCTCGCTTGAATTCAACGCCTTAGTGCGGAGCCCGCGTTGCACCTAAACTTGTTTTAATGCGGGTCGGTCGGTCAACTAGTCACGCAAGCGCATCCAGAGGAGAAATCCTTACTGCAGTCGCCTGCCTCAGGTTTACTCATATTCACCAGGCACTGCTTAATCCCTGACGCTTGCTGCCGCATGCGTCTCTCAAAGCGCGACAGGGCGCTTCTGGAGAGAAATTGTCCCAGCCATGCTCCGCCGTCTTCTTTGTGCTGCCCTTCACTTGCTTCGCAGCCTTTGCTCTTTAGTTACAGCTGTCGTCTGCAGACTTTCTTCCGGCTGCGGAAGGAAGCTAGCAGGCCGGGACAGAAACTTGCGAACAAAAGACAAAAATGTTTCATTTTCGCGCAAAAGGGCCGGTCATTGTCTTGTCCCCGGGCTCATTTCCGTTTCCGTTATAAGGATCAAATCGACCAAGTGGGGAAAGAAGGGCGACGCAGAAAAAGGAAGGTGGCAGTCGTTGAGAACGTGACGGCGTCGTTGGCGTCGCGATGAGGGCCGCGGAAAGAGCGGGACGACGCAGATACGGCGGCGACGGGGCGTCGTTCCTGAGTGGGACTGTCGAGGCGCCAGTTCCCCCTGTAGGGACACGGGCGAAGGGAAGGGCAGCAACGGCGGCTTGGCGCCTCTTCGTACACAACGCTTCCTGCGACATGGCGGAAGGTTCCTCCTCAGACGCGACCTTACTGCTCAGTGGATGCGAGAGAGTTTCCGACCATCTCGACGGCGTACTGAAAATGGCGAGCCTGGCGACAGTGAACATTAGGATTTGGATGAAGGATTGTTGTTTATAATATTGCATCTCAGTGCAAGCAAAAGTGAATATCTTTGTCTTTTTTTCTCGCTCACATCTACCGCACCCGGTGTGATAGTCGCGATGTTTAGGATACTTCGGCGAATGGAAAAGGCCGTTTAGTGATTCTTCTCTAAATCTGCTGGCTGATTCGCAGCGAATGGTTTTGTTAGAATGCTATCTTTACACCTTTTCATCGTGTGATCGTAGGATAGGAAATGCTATGTGGAGAGGAGAGGAAAAATTGCAGAAAAACGGGAGAGATGCATATCTTGCAATGGACGTAACCCGGTGAATCAAGACACTTACAATGCCTTCTTCTTTTGTACAAAGCTTATGCGCAGTTATGCATAACTGTTACACCTATCTGCAGTCCTGCTTGGTCGGCAGCTTTAATGCTCGAGTACGTATACGTGAACTCTTACGACTCACTTTAAGACAGAAAGAAAGAAAGCCGAAATTTTGAGTAGCTAATTGTCTGTCATCTTTTCTTGTAGTCTGACGTTGTGAGGACAGTAATAAAAATGAACTCGTCCAGAAAGTAGATGAGCGAAGAAAAAAAAAACACCAAATCTCTTCTTGTTAGATCTAAGCTCACACAGCACACCTCAAGCTATTTTCTTTCGCTTTCGGCCTATGGCTTATGCTAAACAGTGTTTTCACTTTTCCGAAATGAAGTGAACTTTACCTAAGTAAGAAGTTGTCCCATTTGAAGCATTACATGGGAAGTAAGTTGTCCACAAAAGCATCAAATTTCGCATCAATAAGGCTATATTTAGCGCCGTCAGGAATGTAATGCTTTCGATCCACTGACGCCCGAGAAGAAAAGCGAGTGCACGACAGCGGAAGTGAAAGCAACTAAAGTTAGCCTGAAGTTGGGCATAAAACATCGCTCGTTCACACCAAGCGCATCCGACCTGCGAGGAACGGTACTCATTAAGCGACAGCACTCTACAAATGATGGCACGACGTGCTCGCGGATTTACCAGTGAGGAGGGCAGCAACAACATGGCTGACGACAAAAGCACGCTCGCACACTTTCCGCATGAGTAGTTTCTTTTTTTTTCTTTGCTAGCCTGTTTCGAGCAAAGCGGGCTTTGCCAGTTTTCTTCGCACATTCGAAAGCGGACTAGAAGTAGGTGCTCAATCGCATTCGAAAGCGGAGCCCCGAATGCGAATGAGCACCTACTTATAGATCGACGAAGAGACGTGTAGGGCAGCGACGATTAGAGCTCGTGCTAATGACGACTAGCGGACGCACACTCCGTGGGTGGTCGTGAAAGCGCGTACATTTGTTTCATCGCTACGCACGTTCCTATAATATTTGTTATCCCAGCTCTACGCTAGGTCACGTCTACTTCGACGTGGCAAAGCCGGGCTTTTCTGCTCACTCTCCGACAACTGCACAGTGCCCCTTTCCCCGCCGGTGCGCTTCTTTCTCTCTCCCTTCTGCCGCTCCTTTTCATTCCTCGCCTCCCATCGCTCGTTCCCTCCGCAAGGATTTACAAGGGCCGCCGTGCCGCCGACTGTTTACACTGCGTCCTCCCCTCGGGCGCCGCGCTCGGCCCAGCGGGCGCGAGGCACGCACTGGAGGAAGAAAATCCCCAACCCAAATATTTCCGCGCGGGGCTTCTTCGCCTACCGTGCTGATATGAGAAAACACGAAAGGCTTGCTGTAGAACCAGGTGTCGGAGGAAAAGGCGGTACGCGAAAGAAAGAACGAAAAAAAATCCCTCCCCGCGTTCGCGATAAATGCGAAAGGGGGAGGCAGCGCGCGAGGAATCGCGCCCGGCGATCGATGCAGTCGGGGGCCCCGAAACGCCGCTGCCGCGCCTCCGCCGCCTGCGCGCGGCGCGCGTCCGAGGCCGATAGGGCAGCAGCGTGCTCACCTGCCGCGCGACGCCACCTACGCCGGAGAGCGTCACCCGCTCTCGCTCTTTCGCGCTTCTCTTTATTTATCTCTCTTACTCTGCCTTCTTGTTTTCCCGTCCTGGGCCGCATTTATGCGATGCGACTTTCGGAGACCGCGCAGCTGGGCCGGTCCAGCGAGCGAGCATGCGCAGCGCGTTCCGTTCCAACGAAATGCCCCCGGAGGCGCCTAGCCGACCGTGTCCGCTCGCCGCACCACTTAGGCGCCGGCGCACGGAAGTGGTGCGCACGCATTCCCGCTCCCCATGCCCCACCTCTGCCTCCCACCTGGATTGCCAGCGGCCTGGCGCCATGGCGCTCGTTGCTAGCAACCCCCCCCCCCCCCCCCCCCCTCTCGTCTGATCTCGTTCTCCGCACGAGCTGCTGCCGCCGCTGCTCCCGAGCTTCCCATCCCTTTCTTCACCACTGCTACCTCGCAAATACTGCCCCTCACTTCTTCCCCTGCATGCGCCCGCTGCTTCGTTTCACTCCTACGTTCTGGGGCGAAACAGATCCTCTGAGAGAATGCCCTCGCAGCATTGCCAGCAGGACCAGGCAGCCGCGGAGTGCATTGCTGCGACCGTGCTCACGTTGAGTGCGCTACGTGCTTTCACGATGCATCCGCTAAGTGGAACTACGGGTGAAAGAAAATTTGTGAGAACGGATATACCATTGGGAGTGTATCCTCCCCCTAATAACTTCAAGTTGAGTGCTTGTTTCCTGTGTTCCTTTGCGCCCTGCTTTTTACGTTGTTTCCGCTAAATTCGCAAATCTCAATGTCTTTACAGAATCTACCATCTCGCTGCGTGTTTAACAGCATATTTTTGCACTCTACCGGTAGGCATTAAAGAAGTGAAATAGCCGACGTAGGCTGTAGTACCATTTGTCCTCAACGCCCTGTTTCAGACTAATCGAAAAGCACAGTCATTGTTTGTCGTTTCCTTCCTCGTTCAAGACTCTTCAATGCGTACGTCGTTCAGTTTTCATAAGAAATTTGATGAAATCGGCTGTATCATCTACTTTCTCTACTGCCACCAACATGAATCACTGCGACCGGAATAACACGGAGTACAATACAATGCCCTCTGATACGCTATTTATCAGAAGTCGGGAGGTTTGATGGATGCATGTTCTTCACTAGCGCAGACACGGCTTTGCATGACGATTTCAATGTCATTTTCTCTTCTAGGGTAGAGGAGGGTACGGTAAGGTGGGCTGTGAGTACTGCGCGTAGCTTTGTCTGAGGATTTGCCGCGTACAAAATGTCACTGGCAGCAGCCGGCGGAGGTTTGAGCAGATTAACCGAATGCGCGAAATGAGCCAGGGCTATACGAATGCACTCAGCCAGTCGCTGCGCGCGGAAGCAGGATCTGGCTGCGAGACTTTGTCAGGGAACCGCTCGACCTAACGCAGCGCAAAAAGGAAACGCCTTATGACAATCACTTGCTTCAGTAAGCATCACAAGTTGACAGTTCTTACTGAAAGAAAAATAACGATACTGTGACTCTGTTAATATGCACAAGATAGCTCAAGAGAGCAACGTACTTCTAATGCAGCAAAATCGTAACAACATTGTTAAGAGTCGACACGGAGACGGCACCCGACTTACCAGGCGCAGTCTGACACTAGCAGGGGCACACCAGTTATATGATGGCAGGTGGCAGCGTCTACAGCCTGCGCGAGTTTCTATTCGAAATGTATTCCCGCAAGAACCAGCTGGTCTGAAAGGAAAGCCTTCTGCCCTGACGCCTGCTATGCAAGAAGCTAGAACTAATACCCAACAGATATAAAAGCGGACATGTAGTGTCCTTCTACACCTTTTTGGAGGAAACAAACTTTTTTCTTGCCGAATGTGAGATGCGCGTATGAGGTGATTGAAGACACCGTGTCTGAAAGCTGCAGCAGCTGGTTCGGACTTCACATCAAGTAATATTGTCAAATCGTCACCGCCGGGAAAAAAAATCATTGTAATTGTCAAGCGTTAAGAAAGGGAATCAATTACAGAACAAATGACCAATTATCTAACAGCGAAAATATTTAATTTAGCGGTGTTAAGGAACTCTTATGCTGGGCGGGATTTCTGAGAAGCCCATCGAGCTAACTCTTCGGGCAGTTTGAAGAGAAAGCGAGGAATTGTTTCATTTATATGGATTTCAAAGACAGCCATTTCTTAGACGCCTATACTCACACAGTGCAGTGACACGTGCCGTCAAGAATGGCACACGCCGCAGCCAGTTAAAGCATGCCCTCTGGCTAATGGCGTGTTTTAGCGACGAAGTGTAAAAAAAAAAAGAAGCAATGCGCAGAGAATGTTTCTTGATGGCGACAGCTTCTCGTGAAAGCGAGCCCGTCAGCTACCAGCAACCTACTTCTAACACGGTCAGTTCAGCGGCAGCAAACGACAAAACGACGACCGCGCATTTCGATCTTCTAGCCGGGTTGCCTGGGTATCTGGGAGCCCTCCACTTTCTTTCTCTTTTTACTGTCTTGCCTTTGTTTCGAGCGGGGTCATTTTTATTCTGCGCTCCTCCGGGCGCTCTCTCCTTGTTCCCCTTGTCGCTAAGCGGAAAAGACGCGTCCTTCCATGAATCGCGACTCACCGACTACTTTTTCTGTCTTGCGGTGCTCCCCGCTTTTCTTTGCTGATCTCGGATTCTTTCAAAAGCGCGGGTAAAGAAATGAAATAAAGCAAGGCAAGAAAGTTAACTTGCGATGCCCGCCTCCGAGTCTTCTTATTATTCCGTGAATACTTTGAATACAAAACATCCCATCAGGACACACGAAGGGCTAGGCAGAACAGATACAGCGACTGGCCCCCTACCATGTGTTCACGGTACAAAAGAGAACGGAACAAGAAAGCAAGACGCTCGCGATCAAAATTTGGAAGACAGTGACGAGTGAACTAAGCAACAGCAAAAGACGCGTTGTTGCGCGAGAATAAAAGAGCAGAATTTATACTTCCTTCTTTGCTCTCGGCATCGAGGTCGAAGGTCGGGCCGCCGCCATGCAGACCAGCTTCCGTCGCTGCTATTGCCGGTCTTTCCATGTCTCCAGCGCTACAATGGGCGCCCCTCGGCGCTTTTGATCTTTACGCTGTGGGCGTTCTTTTTTTTGTTTTACCCTCGTGTATGTCAGCCGCGCCTGGTGACTTTCTCCATTCGGTGTGACTCTGCCGACTGTGTGACTCACGAGCGAACGCCGAGCGCTGTAGCAGATATTCGTATTAGCATCGCTTTACCAAGTGAATCGCCCCTATTTTGCTTGCCAGTTTAGGCGGATTGTGGTGGAGGCAATAACGTTTTTGTCGTATTTTTTGTTCGTAGTGAGAATGGTCCTTCAGACTACTGCCGATTCGTCGGACTTGCACAGACAGCGGACATAGTGGCGCCAGTACGCTGGCGGTAGCTGCTGTGATCTGTCTCAACTCGTTCAACGTTAATTAGCAATCCGGAAAAAAAAAATGCGAAAACACTAGGTCTATTTCTACGCTCCTTGAAAGCACGTGTCCCCAACCTTAACAGCATTTCCGGTTTCTCCGCATTCTTTCTCTCCTCTCCTTTCGCTGTTTCCTGCCGTGACCGCTGTGAGGTGCTCGAGTTTTGCGTTTACGATGCCAACGCACCAGCCAAGGAGTTCAGTCCATACAGCTACGACTGTAAAAAATTACTACCGCGATCCTACCTTGCGAAGCAGTACGGAACAGATTGCTAGTTGTTCGGTCAGACATCGAAGAAAGTCAGTGAGCGCAAAATGCCGCCTTACACAGCTGCCAAGCCCTACTGAAGCACGACGAGCTGCTGAAGCTATACAAGGCCGTGAAAAAATTAATGGCCACACTTCTGAGGTCGTTTTAATATGACTGGGGACAAAACGTGAATAGCGAGAGAGAAAGAGAGACAACGAGAGAAAGTGCGACAGAGAGAGCGACTGCTCCGGTGAAGCGGTGGTTCCTGGTTCGAACCCCGGACCAGGACGAATTTTTCTTTAATTACGAAGTTTCTGAGAAAGCTGTATAGCTTTCATTTGTCGCCGTATGGCTGCGCTCGGGTGGATGTCAATGAGTAATTCCTCCCTTATTACAAATCTACTCCACCTTGGGGATTCCCCTAAACATTTTACCGACCACCAGAGACAGAAACAGTGACACTGAAAAAAGAAAACTTCAGCTAAAAGTTGTGCGAGAAAAGAAAGTTGCTTTAAAAAACATTTTCTTTGCTGAATAGGTGGCGGGAATGTAGATGTTTGCAATATCAACGAAAATAAGGCAAAGTAACCCGAACGCGTCTGCTGATCAAAAAACCTGAAGCAAAAATCAGGCGGGTCGCTTTTCCCTCTGCATTCCTGTTCTTTATATATGCATTCTCTCAGGCTTTGTGCCTGCATTTTCTGCTGGGTGCTCTGAAAAAAGCAGAACAAATATGTATGCCCAAGCCAACAGGAACACAAACACCGCAGGGTTCCCCTCCCTCGTTGATTCAGCGCTGTCTTTGTGTGACTCGCGGTCACGAACCAATTCGGGCTTGTAACTCTGCTTCGATATCAACAACGAGAAGTTGAAATAATGTATAAGGTAAGCGAACCGTGTGATCGCCTCGGTCCTCTCAAGAAATCCACTCAACCGAACCCGAAGAGAATCAAATAAGGGAAGAGAAATATGTCCACGTCCCCTCTGCTTGAGCCATCGAGAGCGGTTTTGATCCGAGCTTCTCGTATTCCTCGGGTTCACGACCGGGAACCGCATGGGTGAGTTCCCGTGAATAGCCGGGCTGCGCACTTGATTCTTGTCGAGCTTCAGTCCTCGTTTTTCCTAAGCCGCGGAAGCGGGTCTCGTTTAAGCAGTGGCCGCATACTGAGGATGTTGCCTTATCCGACAGAACACTCTGCAACGGTCCAACGCAGGTCGCGTAGTCCTGAGTTAGTTGCCTTTACATTTTTTTTTTAGCTGTGGTGCTTCGACTGGCGCCAGGTCCACCACGTGCACAGAGAGCCTGTTTGTGGTTTCTCTAATATTTCATTTTTTTTTCTGGGATGAGCCACACTTGCACACATGCGGCCTTTTGAGAGTTTAGTGCCTATGAGACATCCCATTACATCTGTAATTTTAAAACTTTGGGCTCTCAAAAGGTGCGGCTAATGCGTACATCCTCTGTTTCCACCAGGAAATGGTGATGGTAGATGTTCCGCTGACTACTTTGCAATATCTTCTGTAGCCCATGGACGCACTTATTACTGATAATGGCGGCTTTCCTGTCTTTTGCATGCCGCTGGTACTCAGTGGCCCATAACTTGAGATTCGGCACAGAGCTCAGCCAGTGCCGTTATTACTGGCGGTCTATCACGCTGTGCTGTGCGGCCACTCGGTCATACTCTTTCTTTCTTATGTCACGGATGATGTCAACGATCTATTTTTGAATGTTAAACGCCATGCGCCTCGTGATGGCAGCCAAGGCAACTAGATGCGCTCGTCTCGAATTGCTGGCAACGTTGGCGTTCGGCTGCTGATCCCAGGACCGAATCTTGGCCGCAGCGGCCGTATGTGATGGGAGGCAAAAAAAAAAAAAAGAGCACCCATGTGCTGTGCGATGTCAGCGAACATTACAAGTACAGGTGGTGAAAATCAATCCGGAAGCCCTTCACTCTATATGGCGTCTCTCATAACCCACGTGCCGCTTCGATACGCTAAAATTCGCACACTACTACCATTTTTTTTTGTCTTCCATGCTTTCTCTTAAAGAATAAAGGCACGCTGGTTTGCACCGAGAGTTGTTCGACATTGAACGTTTCCTTCCCTGTGCTGGTTACGGCCGGGACATTTCGTCCCTAGAAGAACTGTTCTAGGGCCGTAGGGGAGGTCATAGTGGCGCAGCTATGGTTGAGAAGCCGCATCCATGCTTTTGGCAAAATAGCGAAATACTAGTAAAGATAAATGCGAACTCCACGGTTCTCGCCCCACACGTGATAGATTAAGTGTTATTTAGGAAAATTCACATAGACGTTAGACACCTCGATTTCATTTACGTACCTTTGCGAAGCTCTAAGGCTCCAACAACTTGAGGTCAAGGCCTAGCTGCACACTACGTTTCCAATGGCGCCTCACTGGTCATTAAGAGGACAGAAACATAACAGTCGACTCATGCAAGAGCAGAGCAGTCCCGTCTAAAATACGTTCAAACGAGGTGCAAGGCGAGCCCCATCATCTGAAGATGTTAAATCGTGCCGGACGCTTTCCGGACAGGCCTCATTCCACGGTCGCGTCAGAGTTTACTTGAAAGCACAGGCCTTTTCACGACGAAGCAGTGAGTGCAGAGAGCTCTGCGAAACGCGCTACTAGTCCTCTGTTAGATATTAATCCTGAACGCCAGTTGTTTTCAGGCTAATATTTGCGTTTTTCATCATTCTTCCATTTGTGGTAAAGTTGGAAGAATGAAGTGACCAAATTACACAGTAGTACGTCGGATTGTCCACAGTGCACTATGTCCACAGTGCACTATTAGGTAGAAAACAAACAAAACACAAATATTTAGTATATGAGCAAAAATGACTGATTGGTTTTTTGAACTGCTTCATTCATTTGCATTTCGTGCTGTGCGCCCGGCAGAAAAAATTAGTGATGAGGGGGAAAAAAAAAACGAAGCAAAGGGGGTAAGTAACATGGAGAATTCAGGGCACTTACACCCACATCCATCAAATCCACAGAGAGCGTCATGACAGTTCTACGTTTTATCGGCTGCCTGAAAAAAAAAAAAAGCGTTGAACGATATTTCAGAAACACCTGCTTCGTAATGCGTGCACGAGCGAGCAATTTAATGAGCTTTCCATGCTTACTACATAAGCGTTTCGAGCACTTATGCCTTTCTGCGAACTTCATCGGAGAAATTGGTATGCTTTTTGCGCTAAAATTTGACATGAGAAAAAAACACAGTGATTCGCGATGCCCCAACTCACTGCCAGATTCCCTCAACCCAAACTGCGCCCGCCTAATGGACTGTAAAATGCGCGTCATCAAATGCAGTCAGCGAACTTGAGCGCCCAGACAGAGCATTTTTTCATCGTCTCCCTTTGCCGCTGCTTGCAGCCAAGGAACGGCTGTCTGGAGCACTTCAACAAACCGTACTTCTGCGAGCTCATTAGGCACAGAAATCGTTCGGTATAGACGGGCCACCATTCCTGCATTAGGAGGTGAGGTCTCTTTGGCAAATGGAGGAGGCCTTGCCGCTAGCTTTGTTTCCTCCGATAAAGTAAAACACAGAAGGAAACAGAGAGAGAACGCAGCTTTGTAAGACGTCCCCAGCCAGTTAGTGCAGTGCAAAGGACGTTTTGTGATGTCAGGATATGTCGAAGGCTTGAGTTCGTAAATGAGGCCTATCAATGAGCATTTGGCGCTGCTTCTGGAAGCATGCAAGAGGTCTTTAAAGTCACGATGTCGCATACAAATTTCGCAATTTCTTAGCTTCAGTCAGTTTGCCAAAAACATTTATTGGCTGAAATTCCTGCGTGGTCAACTAACAAATTAAGCCGAAAGTGCGGCCACTGCCAGAATGAAAGCTATCGATGTATTCAATTTGCCACCGTTAATGCGACACGGACTTATACAGCTGGCAACATGGTCCGGCTAGCGCACAAGAGTAAGGAAGTGTCAGAATTGAATCTTCCGTTTTTACTCATTATGTCTGATGACATTTATCCGTACCACTATTTTTTTTTTGTTTCCTTACTCCTTGTCCGCAACGCTGAATCACGCGTGCTCAGAAAAGGAAAAAAAAGCAAAAAAGGAGAAAAGTGCATTTCGTGATACATGAAGTAGCGTCGGCAGAAATGTATGGTACAAGGGCTAAAACACTTTCACTCGACGAAAGCGACAGAGAGGACCGCAACGACAACATGCAATTAACAAAAAGGGCGGATGGGTCAGAAAGGAAAATGCGGCGATCAAGAGCAAACGCGAACAGCGCCTAACAACCGACGCACAACACGGCCGGGAACACGACGCCGCACGAAGAAACGGAGAGTGCGGAGAAAGGGGACCGGGGGAGAGGGAGCAGCACGAACCCCAAAGAAAGACTTTATTCCCGTCCTCGCCATCGTTCTCTCTGTCATTTTGCCCTTGCCGCTCTTTTTCTTCCTTTAATACTTCACTGCCCGCGTGTGCGTTATCCTTTCCCGTCCATTACAGCGCTCTATCCCTCTTTCCTCTTTCTTCTGTCGCTTTTGTTTCTAGTTTCCAAAATGCGGCGCGCCTCTCGCACTGTCGGATCTGATGGGAGAAAACTGCCCGAGCTATTTTTAGAACGGTGCTCCGCTGCTTTGGTGACGCTTCGCAAACGTCACCGTGACGTCAAGGCGCCGAGTCGATGGCGCTGAGGCTCCGCGAACTTCTGGAGCGCCGGCACATTTCGCATTCTCGCTCTCGCTAGCCGTCCGCGGCGGCGCTTCTGGGGCGACGCCGCGCCTTGACGTCTTGTGACGATCGACGCGAGCATCCGTTCGTTGCAGATGCGATCGCATTACTATTGGCGACTTCGTTTTGTCGCTATCGCCGCCTCCCCCTCTTCCTCTGCCCCCGTCACTTGGCTCTGGGCCGTCCCTCGCTCCAGTGGCCTGATTATAGAGGACGAATGCGCGAGCGTTCTAGCGGAGATTTATCTTTACTTTTTTCTTTTCCCTCCCTCCTGTTCTCAAATCGCATCATTCTGACATTAGGACATCCACGTCCCTGTTTACTTTGTTGCAATAATTCTTGCTGGTGATGCAGAATCTGTCCTTGGAGCATGCTGTATTTTTTTTTCAAAGGATCGCACGCTTTGGCAGGCTTTAACAACGACTTGTGCTTATACTCCGCTTGTACGGTGGGCTACGTTCGGGCGCGTGCATAATTTCTGGTACCGTTTTCGCCAGCCTTCTTGAGTGTTTATAACGGATGCAATTCTAGGGCATAATGCTAAAAAAATGCGCTGAACGATGATAATCAATTCCACATGCGTAGTGACAAAAAAAAAATATTTAACGCGCCTCACTAATTTTCTATCTATGAGTTCGTTTCCACTGAATTCAAACTCAAATTCAAATTTCTTTATTTCAGCATCATTTACATCGATACTAGGGGCCGCAGACTAAAAGCAACGCATACGGCTTTGGAGCTTCAGCTAGCATCAGCACGTCAGATGTGGAATGCTCAAAGTACCTCGCACGTAAGAACGGCTGATGATTGGCTCGCGCGCGCCTCTGCGATAGTTACCCTCGCCCGCCGTAAAATAGCCGAATGTCGACGTATTCCACACCATTAAAAAAGTCCTAGCAGTTTCGTGCGTTCGACCTGTGAATTGCTGGTGCTGGCTGCGGTTGCCATTTAAATGTAAACAATGCGCGAGGCAGACAACAGGGCGACTTCTACGCTGCATGAAAACAGAACATACTTAACGTAATACTAACGTTTGTCGCCCAAGAGTATTGTTGCATAACTGTAACAACCACCACGTGTACAAAATAACGAAGAATTTGAGTGTCCTTCCCACCGTTTTGTAGCATTAAGCTGCTACAAAAAAAAAAAAGGGGGGGAAAGATAAATATCCTTTCCTTTCCTTGTATTCGTGGTGAGAACGTTGGCTTCAATATAGCCTTTTACGCGTCACTGAACTGGCATTCACTTGAGGCCTTTCGGGACAGGGGATATTGCCTTAGCTGCAGATATTCCTTTTCCTATTGCGGCGATAGACACAGGGACGTCGGCATTTCAAGAATGACATGTGATATCTGAGGCTTATGAAAGCTCGAACGTTTTAGAAGCAAAGTGTACCAAGCGTAATGCGATCGCCGTGCAGCTTGCTGCTAATCTAACGGCGTTACTTTAGTGTGATATGCGAAAATATATTCACCACCATCCCGTTTGTAACTTGTGGATTTTCTAGGAATAGAAAAATAAACAGAGCCAGTGAAAAACCCATGGAGATTTGGCGCACTGACAGCAAGAACAACAACAACAAAGAAACTTCTGCCATTAGTGCACTGACATACGGAGCGACGCATTACCATGTGCCTTCATAAGAAGACTGTAGCAGTTGAACCAAATCTCTTTTCTTTTCTAGGTGAATTCAAAAATACAAAATGTAGAATTCGAATTCATCAATGTTCTTGCCAGCATGCGAAGATGTAGCAGAAGTAACGCGTACTTTTCCACGTCTTCTTATAATTTTTTTTTAACGGAGAATACAATATGCTGCCTGTCTGCAGCTGAGTCACGTCCACATGTAATGAACAGTACATAAATAAAGTAAGGAAATGCTAGTCTCAAGTCTGCAACCGAGTGCCCCAACCTGGCCGTGTAACTGTTCAGCATACGGATGCAGCGCTATCCACACGGTATTCGCGACTTACAGGCCGGGAGTAGATCCAAGACGGAGCTGATGACAGAGCCGCGGTCGGATCCGCTGAGAATATTAGAAAATTTCAAGCACAACTGCCAAAGGAAATTTTTTTTCAGCATTAAGTGCAGAAGTGCAGCACAGATGCTCGAAAGTGCACAGATGGGAAAGCTCAGAGTGGAAGCGCGGCAGACCTGCCTCTTTCACTGCGTCACGGGCGTTCGAACATCGACCTGTTCGCGCGATGGCTGCGCAATGCGGCCGACTCAGCTACAGTACAAATAGCATGATGGGCCATAGCCCGCTCGCGTTAATTCGCTCCGAAAAACGGAGGGGGGGGGGGGGGGGGTTGCTCTGGAGCACGATAAGCCAGAAAGGACTTAAATGACTACAGGTTGTTAGTCCTTTTGGAATTGAATACCCTGCCAAAACCACTTTGCGTGTCGCTTCACCAGACACCTAAGTTACTGGAATGAAAAACCTTCATCCATCCTGCAATACAGCTGTGCCGTTTCGAATCCCCGCAAGCTAGCTGACGTGAGCAAATTAAAATCGAAAAAAAAAAAGCCGTCCTTTTCGTATTTCGCCGAAAGGACAGAGGATTGCGCCTTCTTCCAATCTGGGTGCTATCGGTTTCACGCCACTGTCTTACGCACGTTAACACTCCGGGATCTGAGTCACTTGGCAACTGTTGAAGATTTCTAAGCTATGATCAATAAGAAGTAATCATGAACTAAATATTTTAGCATGTAATCCGCACACTGATACGACTACATGCAGACTTTTTTTCTCGCGCGCGAAAGAAATTTGGAGCTACAATAGTGGTCTCATTAAATTCTCTCTTTTAATGAATTTTTTAACATTGCCTGTTGTGCGTGTTGCATTGTCTGACTGTTGTGTTTGCACTTTATTTTTTTTTGTCCTCTCCCGCCACTTCCTCCTGTGAGGCTGCAGAGTTTGAAAATAAACACGTAAGTCCCCAGAAGAGCAACCTTGTCACCCCGGAGACTACTTGCAAAAGGGACATTTGGTTTCCCCACCGACTAACAGCTCGTCTCGAAGACAATAAGCGCTACATTTGGCTACATTTGGATGTGTATCTGCGTCCAATGGCTGCTTGTGCCAGCCTATGACGTTGCGAGCGCACGCAACGACACTTGTCCCGTGTTCAGCTGATGGAACGCGCATGTCGCATAAAAATGTTCCGCATTATGCGCTGTGTTCAATCCTCTCGATTAAGAGAGTTGTTAACTTCTTTACACTCCTGTTTCTTTCGCACAGCTTCTCGTGAAACATTCTCGCAATTTCTTGTTCGAGTTGCAAACGGCTTGCAGTGTTTCTGGCGTATCACAAGGCGACTTCAAACATTTTGCGCCACTTTCAAAAAGCTGTCAAGTTCAGCATGCAAAATCCAAGCTTTTCTTTTTTTCCTCCTTCGAGGAAACGACTCAGTGGAAGCCAGTGGATCATCAATAAGGAATCAGCTCTCACGAACGAGCGGTCCCCAGCAGTTACGTGCCCAGTTTCGCTTCTCCGTATACATATGGGGCACTGCTGCGTTTGAGCGAAAGCTGGTCTCGTTTCCAGAGTGAAAAACTACCGAAAGAGAAGGAACAGAGGAGTGGACGGGGCTGGATAGAACACAAGCGAACATAAAACTCAGCCAGCAGGAAACAGCGGGAGCGCGGTGAAGGAGGCCGGCGGGCGGAGGGGGATGAGCAGGCGCGGTAGGGAGCGGGGCAACCCTCTCTTCCCTTCGCCCAGCCTCGGCGTCATTGCGGGTCGGAATCCGCTGGTGCGTCCGACCACTCCGACAATTGCATTCCTATCCGCGTTGCTGCGTCCGCCGCGGTCCTTCTCCCGCCGGGTGAGGTGATCGCTCGCAGCTGCTCGGGGCGGAAATGGGCGCTCCTCCGGTTTCCCCCTACAACCGCCATCTTCCGGGACGGCTGCGCCCTACTCCTTAGCGTTGGCGACACTAGCCCAACGTCTCTGTGCCACGGAGCGGGCGAAGGCTGCGGCGGAGCACTTTTTTGGCATATTGCAATGGGAGGAGAGGTGCGCGGCCGGGGCCGCCTTTCGATCGCCCTTCCGCGAACGGCAGCGCTCAGCCGGCTCCACGGTAACCTACAGAGCATCACAGTAGAACTCCGAACGAGGCGAAGGCAAATGGGCTTGAAGCTAGCAATTTGCACTTAAAAGTTGCTTCAGCTTGTTATATCGTGCTCTGAAGAAGAGGGTTACTACAGGATATCTCTATCCTCAAGATAATTCTTTCTCTTTTTGTTTTATAGCTTTCGTTTTGCGTGCAAAATCTACTTTCACCCCGTTATTTCTGTGGAGGAAAGCGCACTGTGCATAATTGATTCTGGAATACGCATCAAGCAACGGTATCTTTGTTCAATAGGCTGCAGATATTGGTTCTCTCTTGTCAGAAATGAGAGGTTCAACATTTTCGAATTAAAAAAATGTAGTGGATAATAGAGTTTCGTATAAGTGCCCTCTTTCAATTAGCCTCATTGCATTGTCTAGCTGCGGTGCGCTAGAGACGAAAGCAAAATTGATTTTGATTTGCTTGTTGCCCAAAATGCTTATGAACAGCGCCCTAATTAAGTTCCGCGGAGCGAAAGTGCGGAACTCAATACGGTTTCAAATTAAAATGGACGGCCACTTTTTATTTTTATACCTGCCGTTTCTGTGTTTATGAACTTATGTGTTATTTGTTTTAATAAATAAACCACATTTGTATCGGTAGGCTAACGGTTCTGATCTTATTGCTTTTAATGTTTTTTTTTATTACGCGCTGAAATACATTTTACATCTATTTGTATTTTTTTATACACTTGAAGTAAAATCTATCGCATTTCTATAGGTGCAATAAGAAAAGTGAGCGTAAAGAGCGCTTACTAGATTGTCTGCTTAATAGAAGTTATTCAGGGATGGAGTCAATGTCTGTGAAGGTAGGTTGCTTAACGACTGCATAATGGCAGATGAGAGCTTCTTATTAAACGCCTAGATATGTGATAACCATTGCAATAAAATCAGTTATTGCCAGTCGTGAATGCCAAAGGAACGTACAGGGCATGCCACAGTCCCAAACGACTTGGATACCTTCATTGTACCTGCAGCACGTCTTTGGCTTTCAGTCTCTTCCATTAGTAACCATGCGAATACCAGTATTTACGCATACTCCACCCGTAAGACGACCGGTTGTTTGCGCATCAGAGTAGTATAAGAGCTCGATGAGCTGATGCTAATAGTGACTCCTGTGCGCCAGAGGCTATAACATCTAACATCTCATTGTCTGAAGTGAGGTATCGTACGCTTACTGAAGGGAATAGTCGTGATAGCCAGAGTATAGTATAAACTCTACAGATACGTTCAATTAGTAAGAAACACTATTCGCTGTATTCATTAGTCGTTCGTGCCATGATACAGTTCGTCATTTGTCCTTCATTCATTGCAGGTGCGGTGCCCCAGAAGGAAGAAAACGGCAAGGGTAATCTGCGTGAAGAAAAATGCGGTGTCACCGCAGCTCACGCTTCCTTTCAAGAAAGGAAAAGACAGCCCGAAAAAGAGGAGAAGGAGAAAAAGCCCGCTGCCAAATTTCACGAAAGGCCGTCCGAGCAGCGACAACGTCAGGGCGGTTGACGTCGCCGCGCGGAGGAACGCGGCTAATTCGCCAGGGAAGACATAACCCGAGCCGCGAGAGGACACCGCTGTCTGGGGCTCCAGCGTTTCCTCCGGTTCAAAATTTCCTCCCACCCTCCCCCCTCCACAGGCGCCTAGACTAACACAGCTCAACCCCCTCTCCCCTCCCAGCCCTCTCCCTCCCATAATGCGGCGCAGTGAGGGCGCGCACGGCCGCGGCTAATTGGATTTGGATGCGACGAGAAACCGCGCCAAATCCGCTGCCCTCCCAAGTGATACGGAAGTTTCGTAGTTTCCGAAGTGGATTACGCTGCCGGCTTAATTAGGTCAGTTTTGTTCCCTTTAGCCCCAAGAAGTGCCACACGCTCGAGGAGGTCGGGTTAAAAGAAAGCGAACTTAGCTTCTCCCTCAAAAGGCAAGAAAAGAGAGCAACGCAGTGCGCTCCGCCTGGACAGATAAGGAGCTGAATGGTATGGTACGCCAGACACCCTTGCGCTAGCTCGCTGGTTTTTTCAATGCCTTCCAAAAAGGTCCCCCATATAACAAAGGATGTGCGGATGCTTTTTGATGTTAGCTTCCCCCCCCCCCCCCCCCCTTAACGCATTCACAGCCTGTTTTGGTTTCTACACATTGGATGCGCTCGCTTAAACCTACTGAGATGCCGACCAGAAATAGCGAAGAACACATAGAGTAACTGGAGCAAAACATAGCCATTCGTAATAGACGTCGTGAAATTAAGTACCGATGGCAAAAAGAAAATTAAATAACCGCGACAAAGCGGCGGGAACAAAAATGTTGTGAAACATAGGTCGCAGTGCTCTTGATGCTGCACCGAAGACTGGATGCGCACAAATGGCTGTTGTACACTCTTAGGCTGACACAGATTGCGTTATTGCCTTATTATCTGGATCTCAGTTGGCGTAAGACACGCAAGCTGGTCAGAAGACGTCAGGAATTCATTCAGCACGTTTTTTTCATTGTGCTGTTCGATAAATTCTCGCTTTATTACCGACGACATTAAATAGGTTTAAACAAACAAAAAGTAGAAGAAAGTAATTAGTAATTAGTTACCTTTACAAAATATTTCATTTTTCTTCTCCAAGGACCGTCAGGGCTCTATCTTATCAGTAATTTAAGTTTCAAATAAATGTTTGCTGCCCCATAGACACTGCCCTTGGAGGAAACACAAAATATTTTTGTCTGAATACTTTTGTCGAAAATAACTAGGAAGTAGTATATAGATTTGAATTAAATAAATGTCCTTCTAAACAATGCGCATTTAGCCGCCGCGGAGGCTCAGTGGGTATGGCGCTCGGCTGCTGACCCGAAAGACGCGGGTTCGATCCCGGCCGCGGCGGTTGAGTTTCGATGGAGGCGAATTTCTAGAGGCCCGTGTGCTGTGAGATGTCAGTGCACGTTAAAGAACCCCAGGTGGTCGAAATTTCCGGAGCCCTTCACTACGGCGTCTCTTATAGCCTGAGTCGCTTTAAGAGGTTAAACCCCATAAACCAAACCAAACAATGCGCATTTAAAGCATAAATGCGGAGTTTTAACAACACAGAAAAATTGGAAAATAACGATGCTCAGTGAACATGAGAAGAAGCTTGGAAAGACATGCATTTGTCATTAAGAAGAGTTTGTAAGGCGCACAAAATTCGTATAATTGGAGTGTCTAATAGCGGCGGAAAAAAAGATATTTTAGTCCGAAAGTGTTTTTGGTTTCAAAAGCAAATCTTCGCGGACCAATCCCGTGCCAATAAGCGATGTAGTATTTGAAGTCGTTAAGCAAACACAGACATGAAACATGCCCAGAAGAGCAGCAAAACGCTGCCTGGAAATAAGATGAGAAGAGGTGGCGGCTTCACTCCGGCAGGAATGCCGTAGAAGCTTGGCGATGCACATCTAAATGAGCCTTGCATCAAATGACGCGCCTCCGCACATGCGATATTTATCAAGATTAGTCGACTTGAGAACAAAGTTTCTTTGATCAGGGTGTGTATTCAGACATACTCATTTGTATGGCCTCAAATCCGATTGCCTCCACTGAGAAAAACGTTCCGACAACATCGAGCCCTCCGTTTGGCTTCACTGCGCCAATATGCAGGATCTCTTCTCGGGCGAAACGCCAGTCTTTGGTTAGGTAGTGGCACCAAATCCGGACCAAATAATGTATATACAGAGTAAGTAACTGCCACACTATTGTTAACATACCTGTGACATCTTAGTCAGTGCAAAAAATCAGTAAACCAGCAGTAGGTAGGAAACAAAATTTCCCGGTGGAAAGCAGTTAACGTCATGCGATGGGTTTTCGGGATATTCTTCGCCCCAACTGAAATCCAGTCATTTGGCATCATTCTCAGGCACACTTTTAATACAATAAACAAATAACAATGTACAAAGACCCAACAATATTGCAACCCCGCTGTCGTCTGCGAAAGGGCCCGGCTATCAGGCAGTCTGCCATGGCAGCTAATGAAAGCTGTGCACCACTCTCTTCGGGCCCGCCCCGAAAGTAAGCGGATCTTAGGAAAGTTACTTATTACTTCATTAGTATATGAGGGATGACGTAACAATTCTGAAAGCGCGTTGGCAACTTTTAAATAGTGCGCTACATCTATCGGTCACAAGTGACGCATGCTTAATGGAAACGACAAGGAAAGAGCTGAGCGACTGTTCAATATGGTGTCCGAGTATAAAGAAGAAAGACAGCAAAGATAGGAAGAAACGCCGCGGTAGCTCAGTATGGTTACGGCGCTCGGCTGCTAACCCGAAAGACGCTGGTTCGATCCCGGTCGCGGCTGCCGAATTTCAATGGAGGTGAAATTCTAGAGGCCTGTTTACTTTGCGATGTCAGTGCACGTTAAAGAACCCCAGGTGGTCGGAATTTCCGGAGCCCTTCACTACGGCGTCCCTCATAGCCCGAGTCGCTTTGTGACGTTGAGCTCCAATAAACCAATAAACCAACCAAGCAAAGATACCAAGCTGGAGTATCAAGTTTCTGCTGTTCTAAAAAGGCAAAGCTTGTAAAAATATTTCACCAGGTAAAAAAAAAAAAGACGCAGTATATTCCTGAATAAAACTAATCTATAGTTCATTTAAGCCCTCCTTCAATGTGAACGCATTGAAATTGCCTTTTTATGCATTACGGAAAACGTCTACTCCTTGGTACACGTTTATATCTTGCTTTATACCACATACTGCACCTGGATGACTGGTGTTGCATGCGCAGTTGGCGCGTTGTGTATACTTCTCTCATTTCGCTCATTGCTTAACCGTGATCCGCTTCTTATTGTTAAAATTACGCAAGAATGAGCCTGCCCTGCCAAACCGCATGGCCAAAACGTCGACGCGGTTCTAGCTTTGCACATATCGGTACTGAAAAATGAGCAAACAGATGAGATTGAATGAAACATTAACGATTATTCAGGTTTATCAGATTGTTTCTCGACACTGCATCTCGACAGTCATTCAGATTAAGCGGTACTTCTGTTTTGGCGCAAGAATTGCCTTCCCCGGGGCTGTGGGGCCAACCCATCAGTTTTAATGAAAACATTTGTCGAAGATCGAAGGAATGCAGATATGATTCTATTCCCGTTCCGTCTCGAGTTAACCACTTCCGGAAGAGGTTTGCGCAGAACGGCAACACTGAAGACAAATGCCTGTCTCTTAAAATCGCGCAAGCGCTCACTGCGTTGATGCTTCTTTGAATGGGCGGAAGCTAAAGCGTCTCAGCGACTGAAAGAGTTTAGAGAATACATTGGACCAAAATTTTCGTGCACTTTCTCTTCGTTACGAGAGAAACGAAAGCCTATTACATGGCATCGCACAGGTGACATAGGTACGAATACCTGCTGGCAGGCAAGAAGACCTTGGCGGGTCCATCATTCACAAATGGGGAAACTACTGGAGGTTCATACCGGCTGAAGTCTAGTCTTAAGCCAATGCTGTAGCCACAGGCTGCGAGAAGCGAGAATAGTAAGCAATCGCTAGAAACTGTCTAAGCTCCATTGCTAACCTGCATAAATTTTTCTGTCGCGTTCCGAAGAGAAAAAAAAGGATGAGACTTATAGGATGAAAAAAAAGAAGCCTAAAATTTAATTGTTATTCTGTACTTTGAGTTATTTCGTTACATTTTATTTTTCGCCTTCATGCAACACTCTCCTCAAACGCGTACGATCTTCAGCCGTTTTTTAGTCTTCTGTATATATCTTATCGCGCACGGTGCGCACGAAATTGTTGCCAAAGCCTTACTTCGGAGAGCGCAGCTATTTAGCCCAGGCAGGGGTTGACCCACAGCGAGTCCCGATCACGCGCAACGAACAGCGCGGGGGGATGGGGAGTGCGCGAGTCCCGGGAGCGCGGCGCACGCACATTGCGAAGAGGCACGGAATCGGCCACGGCTGTTCGTCGAGGCAGAGCGAGAAACAAGGAAGCCCCTCCGCTCCTTTTACTTTCTCCCCCCCCCCCCCCCCCCCCCCGACCGGCGCGCAGCCCCGAACAAAGGGCGCCGCGAAGCAATACGGAAACGGCCCGTTTGTTGGGCCGAGCTATCCTGAGCGTTTACCCTTTCGGAGTGGCCCCGCTCTGCCCCTCGCACTGGCGGCGCAGTCTCGCCGGGGCATGATGGACACAGCGCGCAGCGGCGGAGGGGGTGGGTTGCGTTGTGGCGCGCAAAGGACGCGAAATTCCGATGCATCGCGTGCGCAACGCTCGTGGTGCGTGCGCGCCCACGCGGGCGAACTCCGGCCGGCGGCCCCGCGGGTCGGTCTGCTTGTAGCTCACGAAACGGGCCTCGCTAGACGCAGCCCGAACGCACGGACAGCCGCATGGAATCGAAACAGTCTGCAGGTGCTGTTGTTGTTGCTGCTGTAGCAAGTGTTCTTCCCAGCTGCCCTCACTCGCTTTCCCCACTCGCGCCTCCCTCCAAACCCCACCCTGTCGCAAGCCCACGCAGGAGCTTCCCCGTTTCTTCTTTTTTTTTTTTTATGGTATGCAAAGAACAGTGCTATCTGGGCCTCATAGCGTCCCGTAGGGTAGTTGTTACTATTTTTCGGAGGGGCGTTCTGTGGGTTAGAGGGAGAAGAGGGGTTTATAAACTCAGATGTTCGCCGCCTACATAGCGCTAAAAATGCTGGTTGGCATTGTTGTTTCTCTGTTGATGTACTTTTGAGTTTTCACACAAGCAGGGCACTCACAATAAAACCAAACGAAATGTAGCTAATGGAATGTAGCTAATGGAGGGGCTAGTTAGGACCAAACGCTTTCGGGCTTGTGATGTGGACAGAGCCGCTGGCGTCCGGAGCCAGCTTTTCAAAAGGCTCCTGCCGCCGGTGCGCTCAGAATTTAAGGAAGAGAGCGGTGCCTCCCCACGCGGACTCTCGCAAGAAGTGTTCCTCCGGCGATCCACCAGCGCCGCGGCCGGAGCGGAAAGTGACGCTTCCCGGAAGAGGTTGATTTTCTGGGGCGGCTCCACACTACGCGGGAGTCGAACAATGGTCCCAAGGCATCGCGCTCAGAGACCACAATAGGGAAGGCGAAGGCGGAAGTTGTTTCCTTCTGTCGCGGCCGAAATCGGTCCGATGTGCCGCGACTATCGTTCTGGAATCGGAAGATGCCTCCTGCCGTCGCTTTCTTATTCGCTGCCGCCGCGGCGGTTTATTTACTTTTCATAGTCGGCGTTGGCAACCGCCTCCCCCGACCGCCGTCGTCTCTTCCGGTGCGCCTGTTACTGGAGACACACTGGCGCGGATGCTCTGCCTGCAGTCGCGAAACAGTTTCTGCATTTCTCGGTCTTTGCTGCTGTATACGCTAGCGTGGCGCCGGCGCTACGAGCGTCGGCGTCGCTCGGGGGCGCCGTGGTCCGGGTGGGAACCGGGGGTGGGGGGAAGAAGCAGGGAGGTGGCCCGCGAGAGCTGTTTCATAATGCAATTTGCGGAATGGCAAAGGCAGTCTTTGTTTGCCGAGCGTGCGCTGCGAACGGTTCGACGCGCTTTCCGAACCGACGCAGCGCGCTGCGGCCGCGATACAGACCGCAGGCAGAAGCGACCAGGCCGAATGCTCGATGCAAGCGCACGGCGGCTGTAAACGAAATAAACGCGCCCTTTTTCCTTCTTACGATCCTTCCTGGCTGCTTCTGTCGGCCTATGCTTTCTGCGTACGTCTGCCTTTCTCTCACTCGTCGCCGTTTTGGCGCGCAGTCACCTCGTTAATGTGCGAAACTGTGCGCTTTCTGTAGAATAAAGTACCTCTGTTTCTTTTGAAAATGCAGAGTACAGCGCAATGGGATGTAGTGCAAAACTTTTTAGGACCATTTTGGAATGATTTGCGGCATGCTGAGTTTGAAACGCATGTGTTTTCGTGTACTGCTTTGTAAACCCGAAGCTGCAATAAGACTTGGCGCTATAGCGCCACAAAAATATGTATTTAGACTAGACCGCATTTCTCTGATGTATTTTGTTCCTTTTTTTACTCCACGCCCCTCTCCTTTTCTCACCGCGTTGTGTGTTTTCAAGCTGGGCATTTTCGTTCCACCTCAAACAGCCGTAGCAGAGATTCCTGTGGCGTAGAATTTTTGCCACTGCATTTTCTTGCTCCACTGAGGTGGCAAATAAGATAAGAAATGCGCCGTTTCGATCGGCGCGACCGCCGCGCCAGCGTTTTAAATAATCCTGTGTTCCGAAGCTCCTATCGGCACGATGGATTTGTATTTCGACAAAGAAAAAACAAAAATTGAATGCGTGCAAGTAGAAAGTCCTGCCAGTGGGGAAAGAAAAGAGAGAATTGTGCGAAGAATGAATGCTACATGATGGGTGCTCGCATTTCGGCGAGGATGCATCGTAGGCAAAGGCGGTTTGCAGTGCTAAAACAGGATAAAACAAACACAGGATAAAGCAGAGAGGGAGGCAGTGTAGCGGGGGGGGGGGGGGGGGGGGGGGTAAGGGGGGGGAGTGCGCAGTGAAGTTAAGTAACACGGATAACTTTAGCCGGAGTTGTTATTATGGCGAACAGCGAGGAATGTTATGCACTAACTTCTCCCGCCCTCACCCGCAGTCGTATAAAAAATAAAGGAATGAACGAAGGGAAGAGCAGCAGTTGGAAGAACCTCCGGAGACATCGAACACGATCAATCGTGGGCGACTTTCGCCGTCTCGAATCCACGCAGCAAAGCCGGCGACCTAAAGTGGCGCAACGGGGGAGAAGACCTCGCGACGTCGCGCTCTTCCGAAACTCGACCCGGCGAGGAGTGCGGGCGGGCATGGGCGACGGGGGCTCCCAACGCTGATTCCCGAGAGCAGAGCACGAAAAAGAAACACAAGCCGCATCGCAAGCGGCCCTCTTCGTCGCAGAGAAAACACTCGTCGGCCGTGTGTTTCCTGCCGCAGCAGAGGCGGGAGCGCGCTTATCGGCTCCGTCCGAGTCGTATAGCGGCCGAGGTGCGATTCCGCACACGTTCGCACGCGGTAGAACGCGCAACGTGATGCTGGAGCATAATGCCCCGAACAGCCCTTCCGTTTTGGCGTTAATGAAGACACGCCGTGGTGAAATTGGATCTCGTCGCTGAAGGTGCCGCGGGGAGGCAGGGCGCTTCTCGCGGGCAAAGAGAGAGAGAGCGCGGGGAGCCGCCGGCCGAGCCCTCCGTGGCGAAGCGGGGAAAAGGGCTGTGCAGGCGCGCGCCGTTGCCTGCGGGGCTTAATTAAAGCTTCGTTCGGCGAAAGAAAATGCACACAACAGAAAAGAAAGCACGAAAAAACAGGAAAACAAAGGAAGGTGCGAGACGGCATTTATTACCGCGTTGCGGTTGGGCTCGACCTGTAATCGATTTCGCGCCCTGCCTCATATCTTTCCCGTCGCGCGCCGCGGCGTCCGTCCGCGGTTTTTGCATATAAACACGCCACGCGAGGGGACGACGACACATCGCGCCTCGCTGGGGCTGCTGCTTCTCGTCCCCACTCGGCGCGAGCACGGGAGCGTGTGTTCGTGCCCGACGCGAAGGAATGTGGCTCACTCCACGAGTCGTCGAGGTGCGCGGATGCGAACTAGGCGGCGAAGGTTTGGGCAGAGCTGCCAAAGACTCGCTGCGTGCGGCGCCGAAGCGCTCATTTAAATTCCGTTCACCGACCTTTTTCTGCTGGTCTTCCCCTTGTCGCCGTATAAACGTACGAGGACAAATTAACATATGGTTCCAATATCGGGGAAATTACTTTCCTCTCTGGCTCCTCAATTATTATATTCAAATATGGCCTCAAGAAAGGAAGCGCTCCGCGACATCCTCAGCACAGTGGGATGTACGGCGCTGAAAGAAATGAAGAGGCGACACTGAACGTTTCCTGCCTCCTCCCTTCTGGGTCCTTCTTGCTTTTTACTTTTGAAGAATGTAAAATGTTTTTATTTTTTCGGCGGCGTGGTTGATAGGGTTGTATGCTTCACTAAATGCGTTCCCGGGCCAATCAATTTATACATAAAGCGCCTAAAGCAATAGCTGAGAATGTCACTTCTTGCTGATGATGACCTACAAAAAAGAAAAAGAAAAGGTGAAAGGGCAGCAACTAACGCCCTCTGAGTAATGATGACCCCTGCTTAAGCCAACTGTGAAGCCAACTGTGCCCAGTCAATTTGTAATCTGGCATTGTTGAAAAACCAGTTGTAAGAGGTAGCTGCGCATCAGAACACCTTTTTTTTTTCTGGGGCGCATTATTTCAACGAGGACACTTAAGTTTCACATTAAAAGCACCTTTGATAACATGATCTCTCTGAGTGAAAGCTGATGCGGCTGCCGTCACGACGTCAGCTGGCTCGATGAGTAGATTTATTCTCCTTCTAACTGCTTAACTGGTTCAGGAAGCTCATGGATTAAACAACGGTGTGACAAGCCAGCTATGAACGAATTGAATCAACTTAATCTCAGTTTTTCTGATGATTCGTTACGGATACTCTACCGATAATTTCGAGGTAGCTTGGAGCGTCTAATATTCGCGCGAATTTAACCTTTCTGGCACTTGTTATAAAATAAAAGATGAAATGAACAAAAAAAAACTTTATCCTTTCACTTCAGCAATTTCCGGGCAGTCCGCATCTGTATGCTTAATTGGGCAGCAGTGTAACATCTGAGAAAACTACGTTGCTCTGATATTCGCGGTGTGCTCTCCCCATTTTAGTCCCACAATGCTCGTTTAAGTTCCGATATGGAGGTCAGAAAAGCCGTTCCCGCATACGTTCTTTAGAATTACTGTTTTTTGTAACGTCCTGAAACAATTTATTAATAATAGAGTGCCTGGCCCACTGAGCATGTGACTGCAAACAGGCCAAGAGAACAGTGAACTACTAATACGATGAGGATGGACAGTGATACGAGCTATCATAGATCGGACTTCATATACCTGACAATTTTTTTTGCGCGCGCGTAAAATATATATTAGCCATCAACTACAAATATCTGCTCAAAACCTAGTTATGTGCTTGAGAACAACTGCCAAATCTGAATGCTTTGTAATATTTGCCCACGAACTGTAAAGCGCATAAAGTTGAAGAGTCCTATGTGCACGCGTCGTAATGATATTTAGTAGTTGTAGTAGTAAGTAGAGGTAGTAAGTAGTAGTAGTAAGTAGTAGTAGTAAGTAGTAGTAGTAAGTAGTAGTAGTAGTAATAGTAGTAGTAGTAATTTTGTTGTATATACTTTTGCCCACCTGGGTAGTCGTTCCCATACCATACGCGAAATTTCCGATGCGCATCAGCAGCGCAATTCCACAGAAGAGTGAACTACACGTACATAAATGAATATCAACAAATAAGTAATCTTTATGTAATTACCTAGTCAACCAAAATTGACGGAGATACTACATGCATGTGCGCAAAAAAAGGGCAGTCTGTAATGAACAATATTACAGGTGTTGTAGTATTTACCGATCCTCCTCCCAACTTAATATGTTTTGGCTTTGGTTGATGGACTTTTGCGTGCCCAAGAAACTGCGCGCTATGAGGCACTCGGTAGTGAAGGATTCCTAATTAATTTCAACCACCTGGGGTTCCAGCATGCAACGAAATCTCAGTAGACGAGCGTTTACGCATTTACCCTCCTCTGATACTCGGCCGCCACATTCGGAATCAAACTCGTCTAACATATGCTTGAGAGAACGGGGCGGATTCAGGATGGAAAAAAAAAAGAAAAACGAAAAACGCTATACTGTTACGAGCCCAGTGTTTGCTGGCTTGTGTTCGCTAAGGAATGGTGACATATTAGTGTCTTTTTTATTAGAGCGAATGTTCTAATATGGCATCGCAGCTGCGGCGTAGTAATTAGCGTATCTATTTCGCATTGGGGAGGCACTGGGAGGTGCGGAAGGTGCTTGGCTGGTGGCTAGGAGCTACACTCGTAATTTTTACTGGTGGGTGCTACGAGGTGCATTTTCACCGGTAGGCTATGCGGACCGCACTCTGCGGGGCATTCCCTCTGGGCTTCAGGCTATGACGATGCTCGCTCTAATTTGCCGACAATAGGAGCGAAAAGCATTTTATGCCGAAAAAGGCAACTGCGGTGTATAGGATAGACGTCGACTGCAAGGTAGCTGATATAAATGTTGGAAATGCTTCCCGTTTATCGGCATGCGAGTCGGAAGGCCAAGTTTTTATTCTTGTACGCAGCCCTGTTCCAGCGACGGAATGAAACTACTGCATCTGCGTTATGGGTGGTGACCTATGGCGAGGTTGCTACGGTTCTCAAACACACACAGCGGGTTTTCACGTGGAGTGTCCGCAACTTTAAACTTGGATGATATGGAGCAAATTCACATTACCGTATTAAAACAAAAGACGTTAGGCCGACGTCGCATCTTAACTACGGATGCTCTTTATTATTACATATAGGGTTAGGTGAGCCTATCGGCTCACCTAACCCACTAGCGTCCGCTCAATGCAAAGCTACTGTTTCCAACGGCGCTATGTCTCGGAGAGGAGTGAATGAAGGCGAGGGGTCCCTTTATAACGACCGTGACGCATGCTGCGAGGAAAAGCTTCGTGAGTGATTTATGGCTTGAGGGAGAGTCTGAAGAGATTATGAAGAACACGGTTGCAAGCCATGGCCGCGCACAAAGGCAGCAAAAAAGTCAGGGCTGAGAGGGGGACGGAGAAGTGGAAACGTTTTTACGATCCCCGCCTCGCAGTGACAGGGAAATATAGTCCGTGTGAGGTGTAGTAACGCTTAACGTTACGATAATAGTCATAAAACTATACGTCGAGCTAGCATTGAGAAACATAATCTGTTTCGTCTTATTTTTTTTAAGCGGGGATTCACTGAGACATAAATATTTAAAACAATAGGCTGTGACGAGCCCGTGGGAAGTACATTATAAAACGAGAATAAACGCTCCTGTCGTTCTAGCCGAGGCGTTATTAGCCTCAACGGAAGAACTGCCTCGTAAACGCTGTTGTTCCGGCCCGCCTGAAATCACCACCGGAAAACGTAAGGTATACTAAAGTATGTACGGCTCTGCGAGAAAACCAGATTTTTTTTTCTATTTTTGCAGGATATGGTGGACATTACTAAGGTAGAGATGAAAATAAACAGAACTTCATCACGAGTAAGGAGGCCAGGATGAGTTTTGTCTAATAAACGCATTTGTCTTGGGCGGAAGTCGTATGAAATCACGCAGCTTTTAGAACAACAGGGCATCGATACAGCTACTTGCGTATCGTACGGCACCCGTACCTGCTACCTCTCACATGACCGCTGAAGAATAATAAAGAGCAAGCGAAAAAAATAGCAGGGTTTCTCGGAATATCCGCGCCTAAGGTTGTCACGATTTAACGCAGGACGGGTAGCACAGCTTGTAAGTCATTGAAAACTAATACCGTAGTACACTGCCTGATAGTCCTCAAATGTTTTCTTACCCGGGAATGGGATATATTTGCGTCGAATTATTAGTAGTAGTTACACTGCTCTGCTTCAGCGCTCGCCGTGGTTGATGATTCTATGGAAGAGTTGAAAGTGTTCTTTAAGACTGTTCTTCCTTAACGAATAGGTGCCTGACGCCAGCAACATGGAAGGTGTAGGAATAAAACTCATTTAGCTTCAGGAATTCTACCTCATGCTAGGAGTTGAAATGAATGTGGGCATGCCATAAAGTTTTTGTACTGCATGATATGAACGTTGGGCTATGTCGTGAGCAGCATTTGTTTTCTATACACCGTGCCGCGGTATTTTTCGAGGCCTTGCTGTTTAATTCAAACTTAAATTTCACGCCTGCAGCAACAAGCTTGAGCTGGGATGGTGTACGAGAACCACAAGACTAAATGGAGTTTAAAATATTGTGCAAAAATATTTCTAGCCTCTGGAGAGCTCTATCTTGTTGAGAGGCGTAGGTGCCGGATGTAGAACGTCCATTTAACGCCACTGTTTGAACACTCACAAGCGGTTGTTTTCGGTGAATACGAAAGGGCTTATGTTGCTAGACAAACGCAGTTTGAAGTTTAGGCTTTTTTTTTTTTTTCCTCTGCACGTTCGTAGGACACTGCGGGAATAGTAACCTCCTGTGGGCCGCTGCGTCGGCACGAAAAACACTGCGATCTACAGCAAGGCTTCCTCTCGTTGCAACTTCATCCGCACGCCATATGCTTAACGTATAAAGTGGCCAAGCCCAGCGTCGCTAAACAAGAAAGTCTATTTGAAAGCAGCCTGGTCAACGCGCGCGATTCTCCACGCGGGTCGTAAAAGGTAGGGGATCTATTTCGCGCGCGTCCCAAGACTGTCCTGCCGCTGTTGAGTGTCAGGGGCGTAACGAGTGGAGGGCTAGCCAGCCTGCGCTACTCCTGCCTACCACCACTCTCCCCCTTACGTACCTCACGTGTGGAGACACGGCTCAAATGCAACGCCACCTTATCCGCCCTCCAAAGACTGAACCCGTCCCGAACGAAAAGAAAGAAATTAGACTCTACCTGCGAAGACTGCCGCTTCCGTTACGCTTTCAGCGAGCTTTATTTCTTGCGCCCCTCTTCGCACAGCGTCGCGATCTCTCGAGGCAGCCAGGTCGCGCGGACTGCTCCGTGCCCAGCAGCGGCGGCCATCGGCGATGCCCCAAGTGGCCGCGAACAGCGTCGAAGCGACCGCCGAACGGGTCGCCCAGAGGGCAGATAAGAGCACGCGAGGATCATTCGCAAGCGGCGGAGGCGTAGCTTCTCGCTCTTGCCCTGGATTTATAGGGCCGTTTCCTGTCGCCAGCAGGCTGGTCCTCGGCAGCGCCGCCGCTTTGTCGCGCTCCCGGGCTCGGCGGCGAACGCCGCGTGCAGGCGCCGCCGACGGAAAGACTGTATTAGGGTGGCCCCCGTCCCTTCCCTTCGCAATTGCGCCAGCTTCCGCGGTGGAACGAGTCATTGTCTCGTCCACACTGGGTTTTGTTCTTCCACAAGACACACGCCCCCCCCCCCCCCCCCTCCCCCCCCTTTCACATGAATGGGGAATAATGGTAATTAACGTCCTGCTGAGCGCGAGGGACTAACCAGCTATCCTACGTCTTCGTACACAAAGAAAAATTTCTCGCGGCTTAAACTGCGAACCTCTGCAGAGCCGAAGCCTTCGTTGTACCTCTCTCGGGCTCACCATAGGGTGCGCATAAGGCAGCGTGGGGCTAGAGTTCTCAACGGTTTATAAGTTATACAGATAAGACATACGCATTTTTGCGGCAATAATCCAAAGAAGAGTAAGCTTTGAAAGAAGCGAATAATCCGACTTACTTTAATTCTTCCTTCCAACTCAAGAGGGCGCCTTAAAGGTAATGGGCTTCTATTTTTCTTCAAACTCGGGAGACCGCCAAACATCACGTGCTCTAAACGGGTAACAGGTTCTGCAGAAAACGACGATTTATCATCTGAAATAATTCGACACGTCCGTGAAGCCGCGCAACTACTTTGATTTTTTTCTCTGATTGCTCACTCGTTTGTCTAGGAGCAATTTTTCCCACCACCTATTGGCGCAATAGGGCGCACAGTGAAAACATAGTAGCTTCTAGCTACGATGCGCTTATACTATAGGCGATTTTCTCCAGCAAGTAGGGAAAGAGGTACTGTGAAAAGTTTTAAAGCTGTTTAAGAATCAAAGCAGGCGAGCGAAAAAAAAAAAGAGAAGGAATTAATGCGATTTAACTTTGAGTCACTCCTATGATTTCTTTGAGAGATTCATCTGTGTGTACGGAACTATCTGTGATCTATTTGAACAGCAAAGTTCGACATGCTGTTCCCGGTGCGCGAAATATATTCTCGTGCCTCATATTCGTGCCTTCGTTTCGAAAGTTACACTTCACAGTGGCTACATAGGCTTTCACTCCCTGGAAACGATGCATGCACGCAGAAAAGATGAAGAAGCAATATAATTAAGAAACACCCCTTACGAACTAAAGACACTTCTGTGTTTATTGTGTTCAAATGCACTCTTTTCACAGATGCAAAGATGAAGAAAGTTACAACAAAGCCTTTCTCGCTGTGCGGAAAACAACGAGTGAGTGCATGATAGAAACTAATAGAATACAAGGATCTCGCAGAAAGGGGTCTTTTTGTATCAACGCCAATACCTACAGTTACGTCTACGCTGCCCTCAACTATCAAGAGAGAAGCGATCATTACTTTGTACATCGCTGTATTTCCTTGCCCTTTTCCGTTAAGAATGTCAAGAGGTCTAACGGTGAGAAACTTCCGGCAGTGCTCCTTATTTTTATCCTTTATGGCTTTTTTTTCTTTCTCCCGCCTGTCCTCTGCGCCACTTTTTAATACACCACGAACCTAGTTGTGTGAAAGGTCGTGCCTATCAGTCACTGTCCAGATAGACTGATAAAAAAGACTAAATTCCTCACTGCTATTAAAGGCTGAGCTCTCGGCTGTACCCTTGAATCAGTCCCATGCTACTGATAAAAAGAGAGAAAAAAAAAAAAACGAGCAATGTATCGGTAAATGAAGAGGCGACTAGTCCCTTGGGCTCTCGAACATTCCTGTCCTGTACGGTGACAACTCGACTTGTACTCTTTGGAACCCGTAATCACACGGAGTGTGTCCAGCAACTTGTGTCCTTTCTTTTTCTTCTTGAGCCTCGTGCTTTTACCTTGGGGTTGCGAGCTTTTTGCTGTCTGACCATGCGAAGGGAGGTGCCTCTTGATAACGAGCGGCAGTGAGTGTAGGAAAAAAAGTAAAATCCAACACTGCTTACCTAAGACAACCTTTCAGCCGCAAGAGAAGCGACGTACGCCTTCCGTTTACAGTGGTCTTGAACTTGATTCTACACCTACAAGCTTTTTCCCCACTCTAGTTCGCTGGCCTCTAACGAGAAAAAAAAGCAAGAAAAAAAACAGGGCACTCTACTAAACAGTGTTGTTTCTAGGCTGCATCTTCTGGAGTCGATTAAGGCATGCACTCGCTGACACTCTGCACGAAAGTTACTGCGAGCGTTATTGTCGTCCTTCAGTCATTCGCATTGATTTAAATTGATTGTGATAAATTTCTGAAAACAAAATATCGATGAAGGTTCACTGAGCCGGAAGTTAAACTCCACTGATGGGAACCGGTCTCTGGAACACTAACAGAGCCTGAGAAGCCGCGTGCGGTTCAGTTTAGCACTGAGAATCAATTATTACAGCTATTGCAACTGCGGTCATGCTATTGCAGTCTTGCTGTATGATTGCATAACGTTAAGTAGAACGCAGAAGTTTTCTTTAAGCATTTAATGGCTGTTTCGAAAATCTGTCATACTGACCAGTCCCATTGAATCTCTGCTGCTGCGTTCACAAGACTAAGAATGACCGAAAGGGGCATACGTCGAAAAGGAAATATGTTAAAAATTTCATGCCAGACTTGGCTTGGAACACCCAGTAAACGATTCAGTACACGCTTATTCTGAGATGTCATTTGTCTTCATAATAGAAATATAACCACCGTAAGCTCTTTGGCGCACTCTTGACACCAGGATGTTGGGCTCCTACAACAACCTTCGCACGAGCCTTACTCTTGGTGCGCTAATGGCCAGCAGGATTACGAAGCGGAGTGACAAGAACGGGCTACGGTGATTATTAATTTTTTATGTGGCACAACTTGATAAAATCATTATAGTCTCCCGCATAGCCCCAAGCGCAGACGCAATTAGCCTTCTCAAACTACTTGTCAAACAAACACGAGGCGTTTAAATAATTCAAAACGAACTGTTGTCATAAAAACAGATCCCGAGCGCCATGAAGCGACAGAATAAAGTGCTGTTTGCGATTCCAAGTCTGTCTGATTGCCCACGATCCAAAAGGGCTCGCAGGTAAACGCTCTCTCATTTTTTTTTCTTGTTTCTAGAACGCGGAATAAAACACAGATTTCACGCTCGAAAGCGCGCACGAATGCCGCGAGCAGAGTGCTCCCACCGTGTCTCTTCACAATGGGGCGCTGGCGCCATCTTAAAACAAGGGCGGGTATAAGCTTTGCCCCCGCCCTTGCTCCTCTGCTTAGCGGAAATGGCTGTGCCTCCGCGCGCGGCTCGGCAGCCACTTCCCGCGACGGCGTCCTTTTCCAAGCGCCGCAATGCGGGGCTGAAAACCCGGGCAGCAGTGAAGCACGAATCAAGGCTTCCGACTTGCGTCGACGCCGTCGTTTTTTTAATCCCCTCCGTGCGAGACGCCTCCGGGAACGGGCGTGCCTAATCTGGCAAATGTCCGACGCGCTGCGCTCTTGGGCTTCTTCTCGAGTGGTATACGTCAGGCGCCTCCGCTACGCTGCTGCTTGAGGTTTAAGTGAGCCTTCCCCCCTTGGCGGCCGCTTTGCCGCTATCTTCAGTCATGATACGAATTCACTGCAAGATGTTTGAAATGATTCCCTAAAAGCTATAGCATGTCTCCCCCTGGCTGCCTGCACCTAATCGGGCGAGCACGTACAGTCTTGGTCAAAAGTCCTAAGGCCACAAGAATCCCATGCAGCGAAATGGATGTCCCTAGAATGCTTCGTGTGGCGGATCATTCAAAACACAAGTCAAGCAGGAAGCTTTTCTACATCCAGAAGAAACCTTCTACTAGCATTTCAAGGTACTTCGGTCTTTCATAGTACCGTAACGGCTCTGTTATGTGGCTGAAGCGAAAATCCTTAAGACTTTTGACCAAGACTGTACCTCGCGTTATCTCCGCTTTACGGACGCGAAGCGTCTAAAGAAGACACTTTCTCCTTAAAAACAGTGCCCTGATCGCGTTCGTAACTCGCTTCTGGCCTCCCTTCATTAGGAATTACGGTGCATCTCGAACAATGAAACAGCCCGAAAGATTAAGCAGCCAAAAACGAATACTCAGTTATTTTGTTGGTGTTGTTGGCAGTGAAAGAACCAGTTCGGAAATTTGCAAACTCTTGCTACGCATTGGAAATAAAGTCTGAGAAAGAAGCTTAAATTTCAGGTCCTGCTTGCACCTAAAAACTGAATGACTGTCTGGTTCACGTAGCACTATTTTTCGGTTTTGGCGATAATGGTTTTGGCGATAACCATGGGCAAGTGTGAGCATTTTAGTGGTCCTGAACCCTACACTTATGAAGGCGATTCAGAAACTGTTACATCACTGGCAACCGTGGAACCTTCTCAATTATGTAAAGCAATGAAACGAAAGCATGTTACACCAGTTCTTACCTAAATATTTTTCTTCCATTACGATTCCTTTCCAAGAGGCGAAGCGCACAAAACAAATTCGATAAGTGCGCGACATAACCTCCGCGCCTTCGAACAGCCTCTACTTGGGGGCTGCTGTTGCCAAGTCGGCTAAGGCAGCCAAGTGGCAGCACGCAAATTGGCTCTCAGCGCGTGCAAGCGGACGTGCTCAAGCGCCAGGCGCGTTTTGTTCAATGGGCTGGTAACAATGGCGTTTCGAAAAACGTACCATTAAGTGCCTTCGCAGACGCCACAAAGCTTTTAACGCATATTCGCTTCTTTAAACGAGAATTATTTCCTCCTAGCAAATTGACAAACTGGTCAAGCAATAAAGGTGCTGCCGTTTGCGAAAGCCGACACCCTATAATGATGATATTTCGCCATCCCTTTCAAACTTTGAGTCAAATGCGGCACCATGTGTATCGGGTGACGCTTTTGTGTGTAAGATAGTTTATGGTTTATTGGGGTTTAACTTCCCAAAGCGACTCAGGCTATGAAGGACGCCGTAGTGAAGGGCTCTGGATAATTTCGACCACCGGGGGTTCTTTAAAGTGCACGGACATCGCACAGTACACGGGCCTCTAGCATTTCGCCTCCATCGAAATGCGATCTCCACGGCCGGGTTCGAACCCGCGTCTTTCGGGTTAGCAGCCGAGCACCGTAACTATACCGAGCCACCGCGGCGGCTGTTTCCGTGTCTAAGAGATGTGAATATTTTTATAAAATGGCCTAACTGCTATGAGGATACCGCTTCCGATACAAGTCTCTTAAGCTCGTCGCATGTCACAGGGCCGAATGTGCATCCTAGTGTGTCATTTCGTTAACTGGCTAATTGTTTGTTAACTGGCTAATTATTCCTAGTCTTCAGGGCAGTAGTGCAATGGCATCTCTCACGGGGGTCGTCGTGGCAGGCTAACGCAATTTGCACACTTTCAAAGGTCTCCGCTCCTTTGGAAATATCTCTCGATTGCTTGCTCTTCTTCGCTCGTCTTACGAAACTAAAAGCATTGAGACCGTCCGAAACTCTGCCAAAAGGATTCTCACAAAAAGTGTGCTTTAGGGCAAACTGCCACCGTACCAGAGAGGCTCAACACAAATATCTCGGAGCGCTTGGCTACACTGCAGAAAAATCCAATTCGTCCGCTTCACTTGGGGACCACATGTAATTATTAGTCTGTTTAAGCGAAAATGAACTGCCGTGGGTGCATGCACCTTGCCTTGTAGGGGAGACAGCCCGGCAATTAATAATTGGCGTTCAGATCAATGAGAAATGCACTAAACTTGCCACTTATGCACTTTACTGGGTAGGTCTAGTTTTTTCAAGTCAAATATCAAGAAAAGTATCTTTTACGCGCTGGGTTCACATTCCGAATTTAATATGCAAGGAGGCTTTTTACTTTTTTAAGAACAAGCGAAACAAAGTAAATACGAAGGTAAAAAAAAATGAAACCAAAAGTCCCAAGTGACGCGCGTAGAAAAATCCCGCAGTGATCGTCGACACTATGATTACGATCACGATGCATAAAACTAACGCGGAAAAAAGGGCAGAGTGCAAACATTCAGTAAGTTTTCTCTGTTTGGATTCAAAATGGCAATGCTTAAACGTTAGCTTCGAGAAAAATGTTCCTAGGTGCTTCGCCACAACGCACCCTAATCCCGTACTGTTGACTTATGGCAAGAGAAAATGTTGGGCTAAAGCCTGCAATTTCTATTCACCGCATGCCATGCGGGCTTATATCCGCAGCTAAGTGTCCTTAGTTGCCTTTCTGCTCATCAACCCATGGCAATGGCAGCAAATAGCTCCATTATTGGCACCGATTTTGAAGAGACTGAAAAGACACTGGCTTTGAATTGTGCCATACGCCCATCGTGTTGGCTAGCCGCATTTTCAAGCAGCGTCTGCAGTGCTACATATTCACTATCGTGGCTAGGCTCAAAAAAGATTTCGTTTCTAGGTGGTTCGTGACGTATCGCCGAAGAAAACATTCCAAAATAGGGAAAGCAGCTATGCAAAGGTAGTGTGGGAACTGTTCGTTTATATAAACTGCCGTCAGGGGATAAATTTATGAAATGTCCCACATGTGGGCTTTAAACACAGAAACGCATGTAAAACCAAGGTTCCCGTTAACCGTCATCAGGCTGTCGAAAAGGATTCGAGGCGCCAGGAGGCTATTTCCGAGGACGAATTATTACAATTGGGCGCATGCGCGACAAATTTCGCACTGACGCCTTCTGCAATATGGGCGTATCGCCGTTGTGCACTTATACGAGGCGCTGAGAGGAGCGCACAGAGCATTAGACTGTTCCAACCTTCACTGGAAATAATTACAGATTCGAAGAAAAATCTAAAATTAGGGTTCTTTCATACTATATTCCATTCATAAATCGGCACTGATCGTTTAAAGTACATCAAACTTCCATAATATATGCACAGTCGAGTCCACTTATATATGGTGTCGAGCCCGATGGTCACGCGATATCGTTCGTTGTATCTGAAGTTCGTAGTAAGTGGACTTCCCATATTACATCCAAAAATACTGAGTCCGATAAAAGCAGCATTTATTTCTTTAAAAAAAGTACGTTATGCGAATCTGCTTCATCAAAGCAGTCCCTAACGCGTCGCAGTCCAAGGTCTTCAGTGTTGTCATTTCCCCTCGCCGAGACCCTTGCTGAGAACAATATGCTTTAGGAACGCGATATACTTGTAACTAATTACACCCAAATTTATGCGTCGACGGCCGCTGGGGGCAGATTGACCTCTTCATTCAGACTCCTGGCGGACCGGTAGCACCCGTACTTTGCATTCCATGGCGTCGTTAGAGCACGCCTACGCCAAGTCGGCGTCCGCAAATGCCAACGAAGTCATCCCAGGCGACACCCTAGCAGCTGTGTATCAACGACGCCTTGACACAATACACATGCGTCTGATCACGCGGGTTTCTGACAGCATCATCTGTCGTTCCTGGTTCGACGCAGCGACGCACAAAACGTATCAGGTGCACTGTCCGATGTCTGCATGCTGTATGCTCGCGGTAGTACACAAAAGGCGGCGAATCGACTGGGCAGGCGACACATACCACGTGACCAGTGGGGCCAGGAAAGGCTTGAAAGCTTCCCAAATCGCTGCCGTCGGTTTATCCCCGAGCACGCGCAGCAACACCGTTTTCGACACCGCCCGTCCCTCGCGCTCACCGCGCTTCTCCTTCATATTCACATGTTTTGCGCAGTCAGCACACATGCACGCAATGATTGACTTGTTACAGGCCATGGGAATGCGCATGGTGGGAAGTTATCTAGAGTCTAAATGCCGCCATTTATTGTTTTTTGGATCACCTTATTTTTTGAGGGGTGATGTCGCTGGGGTTTAAAGGCGCTCTTGGGTCTCCGCGATTGCAGGAAGAGCAAGCTTTTAGACTGCGAGGGTAGTGTACGAAGCCTCCTTGTGGTGCGGCCAGAATTACGCGTTGTATCCCAAATGCATTGCCATCGCCTTAACACATTTTTTGCCAGTACCACCACCCTAGTTCGTAATAACCAAGCATTCGTTATATCTGCGGCTGTTATAAGTGGACTCGGCTGTATATCGCAAAGAAGGCACCATTCGCTGTAAGTCAAAGTGCGCTCTTTTAAAGGTGGCGCTTTTCATTATCCCATTATCCATTTCTGGTGAGACTCTTCCAGACTGGAACAGCCTGCCTTTGATTACGATCTTTTGTTGCGTTCTACCACGCTTTGCGTGTCTCAGAATTTGTTTTCCAAGTTTTGTCAATCACTCCGTGCCCGCCCCCTTCCCCCTTTCCCTGTTGTAATGCCTGCAAAGACAACGCGCGTATCTAATAAAAAATAAAATCTTGAACGCAGAATCGAGATGGACACTTATTTTTAATTTACTGCGTCCTTCATTCCGTTGGTGAACTGGATTCGGCCGGGCCGGCTTTGGCACAATCACGATGCGCATGCGGAAGAAAGGCACCCCGAGGCAAACTCTGATGCATCCCACCACAACTCGTGTGCTTTACCGAACGTGTACCTAATTTCGAATCATCTACCGCACTCGTCTCTGCACTGAGTGCATATCTGAAGGCAGCCCACACTACCGGCTTGTTTCTTTCCCAGAATTCCGCCATCCACAGAAAGCAGCTTGTGCAATCAATGTTTTGAGGCGCTGCTAAGAAAATCGAAGCGCCTTTCATTAATTAATAGAGATAAATGCGGTATTTAGTAATCACTCCTTATTATTTTATCATAAATCAATCGCATAAAAAACACATTAGAGGGCCCGAAGTGCTGCTTGTTCGTGCTATTACGCGACTTGAATAGGCTGCACAAGTATAAGGTTTGGTTTGGTTTATTCGGTTTAACGTCCCAAAGCGACTCGGGCTATGAGAGACGCTGTAGTGAACGGCTCCGAAAATTTAGATCACCTGGGGTTCTTTAACGTGCACTCACATCACACAGTACACGGGCCTCTAGAATTTCGCCTCAATCGAAATTCGACCGCCGCGGCCGGGAACGAACCCGCGTCTTTCGGGTTAGCAGCCGAGCACCATAACCACTGAGCCACCGCGACGGCTGTACAAGTATAAGCCTGGAGGGCCTGAAGTGATAAGCATGTGCACTTAGTTGGCTCGGAAGTGAAAATAAATTTTCAGCGACCGAAACAAAATGATTACACATGCATCAGTGCGCAGTTTGGTGCGTAATACAATGCTAAAGAAACTGGCGAAGGTGTGCTAGATGAACAGTTTATGCTCGAGATCTCTTTTTGGGAAAACATTGCCTCTTCGCACATAAATCAAATGACAATTCTGATGAAAGATGCCCTCATTACCATACTTCAGAAACTTCTTGCAAAGTGATCGGTCGTGAATGGTCGCTAACCACTGTACTGTACTTATAGCTCAACTAAGGTGGCGATATTGACCAGACATTGCACATTGAAACGGAGCCTTTAAGAAAACTGAGAGTCGGGGGGCCAGTCTCACACTGGAACTGCGGTAAGACAGAGTAAGACAGAACGTTTGAAATCCTCCCGAGAGGGCTGATCTCTTGCCTTTTTATCTTTTACCGCCGTAACGATAACACGCGATAGTCAAAAAAGCCGTTTTTTACAGAACAGGCTCGCGATGTTATGGGACGAATGAAACACTGAGACTTATTTACTTAAACTTAATAACCATCACTAATTTAACCCGGCAGGTTTTCGTCTTAAGTAACTTTTTTTATGAGCCAAGGCGAAATTTGCGCTGCATAACGCCTCTGAGAAGCCCGGAGTCACAAAGTTTTGCGAATAAAAACAACTAAGCCACCCCGGAGAGGGGGTATATCAGCTATGCCATACTGGGTGTATGCTAAATTACACAACTTTCAAGGTTTCCCACAAATACCATTGGGGAGTTGTGCGGCCTCTTTCTGACGACGGTTCCATTAGTGGAGGCACGGCACCTTGTTTTAAGGCTGGCTTTGGTCACCGCTTTTACCTGCGAGGTGTAAGCAGCGATTTCGTTCGTGTGCGTTCCGTCACAGCGCACATAGACATGACACTCGGCCATACATTACCCGAGGAAGAAGTTCAAATTTTGTCGTGACCAGCGAAGGCACTACTACGGGAAGGAGGGTTCAGCGCGTGGCTCTATAGAACAGGGCGCTACGTGAGCGATGGCGAAGTTCGGAGGACGCAGAAAACACTTAGACAACAAGGCGTAGGAACAGCGGCAGGGGTAGGAGGAGTCAGTCCGGGCTGTCACCAGGCGAAGGGGATGGTAGTACGAATGCCCAGTGTGGATGCTTAGGAGGCACCGGCGCATTCCTTTGGTCGGGATTGGAGGGCGGTAGCCGACGGCGTAGGTGCCTCCCGCGAGGCTGCGTTGGCGCTTCTTGCGGCAGCAGCCGCGCATTGCGGCAAAGCGGCAGCGGAATGCTCGCGGAGTGCACATCTAGCGAATAGCGGCGCTCGCATTCGCGCCTCGACTGTGCCGTTGTTAGGGGAGCGTCTCCCGTGAACGCACTAGCACTCACGTATGCGCCCGCGTGATGAATTTCAAGCAGACCTGGCGCCTTCACGAGTGCTTCTTCCGCTTCTCTTATTCCATGCGTGGTTCATGGCAGTTCTCCGCCTCTAGTTAGGTAGGTCCCCGCCATTCATCGTCACCTACAATGCGTGAGTTGTAGTTTGGCAGAAAAAAAAAAGACGGACATAGCCACCCTGTATCGAAGGCTGTGTCCGCCTTTTCTTCAGTAGTCCACTACGGCACTGATGCCTTTAGTGGAATTATGTTCAGAGTGACCGCAGGTGAGTCTCCGGTCTCCGAGGCTTCTAGACGTATGAAAGCTTTACAATTACCAGCATATTTAATGTGTGTTTATAGAAGCCCGTGTTTAAACATATCGCTGTGTCAGACAGTGCAATAATTATAAAGACTGGAATCTTTACGCTTTTTTTAACCTCATTTCGATTGCTTTTAACTTTGCTCCGCAGATACTTGTGCAGAGTCATGTGAAATAATATAGTTGGACATAGTATCTTACGAAGGGCTTTCTTCGCCACCTACCTTGATATCAGCACAGACTGATATCAGGGTATGGACAAGGAAAGAACAAAGTGACGGCTAACAGGGGGTGGAAAGCAGTGGCTAGCGGCTGCTGCTAAGGGGAGTTTCGCGCGTGCGTCAGTGCTCCAGGCGGGGCACCGCGGCCGAGTGCGCGCTTTGTGCAACCAACATACCCGGTGCACGCCAACCGAGACCTGCGCGGCGCGCGCCGAGCTTTGCCCCGTGGTCTGCGCTTCGCGTGGCGAAACCGAAAGCGTGCCCACGTGCGACGCGGTGTGGCGCTCACCGGCCGAGGTGGTCTGCGACATCCAGCGGTGTCCCGGCGGGTTCGAGTAGCGCGCCTGGTCCTGCACCAGGTGCGGTCCCATGGCCGGGTGGTGGATGGGCACCACGGGCGGCGGCGGTGCGGGCGCCACTAAGACGGGCGGCGCGGGCGCCGGCGGCTTCCCGCTGGCCGCCGACACCACCACCACGGGTGGTGGCGGCACCACCACCGGTGGTGGCACGGTGGCGGCTGGCGCCACGGCGCTCGGCACCTGCAGCTGCTGGGCCGGCTCGACGGGGTAGCCGCCGCCGCCGCTATCCATGGCCCTCCGGTCGCTTCCCACGGCGAGGGCCTCGGTCGGCCGCCGTCGTGGCTTCCTCCCGGGCTCCCTGCGCGGCTCCTCGGTCCCTCGCGTGCAGCAGAACGTCGTCTTCCTCGTCCCCGGAGAGCACGCTGCGCTCGCGGCTGACCCAGGCGGCTCTGGCCCCAGCGCCGCGGTGCGACGACGCTGCCGCGCGCAGCGCCGCGCGCCGGCGCACTGCAGGCCGCCCTCCTCCTCCGCTGACGCTTCCCCCCCGCGGGCCCTCCCGCTCCCGACCCGGTGCCGGTGGGCCCCTTGACCTTCTTCTCCGCGCGCGACCAAATCTGCTGGCCCACCACGTGCACGTCCATGCACGTCCATTGATTGGGGCCTCACATGCGCCCACATCGCCAGCGTGCTGTGCTGTCGCCGCGCTATGTCAGCCACTGGCCGAGCACGCGTCCAATTTCATTCCTCAAAACCCCGACAGCTGTTGTGGCGAGCGTCTTCAAAGGGAGACGTTATGACGCAAGCATGAGGGCTTTCTTCTCATTCACGGCAGCACACGCTGGGGAGGGATTTTGAAGCTTGGGGACTGCCGTCGTACGCATCTCTTTGATTTCGTAAGGCGACACAGGAGGCTCACGGAGAATACCTATTGCCGAAACATCCTCCGTGGAGTTCTCCGTCCTTTCTTCTCGGCCATAGAAGGAGACCTTGGCTTTTGCCAGTGCAGTGTTCATTTTTCTCTGTTAAGAATATACGCTGGAGGCACGTAGAAGTAGGCAAAATTCAGAGCCAAAATGAGCAGATGGAACGACTGTGTTCTTTCATTTTGTTCATATCAATGGTAGGTTGCCATTCCCTGACGCCGTCGTTGAGTGCAGAACGAGTGCTCTTGCAGGCAGTCTCCAACAGTCGATTGAGATACGCCACCACACACTGCAGTGCATGCCTCATGGACATTTCATCTTCAGCACTTGACATCGTGTTTTCTTCGGAACCGGGGATAAAAATCCTTCGCCATCTTATCTAAGCACTAAATATCGACGTACAGCAAAGGCAAGAAAAAGCTGATAATAAATTGCGAACTGTTCTGTGTTCTCGATGAGAGCTAGTGGCGGAGGAGAGTGACTGAACCGTAATATCCTCGACGCCAAACTACATATAATATCCTCACGATCACGTGTCTGTCTTCAGAAAGGCGCTTTCTTTACAACGGGCAATGTTCATCTTCCCCCTCCCTCTCCCACCCTCCTTTTTTTCCCCATTCGGTTTGCAAGTAGCATGTTTTCTGGCAAGCAGTAAATATCGTGCAGAAAATTTTGGGGCCCGAACGTTTGCGTCGGCTCCATATAATGCGTTTGATTCCTGTGGTCCGTCTCAGGAGATCTATGGACTGCAGTCATTGGAACTCGGTGGTCTGGATGCTTTGATGTAAGACTCTAATGAAGATACATGAAAAAATGTTTCGTTAGGTAGTGCATACTTCTTCCCGTGTGTGCAGTATCGTATGTATGTTTAGAACTTTCGGTTAGTTTAGCCAATCCATCGAGAAGAATAGGTCACTGGTTCTGCGTACGCAGTCAGTTTTATGGTACGCCTACGCTGGCACAGCTGTCCCAGATGGCGTCACGAGATTGTGCACGCCGACGCTCCCTGTTCGTCGCTCAAAGCGCATCAGTCACTCTAGCGTGCGCTCAGCAGTATTAGTGACGGCGCCTTTGACGAAGTGAGACGGCTTATTCTCTTAACACACAAACATAACATTCCTCTACCTTCATAAAGTCGTTAAGAACAAATATATGAAGCAATAGTACGGCTCACTTTGAAGTGCAATATTTCCACGGCTCACAACTACTCTTTGCAGAGCTGCTGCGTCTGGCGTCACATCAATATCAACCGCCATAATACAGCTTATTGGGAGGGCGCTCTTATATAAGGTGCCTCTGTGGAGGCTGCGAGCGACTGCCGAAAGTGGGAAGGTCGAGCCCAAATTGTTTCGATATACGTACCACATTTTCTTCAGCGGAAAACATTGCGAAATCGCCGTGATAGGTCTGTTGTTCGAATTCAATATCTAGTAATTAGCGTTATAGTTACCATAATTATCCAGGCAATGAAAAACGCAAGTTTAGCTGCTGAGGAGCTCATCGTAGGTGAGTTTTTAAGCTAGAAAGAGTGCTCATGTTGTCGGCTGTGAAGAACTGCAAAAGAAAAAAAGAAAAAAAAAATTGGAGGAGACACTTAAGCTCCGCATTAAGGGTATGACGCGATAGCGTAATAGGTTAATTCATTATATATAGCAGTAGTATGTTTATTTGGCCATATTATGTACAATATGCGCTCGAGGTGAGGCTAAAGGAGGTAGACCAAGCATGCCTCCTGACAAGGCCTACACCCCGATCAACACATCATGGAAACGGGGGCCGAATGGGCAAAAGATAAAAACAATGAGCAAACATGATCACAATAGAAAATAATTAATGATAGACAATAATAAATATAAATTAACAATAAACAAAACATTTCATAATATGCACATTAAAAAAAAGCAGAAGACAAACACACGCTCAAAAAATTAAGTGTACAGAGTTAGCTGTAATTTAACCGGGGGGGGGGGGGGGGAGAATCGTTAGTTTTTTCTTAAATACAGACACACTATAACTTTCTAAAGCAATTTGAATAAGAGACTGGTAGGCATTACACAATGTTATAATTTGATAATCGGTTGTTTGTTTACCATAATTTGTTCTGGGTCTTGCAGTAGATAGGGCAACGGAACGTAGACCATACGCAACGTTTCTTGAATTATAAGCAATAGAAAAAGAGCTAAAGTCATGCTTGGCTTTATAAAAAATGTCAAGAACCAAACTAAAATTGTATGAATGAAAGAAATTGCCAACATGAAATGTTTCGAAAAGATTTGCTTCAACAGATGAACTTGAACTTATTAAACGTAGAGCTGGAGTGAAAGCAATTTGTATGAATCAGTTTTGTTGCACGTACCCCACACTAGGTTGCAATACACCAGATGAGAACGAACAAGGGCAAAATATAGCTGTTTTTTAACTTGTAGTGGGAGGAGATGTCTAACACGATAAATAACATAAATATATCTGGCCATTTTTAGTCAAATGTAGTTTATATGATCAGTCCAACCCAAATCGCTGCGAAAAAACCCACCAAGGAACCGGCATCTATGGACTTGCTCGATGTTAAAGTCATTAAAAATAGTTTGATGTGATGATATAATGGCTTGTTTTTTGGATGGAAGAGCATAAATTTTGTTTTGTTTTCGTTTAATTGAAGCTGATTAACACAGAGCCAAACCACTAACTCCTCAAGCCAGGCATTACATTGGTGTTCAAGTACTTGGAGACTGGAGCCGGAAAAAAAGACATTGGTGTCGTCGGCATACATCATGATATTAGGTGTTAATGGAATACAAAAGGTCATTCTCTACTTTACATTCATAGATGACAGGGAGTCCTCAGTCCGCTCCAGGCGCAGCGCTGCAGCGGTTAAGCGATGCGCCACTGCACTGCGATGGCAGGTGCTCCCAGCGTTTGGGGTGCTTGATTGGATTAATGATTGGTCGCTCGTGAAGAGCGACCAATCATTAGCTTAACTGCTACCTGCCATGGTTGGGCAGTTTGCTCACTATCCGGTGGGCAGATTGTGATGACTACGCAAGGTCACGTGACATAGGCAACATACTTGCCTCCTAGGTTGCTCTCCGGGCACCACCTGCCAGAGTCATGCTCGTGACTCGTCACTGACAACGCCGACAACGCCAACGCCGAATTTTTTGGATAGCGGGGCTTTTAATGCTATCGAGTTTAAATGCCACGGGACAGCTAAGGTGCGACGTCGCTTACATGGTTCATCTGCCGAGGACGCGCACATCTTCTCCTCGGCGCTTAATTCTTGTCCTCGCGGCATGTTTCTTCGTATCCCCGAAAGCCCAGTACTTGTAGAGCGTAGTCGTGCGATTAACGTTGTCTCAATTTCCACGCCGCGAATCAGTAACTTAGCGCTCGAGCACGCAGGGATCATGGTCATAAGGAGACGTCACCTGGTGACAAGGTGCGACGCGCTCCTGTTTATTGTCTTATCTTCTGCTAATACCGCATCCTGAGTCCAGCGTCGCTTAAGCACAGGCTTGCTCACATACCGCTCTCAAGTAGGATAACACCTTCCTGACTAGTTTTTCACGAGACCATAGTCCATGTGTATTAATGCTGTTAAAATACTCTAGAACTTTGTAGGTTCTTTATTATGCATTGGTGCCGGAGAAGAGGACTAATTTTGCCCACACATAATTGCAAACGGTGCCCATGTCGTTACGAAACACCAAACGATACGAAGCGATTAAGCAGAATTCATCCGCATGAGTTGTTCGTAAGCGCAGTTTCTGCACCGAGATGGTAACCGTCTAGCGCAATAAGAAATAAAGAAACGCGCTCAAAACGCAGAAACACCCACCGCTACTCTAAACCAGCTAACTCTCGTCTAACAGATCTCATCGAAAAGTAATGTCCGCGTCGTCTCGTAAGTGTTTTTTTTTATCTTCTTAATTGGTAGCCTTAAAGAAATTCACGAGAACTATGCTCAGTGCGGCGTCCGTTCATGACGACGCAAAAGGGAAGACAAATCGATTGCTCGCATAGAAGCATGTACTGCGGGGTGTAATGAGGCGCATGCTGACTGGCTTCTTTAAGATCTCCGAGGCTTGAACGACGAGGGCTTCGTATAAGAAAAACACAGTCGAAACAGGTCGAATGAACTTAGAGCCAAGTTTGGGGGATCTCTGAGACCAACAGGCTTAGCAGGTTCATTTGTAGAACGCCTCCCTAACCCCTCTTCCAAAGGCAGCGCGGTTTTTGTACGCTAACAAAAGTTTGTTTCTTCACTAAAAAGAACTTTCTCTCTCTCTCTCTCTCTCTCTCTCACTCATGTGATCCCCGAGCTTGGAACCACCTCGGAGCCGAGACCTCGTGGATCTGGAACTTCGTTTATGCAAGGGTACATGCTAGCTACTCTAACACAAATTACGATAGATATTTAAAAACGTATATATTTTGTCACAGATGAGATGACCTACGGCCAACAACACGGAGCGCAGGAATAACGTACCAGACGCTGGCTGTATAAATACAATTTCACCTTGCGTAGTCGCAGCAAGCGGAGTTCGCAACACACTGCCTGCCTGTCTAACAAAAGGCATACCCCGCTTAATACTCTTGTTTGTGCAGGTTTGTGAATATCTTTTAACGAATCATACCACAAGAAATCTAGCTCATTGTCAGGACGACCGAAGCAGCATTTCGAGAAATCAAGACGTTTCAGAGAATTACGAACCGTCAGTTCTCGGTGAAGACATAGGCGGTGCGGGTGGTGTTTTGGCCTAGGAGAAACAAATAACGCGCTCGAAACGTAAAGAGGACTCGCTCAATTTTCCAATTTGGAACAGCGCACCAAATTCTTCGCTGGTGCCTACAGGTTTCCACCTCGCTGGACTGATCCGTTCCGCAAGTACCACCATAAAAATAGCATGCGCAGGCTGGCATAGGTTACCAAGGTTGGGCACACGTTCCATTCTCGTATCGCAATGCAAATGGTGATACAGCTTTTCAGTGGCTGCAAGACACGCCTGGCGCTAGGAATGACATTCCGCCACTCCAAAAATGCATTCAGTTCGTGTTGAAAGCACGCCGCTGCGCCGAAGCTTGATTCCCTGGATGGTTGATGCTTGCTTTCCCCCCAATCACCCTACAATCAGGTATTAAGCACCATAAAAAGTAAATGCCGCAGAAACGCACCGCAGCTGCACATCCGTTTATCATAAACGTAAAACAATCAGAAGGAGTTTTAAAAATGTCACACTTAGTCAGGAAGAGCTGCAAAATGTGCGATATCATTTAGATCCCTAGATACCTAGTACTCGTCAATAAGGCAAAAAAATATTGCCCAGTGGTTTTTGGTAAGCACTAGAAGCTTCTGTGCGCTTATAATGGACTGTACCAGACTTCATTACGCAAAAAGCTTTCGCACTCGATCCTTGAGAATGTCTTCTGCCAAGAACTTGCTGCGCCAGTTTTCTTCAGTTTTTTTTTTTCTCTTACACGATCAACTGACAGTACCGTACAAGCGCCAGCTCTGTGCCAGACAGCTCCTTCTGTCTCTGCTTTTTGAACTCATATTAAAAACCGCCTGATGCACACGCACCTGCAAAATTGAAATCGACAGAGGGAATAACTTAATACCGCGGGTGGAGAGCAATATCAGCACGCAAGCTAATATTGCTTTTTTCTTTCTTCTCTAAGTTGGAAACATAGTAGAAAGAAATAAGAAACACCGATACCCACTCGTATAACCGGTATTATGAGAACAGGCGCCTTTTACGAGCGCGGGAACAAAAAGCTCGTTTCACGCAATCATGTTTCTTCGTACGCCGGTGTCACTTCATACGGCCAGTTTAATTAGTCATAAAGTCTAGAAACCGTTCTATCGAAGCGAATTTCGCAACAAAAAAAAAAAAAAGAGGAGAGCGCGCCCCTCGCGAAGAAAAATCACTTGCAATGGTCTTTCACGTGTGTTATTTTTATTTTTTTCTCGTTACCACGACATGATTTTTAAAGCAGTATTAAATCAGAAACAGATGCTACGCGCATCTTCTTCTAGTGATGCGAAAACACACCCCGCGCATGCCAATGGCCTGATCTGTCATGTCTGGCCCGATTCAGAGGCACTACTAAATATTCTCTCCTTGACTCAACAAGTCCGCCCCCTGGGAGAACTGGCAGGCCACGCTTCAAAGGAGGCCTGTAGTTTTAATCTCCAAACTTTCTCCCTGCAAATCCGGCCCTGCAAAAGTAAGAACAGAAGCAAGCGAAAGGAAAGAAAAAAAGAGGGTGGGGGGGAGAAAAACGAAAGCACCGAGATCGAAGCCGTATACACCACTGCGGCGCGTCTGTTAGTGCTTACCACCCTTTTCGATTTTTTTTCTTGTATTTTCTACTTTCCAGCGCTCGTCTGTGCGCCTTTGGCGGCGCTCTGCGCACGTGCCCTTTGCTTTGCACCTTTCCCCGCCGACCGGCAAGCCACCCGGCCTGCGTAGTGTCTTCACATGGCTTCGGGGGGGCTTCGAAACTCGTGAGACTAAACAGAGTGCGCCCCACCCGCCCCTCAGGAGCGCGGCAAGCTTCCTGCTCTCGCCCATCGTCACCCGCAAACAAGACGAAATGTTTACGCCCTGCCACGCTGCGAGGGAGACGCCCGCGGCGCGCGCACCAGCCGTGGGTTGCCGCGCGGGGCCGCGGGTAGCGCGCCAGGCGCTCCCTCTCGTCAGGATGCTCCGCGGGATTTGTTTTCGTGCGCGCGCATTCAAAGTACAAAACGTTTCTTTGATCCCCGAAGCACTAATGAAGCTCGTCAAAGGGCTTCTTGATAAATATAGCCGCTGTTAGGTGCCTCTGGCCCCTTTAGCTTTGTGCGGATGGTTTTGTTTCTTGCCTTCCCACTTCGCCAGCCCCCGCCCTGTCTCTCTCTCTCTCGACCCCGGCCTCACCCCTTCCGTTTATTGTTTTTCTTGTACCTCCACAACATGGCGGAGCTTTGTGTAATACCCAGTTCGGCGTGTTAAAATTTGTTTGCTCTTCGTTTGCTTCTGCCTCTACACTGGTCAGCGCAGCTGAACAAGGGGTGTCTTAGCCTGGCGCAATGCCACTGGAAGTGTTACGATGACGGGGCCTGTTTTGAGTGGCGAGGGCAGTTAGGAAACTAATAGACTGTCATTTCCGCTGGCTGTCTTGTTACTCCAAGGTAAAAGTCCCTTCGGCATGGGGATACCGTTGAGCTTTTGTAAGGGACACGCATTCAGCGACTGCACCTTTGTGAAAAGAATAAATAAATAAAGAGTTCCGAGCCCAATCGACGAGCAAACAAACCTCTATTTTTTTTCTTATTTTGCAGCATTTGAGAGGACCAAGCTGCATTGAAGGTCCGAAGCCATAACTGAGGACCTTCAGCTGTTTGTACGCGGTGACGAAGTTGTCCGCTAAAGCCCGAGGTCATCTTACGCGCGAAGAGCTTCTTAGCGGACAGCAAAACTTGGCTTGGTCAAAAAACAAATATGATGTCTCCAGCGAGAGGCTCTAGTCTGTCTCGAAAGGTCGGTGAGCCCAGCCCCGAGCTAAAGAAACCGTTCGAATGTAGATGTGACGATCGCACATGGATCTCAGGCAGTTCCCGTTGCCGTCTGCTGGCCCATCACGACAGCGGGAAAGGTGCTAGCCAACAGTAGTAGTAGTAGTAGTAGTATTAGTACAAAACATCTTTATTCAGTGGAAATAAAGTCTCCCCATGTGCTGCCCCTAGTACGGGGCCCCATATGCCACGGCCATCACCAAAGGGCATTCTGTGTTACTGTTTTCTTGACTGCGGACTCGACAGCTCTTGCTTCAAGAACGCTGCGGCAGCTTTCTGAGACAAAATACGGCTACGATTTTTGAACAGTACTTTGGAGTCGACCGAAATCTCGAAATCTCGAAATTTAGAGAGAGCGCCTCTAAATAAAGAACAGATAGAATGATGTTGGACAAGGCGATGCAATCTCTCCGCTCTTATTCAATGCATATTCACTAGAGGAATCCAGAGGGTTGGTCTGACAAGAGCTTGACATGAGAGTTTATAGAGAGCACCTCAGCGGTCTCCAGTTTCATGATGCCGTCGCCCTGCTGAGTAACAGCGGGATGAATTGCGGCACATGCTTGGCGACCTAAACCAACAAATTTCCAGGCTAGGCGTAATAATTAATATGAAAAAAAAAACTAATGTTCACCACTCTGGGGAGGCAGCAGCTATTTACGATAAGTAGTGAGCTATTGGAAGTGCTAAGGAAGCACATCTATCAAGGACGAAGACCTGAGCTAAGAGAGGAAAATAACCAGGAGAATTAAAATGGAATGGGGTGCAGTTTGCAGGCACAACAGCGCTATGGGCAGGGCGGCCCACCAAAATCTCCCTAAGAGGAAAGTATACGATACTTGTAACTACCCATTACTGATCTGTGAGTCTGATTTGGAGCCTAAAGCGAATACTTTAAAATGAGGACAGCGCAATAAGTTATTTAACGCAAAATATAGGAGTAACATTATAAGACAGAAAAATGGCAGCCGGGGAAACAGAGGAAACATGAGCACACGATGCTATACCTGAAATCAAGAAGTGAGCTTCAACAGAACGGGTAATGATTTTACACTGTTTCACATGACTGTTCATTACGTATTTTAGACATTCTTTCAGACGAAACTCGGCGTGGGATAACGCGGGCTTGTTCTGGAACGGTAGTGATCTCGGATTGCGCCAAGCTCCGTAATATATGTTTGTCGAAAAAAAAAATAAAAAGAGAGGAGAGCTGGGAACCTACAAAACTCTTCAAAGATTTAAACTTGGTTGCTCTGTGGGCACGAAGCTGAGACCTCTAATACCCTTTTTCTTTTTTTATTGAGGAACCGAACAAGCCTTGCTGCTTATCTCTTGCAGCCTAGCGTACCTTGCAGTCCAATGTAACCGCGTCGACATCGTCCTTTTGTTATTCTTGAGATTTGTGAACCAAGAGTTAACATGCTGCGTATCTCCCTGCTGAGCGGCTTTTTATAGGCGACCATTTTCCACATTAAGCGTTCTGATGTGTTCCAGTCGTGTTCTAGGTGGGATCTGTTTTTTAAAGTTAAACCTTGAACAGTTTATCTCTATGTAAATCGGAATAGTGGCGGTGTTTTGCAATGGTTTGTGCGGTATGACGCCCCGAACGTGCACATGGGCTATGAGGCACCGCAGTGAAGGGCTGTTGATTATTTTCGGACATCTGGGTCACAACGTGCGATGACATCGCATAACATACGGTAGCTCTTGGATTGTGCCCCCCCCCCCCCCCCCCCTCGAAATGCAACAGCCGCGGAAGAGATTCGATCCCGCGACCTTGGGATGAGCAGCCGAACACCGGCATCGGTGTTCGGCATCGGAGCCAGCGCGCCGAATAGGCTAAGTATAGAGTATGATGAGTGATTTATGCGAAATGGCCATTTCTTCATGATGAGCCAAGCCGTCTGCCTTTCCAGTCTCTATAGGCGAGTGGATAAGCAATATTTTTATAACGTACTTTTATGAGTCAAAACTACACGTGGCCTAGAGGGCAAACCGTAGTAAAGGGCAAGGAGATCATTTCAAATACCCGGGATACTTAGACGAGCGCCGGCAGTTTGATGCACGTGCGTTTTACCTTTACGTCGCCACCTTAATCTGCCACTAACACGACAAAATGAGCTCGCGCTAGACAACGTATTCAGCAATGAAGAGCCACAGCTGGCGAGCGACCGCAGCGGGCAACTGCAAGAAAATCCTGTTTTAAAAGCGCAACACTATTTCCACACGTCCGAGCATCCGCCACGTTCAGCGAAGTTGCTTGCGCCCGTTTTATAATTCTCTTAAGTGCCGAGAATGAAACTAACGCTACTTCTTGGGCTATCAGAGCGTGAAATCCAATCTCTGTCCGGACCACTAAACCGAGCTCTATCGCAAATCAGGCTGAAGGCCTCACCCAATTTCTTGCCTCGCTTTCTTTCAAGTGGAAACATAAATGTCCGGTGCAAGGAAACATACGTCTCCAACATTTGTAGAAAAGCAGTAATAAAAAAAATGGGCAAGAGGGGAACATGAGGAGGAAAGGGCCAACTCAGGGCCTATATAAGAGCCACGACGGGCAGCTCTTCGCAGTCGTACACGTTTCTCTCTCTTAATCGCGTATATCACTGCCCTCGCCATCTGCGTCTCGCTGCTTCTAAAAACAGCGCCGTTTCATTTGTCAATTCTCAGTCTTTGTACGGCTCTGAATGAGAGAAACAAGCGCGGAGAGACATCTACAGTAGAAAGCACCGTACCTCACACACACTTTGATTTGAGGGTGGTGGTTGAAAACGAGTGAGTTAAAAAAAAAAAAAAACGAAAGAGACTACAACGGGGCAAGTGGCCACGAAAGCGAGCACTGACGCGAGTCGGAGGTGTGTGCCAGGGTGGGGGGGAGGTAAGAGTGGTTGGATGTGAGACGTGGAAAGGGGGGGGGGGGAGGTCGGAAAGGGAAGCTGAGCGAAGTGTGCGCCAACGCACTCGGCTCTTGCTACACTGCGGGGCTCGAGCACTCGGCCCATCGCCTGCGCAGTCGGCAGCCCTCGGTGAGGAGTGCTTTAAGGTTGTTTCGGTCCAAATAACGGCCAGATTCCCCTCCTTCCCCCCTCCTTTTTTTTTTCCCGGCATTTTCCACTCCTACTTTTCAGTTTCTTCCGTTCTTTGTTCCCCGCACCACGCTGCTGCGCTGTGCTGCGCTTCAGATGACGGCACATTTGCCGTCGCCGCGACGGCACTATTCTTCACGGAGCTCATCCAAACGCACTCACTCGCCTCGCAGTTGTTTATGGCCGCCGCTGCGTCGGCGGTGCTCGCGGGTCGGGCGCGTCGCTGGGCGCGGGACGAACGACGACGGCTGCGCTTGCGAAAACTGCGCCGCCGCCGCCGGCACCGGCCGGACGGCGATGAGCGGCGTGCGCTCGTGCTCCGGTTCGCCCGTCCCGGGGCGTCCTTCCCTGGCTCTCCCCGGTTCGGTACCGGCGGTAGTCGAAGCGGTCGGCGCTGCGGTAGCGTTTCTCGAGTCGACGCTGACGCCGAGGATTAATGCTCGAAATGCATTCTTAAATGCGTGTGACCGAAAGGATGGGGTTTTCCTCCCGTACTAAGTAGCTGCCGTTGCTCAAGCCCTTACTGGAGCCATATTCTGGTGGATTCTCGGCTCTTTCAGCGGCCAGAAATAAAAGAAACACAAATAACCTCGACGAGGGAGCCGTTCGAGAATCGGTTTCGAGTTGCTTCATTCGTATGTGGGGGGACAAACAATGTGCCATTTAGCAGTTTTCGCAAGGACAGTTTTCGAACACCTCTTACTTTATTCGGTTTCGCTTACAGCGAGCGGAACAAAACGTATCAATCGTATGCCAGTAGTCCGCCCCCTCTCGGGAGGCAGAATGTGGCACTCTTTCCGGCACTCATGCTGCGATTTGCAACAGCCAACAGAAATACGGCGTCTACGTTTTGGTCTGACGCATTCGGTTGAAGCAAATGCACGCCTACAAAGTTACGACAAACGATTGTGCGCCTAGTGCTCGTCGTCTCTCCGCGCAACTTACGCGCTTTGGTTGCAATGTTTATCGCTAAGAACGTTACTGAATAATTACGCTTAAGCGCGGATTATGTTTCCCTTTATTGAAAACATTTTGTAAAGCACCAAGGGAATGTTTAGCAATTTTAGCAGTCGCAGTACAAGACATGATTCAGTAGTCGTTCTTTGTTGCCCAGCTTGGTCATGGTCGGCCATGCTTTGAAACTCTCCATGCGGCCACCAGGGGCCGTGTCAGCACTGCAGATTAAGCGGTTCAGCTATTTTGACCAGCTCTGAAGCCATTCGACAATACCCTTCCACAAGAAGTGGAGAGAGGGATAAATCAATGAAAGGAGGAAAGAAATGGGTTGAAAGTGGTGGTCGGGAACACTCTGGGGACCTCATTTGCCGTGACGAGTGTTCTTTGTAGGGTTTAAGGAAAATAAAAGGACAAGCGAAATAATTTCAGTGAGGTTTCAGCATGAACGGGTAGGCAAAAGGAACACATAAGTGCAATCATCGTGTAAAGTAACATGTGAGCCGGAGCTCTCTCGCCCATGTGGGCTGGAACAGCGAGCTGCGACGAGCTCCACTGGAGGGCGTAGGTGGAACAGAGGTCACGTGACACTTGAGCCATGGAGTGACGTGTTATAGGGGGCGTTGCTTTTCCGGCGAGCTTGAGTCTTTTGGCGCGGGATGGCGAAATTTGTTGAGCCACAGCTCAGACAGTAATCCACATTTTCGCAGTTCCAAAACCTGAAGTGGCTGTTACTAACAGCCGGTTACAAATCTTTAATTAGAACCAGGCGCCTAACTGGAACATAAATTCAATTATCAGAAATTAGTTAAGCAGCTTACTAGCTACCTTTATTGACCTGTTTTCTGATGTCCGCCAACACTAGCATTTCTATGCCGCAGATGTCGGGTTCATACCTCAAAAAGCCTGCTTTAAAAATTATGACGGGCTTCCTTGAAACGCCTGGCATACAGGGTGTTTCATCTAAGACTTTACACAATTTTTATAATTTGGCTTTCTGAGTTAGAGGAGCACTTTTTTCAGCTTAGCATTGTCCGCGGTGTGGCACATCCGAGTATCGCTAGGATGTGCTAACTAGCAGGCTGGTTAACTGATACTTAGTAGTTAACTTTGTGGGAAATCTGGCTTTCCGCCGTCGCCTTTGCGCGGCTGTGCCGGCCGCCCGCGTTGTTTCTCCTCTTTCCCTTGCTCCCGCCTCAGGCGGTGGAGAGGCGGCTGGGTGACTAATCACTGTCATTTAGCCACAGCTCCGCCCCGGCACCCCAAGGGCCTTTGCCATTGGCGCCTTTTGGCGGGAATTCCGGGACCCGCTTTGGTGGCCGCGCACTGCGCGACCGTCCGAGCGGGGCCCAGAGAGAGAGATCCCTCCGAGACAACGTAAGGTGCGTACGTTACTGTTTGTCCGTGCCGGCCTTTTGCCGTTCGGACCAGTGCTTACTCGAGCTCGCCCGCACGTGTCCTCTGACCTGCAGCGGCTCGAGCCTGTCCAGCGGGGTCCAGCGACCTCCGACAGGCGTACCTTGCGTTGATTGCCCACTCTCTCTCGCAACCGGCCCAACGGTCGACACGAGAGAGAGATCACAGCACTGCCGCGGGGACATTCTCCTGCAGCGGCGTGCTAGCGGCGCATATTGCTCGAGTCGCTTCGTGCGCGCAGCGGAGCCTTGCTCCTCGCGCGCTCCCGGGACGGGGTGACGATTGAGTGTGTGTGTACTGCTGAAGGACGACGTGAATAAACGTCTCCTTTGTGAACTTGGAGGCCTATTTCTTTGCGGCGAATCGCTAACCTCCCAGCGGAGGTTGAGTGCGCCGCATCGGTGTCCCAGTGGTGTGTGGTGACGGCTGATCGGGGCCCTTGGCTCGCGCGAAGCTCGAACCCGCGGTGGGTGGTGGCCTGTGTCCACTTAGAAACCCACAACTTTTTAACTATTACTGCTGCCTCGTTATTTATTGAAAGGCATGTAGCCCACCGTCAGTAATACCTATATCAGTTTTTAAAATTTCGAAAACACGGTTACACTCGGCTCCGTGGCCCAACAACTTATGGCTTGATCGCAGAAGAATAGAGGCGTTTTCGAGAAGCTTGCAGGCAATGCAACTTCTGTAGTGCACGCTACTCGTCGAAATAGCCAAAAATTGCTGGACCACAGTGCTGAGGGTAACCGCGTGTTCGAAATTATAAAAACTGATATGGATATTACTTACAGCTGGCTACACGCTTCTCAGTAATTAAAGAGTCTAACGGTAATAGTTAAAAAATCAGCTATTCAGTATTAGTTAAAAAGCCTGCTAGTTAGCGTATCTTAGTTGTATCCTGACGTACTACACCGCTGACAGTGCTATGCCGGCGCACTTCTAACTCAAAAAGCCTGCTTTTAAAAATTGTGTAGTCTTAGGTGAAACACGCCTCTATAATGAGTATGTGCGTCTGCCTGTCTGAATCTGTAATTGTGCAAATGTTAACAGTCCAAGTTTTCGTGTAAGCGACAGCATGAATCAATAGCAGTTACCACTTAAATTGACCCCCCCCCCCCCCCCCCCCGCCTTTCATTTGTTTGCCCCTACAGCTTGGCTGAGGTGTTCCTCCTATTCCGTAGACTTCACTCACATGCCTGGGTGGGATGCTCGCATGAGAGAATGCAGTAGGCGCCCGCAGATATTTCTATGCCTTGATGAGGTGCAGTATGAAGCACTGCTTAGTGCGAAGTTAGTTACGAGTGTGGTGGTGGAACCAGATTAGAACAGGGTATAGAATATGATCACGACTTTGCCCTAAGTGGAGAAGGAAAAAAAAAGCACGGAAGCCCTGCTTAGTTGAACAGGAGTGGGAGCACAGCATAATAGTGTTAGCTACGGTGTTATGCATATTTTTTCGCGGGAACAGGTGTGTCTCACAAAAGCATTTGTTGGGCGAGTTGGTGTTTTTGATGATCCATAACTACAGCGCAAACGACAGGACAGAGATGAAGAAGGGACACCACACAGCGCTGACTCACAACTAAAGTTTATTGGATGCCAGAAGGTATAAATACCTCCCTGGCGGCCAGAAAGAATGCAGTCCACACTTACATGCGTGACTGACATAATAGTGTACCAGTCATATGCCGCCAAGCAAATCACATGCGCGAGAATACAATATAAGCAGTGACAGAATACAATATAATCAGTGAGCAAGCACTTGTCAATATTCGCAATCAAGGTATCTTCTTTCTTTTTCTGACAACGCGACAGATGAAGCACTGATGCATTCTTCCGAGAGCCTACCTATTAAGTGAGCTTCAATGATCTCCCTTGCTAACGAGTCACGGTTCTTTTCTAACACTGCACTTTCCTGATAGTTTGGCGCACAGACGTAGGTGTCATCGTCATCTTCATTGCCTTTGCAGTGCCTGCAATGTTTCGCCACGTGGCCAGAGATAGCGACACGGGAGACATTATACTCATGCTCTCTGAGTCTTTCGTTTAAACATCGGCCGGTTTGACCGATGTATCGCTTACCACAAGACAGTGGCAGCGAATATATCACCCCTTCCTGGCAAGGCACGAACTGTTTTGCGTGCTTTATCGGGCACTTGCGCGATACTTTAATCTCTGAATTGACATTCTTAATCAGGCTGGACAGTCGTTTGGGCGCCGAAAAGACGACATCAACGCCTGCAACGAGACACATCAAAGGTGTGTCTCGGCAAGCTGTCAAGTTCTGCAGCGTTGGCCAGTAGTAGTGGCCCACCGGCATAACTCTTTGCCACGATGCTTACTGTTCAGTATGTAGAATTTCTAGGAAAACGTAAATGTGGAAGGCTCTGAAGTTTATGTGCAGATGAACAGACTTAAGCCGGTGAAAAATAGTAGCGATGACTCGTTATACAGCCTCTCAAAGCCTGCTGGAGGCGGGGAAACGCATTCAGCGAAAGAATCGTGCGATCGTAAACTGCTGCGCTGCGAATATTTTTCTTACTTTTGCTTCTACATACATTTGGCGCAAATGAGAGCAGAAAAAAGGCCGAATGCAGTGCGTTTCAAGTATCGCGCAGTAATCCGCTGCTAAATTTACAATGTAAACTTTGGCTAAAAAAAACAAAAACAAATGAAAAAAACCTCGTGCAGAGTACACAACGCATCTGATTAATTGGAACTTTTTTTTTTTATATGGGAGCGGTTGAGCCTTCGGTGTTACACGCTGTAGATATTTTCGTTGCGGCGGAAAATAGAAAGAAACCTGCGAAGGCTGGTTGCCACGTTCGTCCGTGCCGGGATAGAACGTCATGACGTTAGAGACAGTCCTTGTCGGCTTCGGGCATGATATATTTGCCTTTTATAAGGAGTCATATGAATATAAAAAAGAAATTGCATTTGTCAATTCAACTCCCACTTTTCTCATAGAGCACCGTATTTCACATATTAACATTCCAAAGCCCAATGTAAAGATAAAACTTGCTTTTTTCCCCACTTGACGAAACCACTTCGCAGGGTTTTTTTCCTCTAACATCTCTTGCATTCAGAAGTGCAGTCAAGGGTTTCAGCCGAGCTCTATCCTAAGTCTTGAGCAATGTTTAACGCCGACTTAAAAATAAACACCGTAGTGGCTCTTCTGACCTCCGTACTTCTTTGCATTGTAAAAGAGGGACTGCCGCAGTATTATGACGGGCCATTTCCGGAGCGCATTTCTCTCACTCTATCAGCCTGGTCTGAATGAAAGGGTGCGCGAACAAAATGAAAAAAAGAAAAATGCTGACTCAGTATCCCTCCGCTTGCGGGCTCATCGCTCGGTTTAGTCTTATCTTCGGAAAGCGCACATCTTTCCCTGCCGCAGTGGAAGGCAGCTGCCGTTCTCTCTACCAAAGTGACGCCCTTCCGAATTGCTAATTGTGCTTTCGTGCCATTTTGCGAGCTCTTTGTTCTGTGTGCGAACGCTCTCAGTGCGATGCTGTGCAAGCAAAACAGTGAGTAATGGTTGTCTTCAAAGGCACCGCAAAGCCCCATCAAGCAATGGCAAACAAATACAACGCGCTAGGTCAGCGAATTCTAGACTCGAAAGCGCTGCTGTCAGGCCTGTTTATTTATCCCTGCACTCAAATCACGCTGGTTATCAAGTCAGGTACAGTTGGGGCGTTATTGCGTCTCTCCAGTGTCACTTACATTATAGTGCGCGTCCATGAGCATTGTGTGAACGCTTTAAGCTTTGTGCTTGATCGAGTGGACGTTTATGATGACTTTTTTTGTTCGGATTTTGTGCTTTTTGGTTCAGTGAGCGATACTGCCACGAAACGAGCACGTAATTGGCATGAAAAAAAAAGTTACCGGCTGTAAACTTTGACAGATATGCCAGCACTCGCATTTTCTTTACTAATGACAGTTCTAGATGTGCAATTTTAAATGTGCGTATTGCGGTTGCGCTGGCTATCAAGACACCAACACTGCCTCATTGCTTCCATGTATTGCTATTCTGCGGTCTGTTGCATCCAAGGAGTTTAAGACCAGTTTTTCCTGGCTCAGAGGCAACACAATACTGCAGGCGTCAAGCCATCAGCTACTACCGTCTACGGTTAAAAGTAAAATCAAAATGGTGATATTCGCGGCATTCGCGGCATTCCTGGTATCCAGTGCAGCCTGTGATGGAAGTTACTCTGATTAGCGAACGCTTTAAAATCACGCGCTTTTTTTTAATGTTGCGATTAAGCGCTTCTAACGCCTCTTTGCTTAATTGCACGGTAAATACTTCCCTCGCGCATTCTTTGTTTCTAACGGAAAGATTAAATATCGATCGTTGCTTTTTTTTCATTTTTTCATCGCAGAGCAAAAAAGCCGACCGGTTCACGGTTATCTTGCGCTGTCTCGGCGCGCCCGGGCACCGCGCTGTCTCTCCCGGGCTCATCGGCGACGGCCTGAAATGCCTGAGCGAGCTTTGTGTTACTTCATTATGGCACGCAAGAATGCCCCGTGCCAGGTAAACTAAGTTAGTATGCAGACTTATTCAAAGCCAGAGCAGGCTTGGCTATCGCTTCTTGTGTCTTCTGCTGTTCTCTCTTTTATGTCCTGCGATGAATGAGATTTTGTGTGCGAGCTGTGAAACAGGCACCAGGTCTCTGGGTTGTTCGGGACGACGCCGACAGCGCCATCACACCGCAGTTTTACGGCATTGATGTATGCTGCTAGTCCGCCACAGCGCTGCGCGTCGTTTGCAGCTGTTCTCAACGAACCAGAATGCGGCGAACTTGTGCAGATACTTTCGTGTCACTCTAATCACTCAACTCAGAAGAGTGGACTGTCAGTGCCGTAATGTACGCCGAGAACGAGGCAACCGTCTTTCATTAAATGAGCGAACGGTTAGCGAAGAATGAAACGAAGAGGGAAAAAAAACAAGAAAGCGGCAAGTTGGAACTTTATTGAGCAAACCTTCTTCGAGTCAACTTGCAGGCGTATACCCAGCGCTTGCCTGAGCCACTTTCCCGTTCACCTTTGTCCCACGCGGATCAGGAAGCGCCGGCGAAAGTTTTTTCGCGAACTAGGGGGGCATCCAGGGGAACAAAAAAAAAAATAATAAACCACATCGCTGCTTATGCGCCGTTTTCCTTTTGTCTCTGCTTTCCGCGACGCCTTGGCGCGCTTTTGAAACGGCGTTTTCGGCCACAACGTGGCGCCGCCACAAATAAAAGTTCCGAACGAGAGGCAAACAGAAGCAACAAGAAGGAGCGAGTCAAATAAGCGTAGCGGCAGCTAAAAGAACCCAGAGGCGGCCCCGAAAATATAGAGAGACGGGCGGAACCTTAACCCCACCATTGTGCAGCCGACGACTGCGGCGGCCATTGTTACGGCCGTGATTGATTGCCGCCGAGTAGAGCAATAGTATCTGGCGCCGCGGCACTCCTGCGCGCCTTCCCCTCTGCCGGCCCTGTGACCCCCGGGGGCCACTTTTCAGGATCCCCCTTTGCAGCCGGGATACTTTTAGGACCACCGCGTCCGCGCGCGCGCCAGCGGCAGCCCCCCTCCCTCCCTGAGACGATGATACGGCCGCTCCCTTTTTATCGCGGCCCGCATACAATACACGCGAGCCCAGCGGCTGCAGAACCGGTGCTCGCCGATATCTCTCGGCTCCGACGCTCTCGGCTTTCCGAAGTTTGCGCTCGCTTTCGCAAACTCGCTTTTGTCTGTTCGCTAGCCCATTGCTTCCTCTGTCTCAGCGATGTTCGTAAAAAGGCTATCTTTACTGATATTACCCGACTCGCGTTCTGCGCCGAGTTTCGTGCTAGCCCGCGTGAGCGAAAAATTTTGACGAGATTGTCGGGGTGCGTAAGTTCCGGCTGGTGCCGGGTCAGCTTGCCACGAGTGCGCCAGCGAGCTCGCCAGTGGTTAAAGACGCGGAAATCGCATGTCTCGAACGACAATAGAGGGAGTTTGATTGCTACAGGTAGCATTCCAGAACTTGCTGACTTGCTTAATCTCGAAAGGAAAATCTCACATGAATGGAAAGGCTGTTCAGTCTGCGACCGGTGACGAACCAGACCGCCATTTGACTAACCTTCCTTACTTTCCTCTCTCCATCTATATCTCACAAATTAGGCTGGAGATAACTGGGAAGCGGCCCTAGATCTGCTACGGTACGGTTTAAACAAATTGAGTAAGACTTCGCAGTGAATCATGACGTCGTTACGCCTCTGTACAGCTGAACGCCTTAGCTCGTGTCGCTAAGCCATCAGATAGAGTTTGCATGCCATTATTAAGGCGGAAGCCTTTAATGTCTCGTCGTTGTAAGCAGCAGTTGTCGACAGAAAATGTCACGCTTTTCAATTGGTGGAAACGGTCGTGACGTCACAGTGCGCGAATTTCAAACGGGGCCAATTGTACTTTGGCTAGTATCGTATAGTGCTGCTCCAAGTAAGTGGGACTGAGCTTAGTTAATTGCTTAATTACCCAATTAGCCTAATTAGCTTTACTAGTCAGGCCATATAAATAAATAAAACCGATTAAGAAATTGGTCGAGGGCAGGAATCGAACCCCGGTCTTCGGCGAGAGAGACGAGCACGCTATCCACTCCGCCATGCCAGCTCGATGGTTTGGAATGAACAAAGGCGCGTCTAGTGAATACGGTGTCTTCACTCACTCTCATCCTCCTCCATTCCCTTCCGGCGAGGTTTAGGTGTCCACCGACAAATGAGAGACAGATACATTGCCTTTCCTCAAAAACCAATTTACCGACGAGCGAGGCGTAGAACCGAATGGGCGATGGCGTTCTATGGACTCCTTGGCAGCGTTGCAAGACGCTGTCGCGTTCCACTCTTAGGGGCGAAGCTTAACATCTTAACCACACATCAGTGACCACACTTTAGGTCAAAAAAGTGCCCCCCTGAATTTTGTGAGACAGTTACTGCGTAATTTCCTTTCCTCAAATACAATTTTCATTTTGTTCATTACGGCTCCTCTTTATCTATCTTCTTTCACTCCCACTTCCTCCCTTCCTCTACGGTGCGGTTCAGGTGTCCACCGAGATGACGGAGAATTACTGCGCCATTTCCTTTCCTGAAAAAGCGTTGCGTTCAAAGGGCAAGGCATCGCGCCGACAGGTGATGGCGTTCCGTGGACTCCCTGGCAGCGCTACAACGCGCTGTCGCGTTCCACTCCTAAAGGCGAAGCTTAAGCGTCATTAATCAGCAGTTAATTAGTATTCAGGCATTAATCAGTAATTAACCATTCATTGGTGATTTGTCATCACTTAGTAATTAGTACTCAATTATATGTGACGCCACCAGTGCCACAGAAACAGCGAAGGTGGTGCGGAAAACGCTTCCGCCTCTACGCACTTTAGACAGTCAAAGTGCCCCCTGAATTTTTCTTGAGGCCCAACCTTTTTTCGTGTTTGCGCTGTAATGCACGCGCCACTACAGACGTCGTCTAATTCAAGACAAATAGGAATCCAGCGTACTGCGCAGTTTTGCTACCGTGGTAGACTCGGTTGTCGATTTTTTTGTAAACCCTGTAGAGCATTAGCTTTTTTTTTTTCCGAGATCAGGTGGTGGTATTTTCGATTTATGCGTCGCTGCTACTGACGAGACTGCACATATACGTTGCGCAACGAAAAAAATGCACGCCTGCAAACAAACTTTACTGGCACAAAACCAGCGTGGTTGAGCGCGTTTTGTGTGTTCCCTGGCGGTGAGGCACCTGCAGTGGTGCAACAAAATCATGTATCTATACGCACTGGCACGGATTGCTTGAGCCCTGGACATATGGCCAAGACGGAAAGCCCGGTGCTATGTGGCAGCCTTCAAAGCCAGTTTAGGCAGCGCTGTTTTCTGCCTGTAATTTTTGCCAGCGGGTGTATCTGACCACTCCACACGATGAGGTGGAAAGGAGGATGTCTCATACCCAGGTATGTCAAAATAACTTTTCTTAATCCTGCGGACGTCATATTTTGTAGATTCCTATATCGCATGTTTACAGCCGTATACAAACAGTTAGAAATAAAGAAGTGACCGCTTGTGTAAAATTGAAACCATTTAGCCTGACAGAAGTACACCTAGGATACGTGGAGCGTCGTAGTAGATGCCCGAGAACTGATTGCTGCCATTTGTGCTTCTATATAACGCACAGAAATCCAGTACAAGCGCTTTTTTCCGCCTTTCGATAGCATCCGCGGTGGCTGCTTGTTCTTGTCTCCGCCGTAAAGGCATCCACCATTTCAGTGGCGTTGAAGTGTGATGAAGAAAGCAAAAAAACTGCGACGCCGTATGGTTAGTTGGGGTTGATGATAACTCGTAGCAGATTTCTACTTACCGGTACACGTCAGTATTGGACAGAATAGAAAAAACCGTTCTATCTGAAGGTTACAGTTTAAAAGAGCTTGACAGGTTTAGCTTCAGTAAGACTTGCCCCTCGTCACGTTAGGCAGTAACGTACCGCATCGTGGCCGGGATTAATTGGGATTAACACGTTCTTCATTGAAATTACTCACATGTACATTACGCGTGGAGTCTACGCAGGCATGTGCCCCCCCCCCCCCCCCCCCCCCCCCCCCCCCCCCCCCCGGATCCAGCGCTCTTTAGCCTGCATTGTAGACAACTCCGATTCCTCTCCATTTTTTAACATCCCAAACTGTGATGTTTTTTTTTCCTTTATTCGTGGAAGCTTCTGCCACGTGGCGGCACTTTGCTTGGTTAGAGGTAATTTTTTTGTTATTCCTCCATTTATTCAACTGCAAACTTTCTATTACAGCGTCCTCAACAAAAAGGCGCTGAATGAGTGAACCTAATTGGGATGCATTCTTTGTAACCAAGTGTCTTCTTCGATCCCCGATCTTGAGGTGATTCAGAACACCGTTAAATCGTTTCGCGGAAATCGCCAACGGCCGGGCAGCTGACTCTCACTTCCTCGCTGACGAGTTAGGTCAAAAGCAGCCACCGCACCACGAAAGCGCCGTCGATATTTTCGTCCTCTTGCGGGCCTAAATGGCGATGCGAACCGTGTCGTGACGTCGCTGCCTGTACATTTCGCTAACACTCGCGTCACCCTCCTGAGTGCTCAAGTTACAACCCGCAGTGCGGTCAGTACTGCATGTGCGTATTGCTACTATGGCGCATGGAGTGAATCCTGCATCTACACTGATGTACAGACTCCCAGGGTACGCCTTCGATTCGTGTCTGACAGGAACATCGTGATGAGACACCGCAGAAATAATCCCTTGCTATCGGTTTAAAAATTAATTACGATAATTTTCTCTGTGCTGTCGCAGTTTGTCTCAGCTATATCGCACTGGGCAACGACCTGAATTACTCTTGAGATTTAGGCACATAGTTACTTTCTTAACAGCGGCTTGGTGGCTTGAATTCATTGTCCACGATAGGGGAAGCTGCAGAGCACACCTGGCGGGAGAGCGGGACGTCTTTCTCAAGAAAAAAAAAGCAAAAATGACAAACAAACAAGGAAACGCTGCTTATTTAGGGAAGTGCACTGCGCGGTATGTATCAAGCTTCCAGGCTTGTAGGCATCTCAACTACGGTTCTGGGCACGAAGGCTCCACGGGTGTTCAGCCACGCAGGGCACAAATGCCAGAGCATGGCGTTCAACCACTACGTCCGTAGACACGCAGCCGGGAATAAAAGTGGCAGCGACATCGAAGCCTGGATAAAAAAAGAAAGAAAAAAACGAAGAAAGTACATACAGGGAAAGAAAAAAAAGGATGAGCCGGTCGTTGACCACGCGATTTGAGTCGCACGCCCACGCCAGAGCGGTGTATACGTTGAGAAAGCCAATCGCCGGAGAGTGGACTTCACTTTACTCTGTCCTCAGCTTGGTCGGATCTCAATTCGTCGCTCGTGCGTTTTAGATTTCGCTGGGCAGACCGCAACAAAGTGGAGGCGAGAGAGATGTTGGGGCGAATCCAAAGGCAGAGTGGAAACCTCAGCAAACAAAGCAGTTGGAGACGCACCCGGCAGCAGGAAGCGAACGCGAGAGAGAAAAGTAACAGCAGCCGAGTCCTATCCTACTGGAAGCGCAGGACGGTGGCGGTGGAGGGAGGGGATGAGGCGGAGTGGTGGCGAGGCACGAAAGGACCCGTTCGTCGAGCGAGGGAGACAAGCGGAGAGATGAAGGAAAGACTCGGGCTCCGTGAATGTTTTTTTTTTTTTTCTTCGCCGAGCGCACACATCTCTCTTAGGAAGTTACATAAACAGGGTTTAGGTTTTACGGGAAGCGCTTGGGGTATTGAGCTAACCTTGTTCGTGGCTTGCGCCCGGTAGCGCGCGGCAAGCACGGCCAATCCAATTCCAAAAAGATCCGCTGCCGAATAACACGCCGGAGCTCCCTCCGCACCGGAGTGTTGGCTTCTGGGGGCAGACGGGAGGAAAAAAGGAAAACGCGAGCGCTTCCCGGACTGGATTTTGACGCTAGCCGAGCGCAGTTTATGCCGAGCCAAGAGGCCCCCCAGAAAGCGACCGTGCCTGGCAGTGGGCAGGCCGAAGAAGCAAGAAAAGCGAGCGTGGCGGCCACGTATGCCGTCTCGCTGGGCGGATGCGTGTAAGCCAGATTATGGGGTGCATGCCTTGGGCTTGGAGGAGCGCCGAGGGAAGAGCGCCTTTTGATCGCTCGCAGCGCGGCGGCCGCGCCTTTTTGATTTCTACCTTGGCGCTAGAAGTCGGCCCCGCGCGCTCGTTGCGCTGGCTTGGTTGCGGCCGCGGGAGAAGTTGTCGGCACTGCACCGCCTCCGAAGCTGCAGTCAGGAAAGGCGAGGTCCAGCACTGGCTGAGCTGATCTGTTCGCTGGTCGAGCGCGTTGAGGTTCTGTTTTTTCTTGGAAGACGCTACACCAGGGAAGCGCTTTCTAAATTGCTATGGCCGCGCTTTGCACGATGCCCATGGGGACGTTCGCGGGAAAATTAAGGCTTCGTGCTTCGTTAGTTAGCACCTTCACGCTTAAGGGAGAGGTGATGGCAAAGGGTAAAATCGAATTCATCGATGAAGAGATCGAAACTAAGGCTGGCATTCTTTACGCGAGGCAGGTGATACGTCATTGGGTGCAGCCTTTTAGTTTGTCGACGACATTCATTCTGGCATGTTTCCATGGAGACGAATGCACTTTCCGACCGCAAACACTGGAACAAACAATGCTTCCTTACTGAATTGTAGACAGTTGCGTCAACACACACACAAAAAAATCTTTACATTCATGGCTTGCTAGATAGAAAGCGCGACGTAGCGCTTTATAAAATATATTTTCCGCTTATGGACGAAAATTATACTTCTTGGAGATTACAACGTAATGCGTGGCTTCAGACGTTTGGATAAAGGTCGCCAGGAAAAAAAAAACATGTACCATTGTTTTTCGGCGATATCTGAACTTCTCCACTGCTGTACCATTGACCATTGGACAACATGCATGAATTTCTGATTAATGAGTCCTGCTAGCAAATACTAAGAAAACGATGCCTCTGATTAGAGCCTTAAATGCACTCATAAAAAAAAAACTTAAAAAATACTCATTAACTTTTTAAACGTGAGCTTAAACGTAGCATGTAAAAAACATGTGGATGTCAGCTTTATTCTATATAATGGTTGCTTATTAGTGTACTTCCATGCCTGTCCTCTATTTCACAGGTTCGGTCCCGGCAGTTGGGGAGGTTTTTTTTTCTTTTCTCTCCGGAAGCTAAATGCAAAAGCATCCGTGTAATGGGAAGTGAGCGTACGCCGATGAACTGAACCTAATCGAAAATTAATCCGGAGCCCCTCGCTCTATGGAATGATTCGCAACCCATAGCTTTGCTTCGCAATGATGTTCCATTCGGGAAAGTTTCACCCTTGCAGGAAATTCGAAGACTAGAACTTGCTGCACAGGAAATTTTAACAGAGTTTCAGTGAAGTTTAAGAACCGAAATTGTCTCAGTTTTTCCAAATTGGCGCATTTTTCAAGCTGCCAAGGGGAAAAGGTCCGCAAACTGGCTTCACAATATACTGCATGCGCGCCGCAAGACGAAGACAGCAATGAAAGACAGGAGCGCTCGTGTGCCTCCTCACTTTCTTCGCTGTCCTCTTCTTGTGGTGCGCTATATAGTTTCATGTCATGTTGTACGAACAAGGCCGAGCTACCACGCTAGCCTGAAATAGTCAATTTTTGGTCTAATTCAGGGAATTTTTGGTTACGGCATGGAACATCCTTGTTCCTTCGGCGCGTGAGAACATCTTCATCAGCCTACTTTGCGTCCACTGCAGGTGAAAGGCTTCACCTCTTGGTATCCACCAATTTCCGCCCCCCAAATTACATGACCTCATCTGCCATTTGACCGTCCGTTATCTATTGTTCGCATTTCATGTGCCTTCCTAGTCCATTTTGTCATGCATGCTTCTGCTAATCCATTTCATGGATCGATCTAGTAACTAGTTATTTCCGTGCAAGAACAAATCCACCGATAATTGGTCTCATTTAGAGTCCTATTCCACTTATTGCGGCGAATCAAGCGCCCCACTATCATGTCATGGATCCCGCTATGCAACCAATTACGTTTTTTTTTGTGTGTGTATCTAGGGTGGAAACCACGTATAAACGCCCAGGAACCGCGTCTAAAGAAAAATAAAAGAAATCGATTCGTGCCAAATTTCACTTTGACACTGACGTCGCCTTCTCTCGCAATCACATTTTCCTAAGACGATCGAAGGGAAACTTTCGAATAGTAGGCCTGCCATTGTCGAGCGTTCTGCGCTGTATACCCCGGCGCTTTGAGCGCTGCGCGGCCTGGGCCGGCCGGGGTCTGTGCGGCGCTGGCCGGGACCCCGCGCGGCACGTCCGGGGCTCAACGAGGCGCTGCCGGCGCACCATGTCGCCGGCGACCATGCAAGCCGGCGGCGTCGTAGGCCCGAATCTGGCGTCCCACTGTACAAACGAGATTCCGCCGCCGAGAGCGTTCGCTTTTTGGACGGCCGCCAATAGCGGAGTGCTTTTCTTCTTCGCCAGAGCGTAAGAGTTTTCGCGCGCGCGCTCTCCCTTGCCACGCGCGACGAGACGAACAATGCCGGTCCCGGCCGGCGGCGCTTTCTCCTTGGGCCCCCCTTGTTTTTGCTTTGCGCCCCTCCCAGAATGGGCCACGGGGCCTTTTTCGGGAAACGCGCGTCGCCGCTTGAAAAGTCCCCTCCTCCCCCGCTCCCTCTGGCTGCTCACCGAGGAGGGACGTTCTCCTCCTCCTCCTCGAGGCATCGGGCGCTCGCACCCTTCCGGCTCGCTTCTCACTGAGCGTCTCCCCTTGGGCCAAAGATAAATAAAATTGGACCGAGCACAAAGCGGCCGAGACCGAGGGAAGGAGAGGGAACGAGCGTGTTTGATGATGATGGCAGTTGCTATTAATTGCAGTTCACTTACGCCGCGTAGGCGTTCACTTACGCCTACGCGCAGTGCAGCTGCCGCCGTTGTAACGGTGTACGGGGCGCACTTTTGTTTCCCAGCAGCCGCGGGGAGTGGTGAAAGCATGCGCGCTTCCACGAGCTAGAAGGAAGGAAGGAAGCAAGCAAGAAAGAAAGAAAGATAGTGGCAAAAAAACAAGAACAAAGAAATAATACTCGCCCGCCTGGCTTCGCTGCTTCTAACGGCTGCAATTATTTGTTCTCGTTCGCAGAGCTCCGCGTGGCGACGAGCTAGCGCCGGGATCGGGCGCGTGTCTCGGCCTGTGCGCAGGAACCCCGGTGAACAAAGCCCGCCGCTGCTGGTGGCGTATTCTGCAGGGTGCGCTGCCGGCCCCGTAAACGCGGAGCGCTGGGCCGCCGTGTAGACGGGCCATCAACACCTGTAGTTGCAACGTTGTTAACGAGCACGATGCGATTGCACGCGCGCCGGGATTGCATTCGGCGCGCGCACGGAAACACACCGAGGCGAATTGAGTGCGACCCGAGACAAGTGATGGGCTTTGTGCACGCCGCGTGAATGTATAGACGACGCAGCGTTACCTCGGCTTGTCTGCCTGCACGGTGTTTTCGATTCTCCAGTTTTGTGCTCATTAGGGATCTGATACGCCGAATGAGACGCCCTCAGCGTATAGCGTAGTTTGGGAGTTGTCAGCAATGAACGCGCGCTCTGTCTTTTATTCGCCGTCGCTGAAAAGCTGGCGACAACATATGTCACTTGTAAATTACATTGAATGGAAAGAACTTATCTGGTAATGTCGGTTGAAATGAGAACCTGAAATCGCTTTCTCGGAATTGCAACTGTAGTAAGAAAGTTCTTGCTTCGCTTTGCTCTTTGCTGGTAAGTTTAGCAGGAGCCGCCACTGCGATCTCAGGAAGTAGCAGTTGGATTCTTCCTTCACTGCGGCCGAGTTTGAATGCCCAGAAAGACCAGTATAACAAAAATAAATTCGCGTCTGGTTTATTTGTACACAGTTGGGCTTACTTTATCTGGTCAAGGCATTGAGATAGAGGAAATAGATGATTAAGACTTACTATTCTCGCTACCTGACGGAAGCCTACTAAAAGACGAAATGTTTTGGAAGTCAAGGAGAACTTATTTAGTTGTTTAGCCACAAGGCCAGAGGCATTACGGAGGGGAGTGGATAAAACATTAAACAGAGAGAATATAAATGTAGGAAAAGGTTATAGAACCAAGTTTCCCCTAGTTATAAAATTAGACCTAAAGAACTACGAAAAAGTTGGTTATCATCGAATGACACAGTTTCAGCTGGAAGGTTGTATTCTTCTGTTTCCGCCGCCGCGGTGGCTCAGTGGCTATGGTGCTCGGCTGCTGGCCCGAAAGACGCGGGTTCGATCCCGGCCGCGGCGGCTGAATTTCTTTGGAGGAGAAATTCTAGAGGCCCGTGTACTGTGAGATGTCAGTGCACGTTAAAGAACCCCAGGTGGTCGAAATTTCCGGAGCCCTCCACTACGGCGTCTCTCATAGCCTTAGTCGCTTTGGGACGTTAAACCCCATAAACCAACCAACCAACCAACCAACCATCTTCTGTTTCCAGCAGTGTCGGTTATCGACAATGACATCTGAACAATCTGGGCCACGGCATGACCTGTTTGGACAAGGTGGTCGATGAGTATGATTACTAATGGTACAGCAGAGAGTCCACAGCCACTGGGAAATGATGCGTCCTTTATAGAGAGAGTGCTGACGTGCTTCAGTAATTTCAGCGACTCGCGGGTCCTATGAAGCAGGGGTGATTTGAGGCATTAAAGCACTGCCTCGAAATCGCATAGTGCAGCCTGTATTCAAGGTGCTTCCTGTTTTATGCAACTTGTCACAGTGCGCCATTGGTATGTGAGGATGCGTTGAACATGATCTACTCCGAGCGCATACCATCAGCACCAACTACGCTAGGAAAGTTTGGAGCGTAAAACAAAGTGGCTTTCTTTGAGCCGACAGAAGAAACGCGCGTTCGAAACGTAACCTGCAAGTATATTTTATCCGCATTTTGTTTTTCCAGAGCGCTCACGACTAGACGACCTCCTCCTTATCGCACCATCTGCGCCACTTCAGAATCAGAATCAGAATCAAAATTTTTATTAGTCAATCATTTGTTCAACACACATTGATATGCAGATATGCTCGTCTTTGCTGCCCTTCGTTCCTAACTCTTGCGTGGACTTCGCAAAGCTGCTTGAACGTAAATTTGGTGTATGAGTGGACGCTGCCCACTGCTCATCAAGATAGCCGCTGAAACAATGGAGTCGACAACCGATTTTACGAGTGATTGGTTCTGTGAATCCAACCGCACAAGGGCCTTATTCTCAGAGCTGCTCGTACGCCTTTGTACGCAAAATCTGTTCGAGACATGCCGACCATTTAGCTAGCGAATTGTATATCATTTTGGTTGGATTATGAATTTATGATTTACTCTGCATGCCTCAGAAACTACGTCGGAACAAGCAGGCGGTGAAAAAGGTCTTCAACGCATACCAGGGAACGACGTTGTGTGAATGGAAAAGTTGTAGATGGCTTTGAAAAACAGCTGACTTAAGCGCTTGTAGTAGGGTACCGTTTACGTGAAGAAGTTTTTGCCCGACTTAAAAAAAAAACTTGCAGAATAAAAAAACGCTTCCATGTGTCAACGGTGCCATTTCAACGGCCCAAGACACGTCTTAGAGAAAAAAATCCGTTTTTTTTTTTTTTTCTGAAGTGCTGTCCCCGATGGGCCTTTGCATGCACACTGGGGTAGAGATGTGAGCAAGCAGCTGGTCAGGTGGTAGCTTTCTTTCAAGGCAAATAATTAAAGCTACGTAAATCATACCTTTATGAATACTGCGCTGCTGGCGGTTTTTCGAGACGACCTACAACTTTTCCATTGACACTTTGTTCCTCAAGTCAATTATTAAAAAGTTAGCTAATTAGACGCAACTAATTAATTGCCTTTGAAGAACAAAAAAAGGCTGCAGACTAGGTCACGCGATTCTGAACAGCCCTCAGCCGGTCTCACTGGGGCTAGGACACTTCATATTTTTAAAAGCTTGGTTACATTTAGCTGGGACGCCTGGTATATATGGAAACAAAGTCGGGTCTGATATTAATCTATTATCAAGCTGCTGTTTCCAGCCAGATTTCGTTCTCGAGGCGACCGAGCGTTGTTTCTAGAAAAAGCGCATTTCATTTAGGCCAAGGAAGGAACAGAACCTGACAGGAGTCAGAGCTCCTTTAATCGTACTTTTCCTCCTCGCAAGGCACCTCAGGAGGATCGGTCAGGAACACTGTCCAAACACTGAGTTTAAAAAGGTCATAATACTCCGCCAGTGCTTTTTCCCATTTCGAAGATTTATTATTATTTTTTTCGGTCGCTCACACTGGAAATACCACTGCACCATCAGTAGGGGGCGGTACGCAGTGCTGCTATTGGACGAGCTCTCCTGGCGCAGGCAGGGTCAGCTCCTTGCATCGGAAGAACATCGTCCAAAAGTGATAGAATGTAACCTGTCGTGGACGGCGGAAGGCAGCTATGGCAGTGAGGAGAGAGGATGCGGCTTCTGTACATGGCGCGGAGGGGGGGGGGGGGGGGGTGAGCAAGCATTGAGAGAGGGCTAGGCTCAGAAGAGTTATGGGCTACAAACAATTTTCATCAAGCGGCCGCCCGTGTTTGCCTAGTGTCGATGCATTGGCGGCGCATAAATTTGATTAACGCTTGACAAACAGAGAGGCCCGGAAAAACTATTCTACACGAGATATATCGCTGGGTAGCTCACAGGGTGCGCGCGTAATCGATAGCGCTGAACCGATATCGATTGTCGACAAATTTGTTTGCCTTTTCAGACGGACGTCACATGCAAGCTAGGCGTACAGCGAGCTCTAACAACAAGGCTGGACCCCTTGAATCTACCCTGTGTACGTTGGTGGTCGTAAAATTTCCTCGTTGACCGTCGTAACTAAGTTATGCTTGTTCTCGACGTAAAAGTGACTTGCGGGGACGAGAGGCGAAGCGAGACGAGCAGGACGACACTGCTCCCGATCGGCGTGAAATAAAAAACGAAATAAAAACCTCGCGTTTAGGCGCCTGCAGTTCGAGCTAGGCTAAACAGCGCTAAACGCAATTTCAAACTAACAATACTAATTAAAAACAAATAAAGCTGCATCAACATAATTAGTGGAATAAACTACTCGCAATTAAATGATGACAATGCAGCCAAACACACACACTTACACAAAAAAATACATGCGGTACTGCTGAACACGAGATGTATCATGTAGATGTAGTTTCCACATAGTCCTCTCGTTTATCAGCGGGCGACAAGCGCTCGTAGTGAAATAAAAAACGATCTAGTTCATAAAATGAGACTTTGACTACCCAGTTTGAATAGTGATGCAACTCATGTTTGTAGTTATTTGAGCGGTTTTCCTGTGTTAAAGACTTTTATTTCTAGTACAATCAGTTTGGGGTAAATCCTAAGATGGATTAAGCTTGAAATAAGGAGTAATCACTCATTAGCATCCACCCAAGCGCAGCCATAAGGAGAAAGCAAAGGTACACAAATTTCTTAGGACCTTCGCAGTTGGAGAAAAAATTGTCCTGGCCCGAGAATAGAACCCGCGACCACCGCCTGTCTGAGGCAGTTACTCAACCAACTAAGCTAACCAGGGTGGCTTACACATGGCAGGGCGAGTGCAGATTGATCAACTTTTGGAAGCGGTCATGATATAAGTCCCATGAGTTTGGGGGAATCCGCCATCGTGATGTAAAGTTGTTATTGCTTCTACCTAGAGAACAAAATACAAAAAAGTAAGATCGTTCGTTCAGCACATTCACCACGTCCTGATGCCAGACAATGTATGCGACACACCATAGTATAAAGGCTAATATGAAGTGCGCAGAACTTCTTCCTACAAATATGGAGGAGTTCAGGGCGAAAAGCTAGGTTGATAAGAGATAAAATGTCAACCCTGGTACGCTTTTTTTTTATCCAGCTTTGAAATAAATTATTCTAGTGAAACGCCACTTACTTGAACCGTCATGTCCTCAGAACATGGCAAATGCAGAAAGGAACCGGCAGCTCTGTATTACTCTTTTTCATGCCCCTTTCGGCATGATGATAGAATTCTTCGATAATTTTCAGCATCTATACGTAGCCTTTGTGATCGCAGCATCTGTTCTAATAAAACCAATTCGCTGCGTCTTTACTCTACATGCCACACACCTGCGCCGGTGAGCCATTTTTGCATTTGTTGCCATTATTTCTTAGTTGCCGGGGGGGGGGGGAGGACAAACCATAAGCGTTTTCTCTATTTGTATTTTCCCCTCACCCTTCGTGTCAACAGCATGTCCGCGACGTCTTTTTCGCGCAGTACACCAAAGCGTTGCCGCAGCAGCAAGCAGAAGGCGGCACTTCAGCGACCCTTCAGCAGCGCACTCTACGGTAAAGCCCGAATGATTGACGCCACAATAAAGAGCGACAAAGGTGCAAAGCCAAAATGTGCGCAAATAATAATACCTCGAGTGTTCCAGTGGAACAAAAGGAGCCGCGGGACAGACACGGTTGAGAGGTTTTTCTCATCAGAATGCCGCACTAATCTATCTTCGCCTTAGTCGAACATCGATGCCTTCAAATTATATGTTTATACAATATACATTTATATAGCGCTTCTTTCTTTGTCGGTACTATCCTGCTGGCAGCCAGACTAGGAACGGGAGCCTGCTGGTGGGAAAAGGGAAGAGGCGGTGTTCTCTTTGTTTGCGAGTTATTTTGGCTTCTCTTTCCGGCCTCCTGGTGGAATACTTGTATGTTTTTTTTTCTTCGGTTTCTAAGTGCCATTCATCTTCACAAAAGCGTCGTTCGCTTTGCGCCCACTGGCCCAACTTTCTCTTTCCATCAATATGATAATCGACTGGCGGCGAGTTGGAGCAGGGACGAGCTTGCTCATTCCGCGTGATATCGCGCGGGGGGGCGAGTGCCTTCCTCGCACTCCATGTTCCGCCCTCCCCCCCTCCGCCGAGTCCTTTCACTTTGCCCACCTTCTATCTCTCTCTCTCTCTCTCCGTCGTGTTCCTTTGTGGCTGTTCAGGCCTCCGCGATTCCCAATGATGCGTGTTCTTCATTCCTCCATTTCATCTCTTTCTCCCGTCATTGCTGCAGCGGCAGCAGCGGAAGCACTGTCGTGTGTGCGATAGCGCGCATGGTGTTCATCTCTGCGCCAGTTTTAATACTTCGTATTTCGGGATTTTTAGTCGGGTCTGATCGATGACAGCGCTCTTGGATATGCTTTGATGCAACCGCACGAGTTGAGTTTTAATTGCTTGCTTGTTCCCTTAAGAGGAATTACCAATTCGATCGCAGTGACGGAGATAAAAAGGAGGCACATATTTTCGACATGAGCTGAGTGTACTGAAACTTAATCACCTGATTAACAAAATTATGAGGACGCTTAAGCTTCGCGTTACGAGTAGACGCGATAGCGCCATCTCCTCATTTTTCCTTTTTTATTCCTTTTCTTCTTCATTTGTCACGTATTACTAATCTACATTTGCATTACCGATCACGCTAATCGATTACAATCATAATTACCGATCACATTGCCGATTACCAGTCACCAGTTACAATTATCGAATACAATCATCCCATTTTAGAAGTAGAAAGCTATAAGTACCTCGGAGTAACCCTCACGAACAAACTTACTTGGTCCACTCATATAGCTGACATCTGCTCATCAGCAGTAAATAAATTATGGTTTATTAAAAGAAAACTCAGAAACTCTCCCGTGAGTACCAGAATCACTGCATACAAGGCTTGTGTTAGGTCCCGACTTGAATATGCGGCAGCAGTGTGGGACCCGCATAACAAGAAAGACATTGCTCAACTGGAGCGTGTTCAGCGAAAAGCAGTTCGTTTTATTTATGGTAAATATAGAAGGATAGACTCTCCAACTGCGTTAATTCGAAAGAGTAATTTACAGTTCTTGGCAATAAGAAGAAAAGTTACCCGTCTAGTACTGCTTCATAATTACATGTCGGGAAATTTGAAGGCAGATCTTCCTGATTGTGTGAAGCTGGCGAGCACTAGGAGAACACGTCATGTACATGAGCAGTCATTAGCACCAATTTTCGCACGAACTAGTGGGTTTAAGAACAGTTTTTTTCCGAACACTGTCGCGGAGTGGAATGGCCTTCCTTCGGGTCTATGTAAGTCTAGGAATTTTGAGAAGGAGCTCAAGAACTTATTGTATGGCTCCTAATATCTTGTTTGATGACTCTGGATTTGTGTCCTGTTTACTGACTCGCGGTGTTGTAGCTGATGCTCTTTTAGAAATTTTTTTAGTTGTATGCCCCTCCTGCTTGGGCCACCTCTGGCTTGCAGTATACTGAAATAAATAAATAAAAATACCAATCACCGATCAGCAGTCACAATCTAGGTTACACTGCAAGGCATACTACGCCGTTACATACAATTACATATACACACCCTTTGTTTCAGTGCCCCGCTGCGGTGGCCCAGTGGTTGTGGTGCTCGGCTGCTGGCCCGAAAGACGCGGGTTCGATCCCGGCCGCGGCCATCGAATTTCGATGAAGGCGAAATTCTAGAGGCCCGTGTACTGTGCGATGTCAGTGCACGTTGAAGAACCCCAGGTGGTCGAAATTTCCGGAGCCTTTCACTACGGCGTCCCTCATAGCCTGAGTTGCTTCGGAACGCTAAACCCCAATATACCAAACCTTTGTTTCAGTGCAGTGAAGAATCATAACGCCGCCTTTTCATTGCGCGCATATTTCTAACGCCTAATTATCATATTTATATATTTGTTTCTTTTTTTCAATTAATATAACATCAGTACACATCCCAAGCACACGTTACTATGCATACACACCACAATGCGTTCAGTAGGTGCCCCTCTAATGCGCTTGAGCCAACAACTCTTTGTGGCCTACGCGTTGCGTGCCCACATGGACCGGAAAAGGCCTGAGTTCGAAACACAGTGCCGGCTGTTTTCTTTTTCTACATTGTTTTCAGGAATTCTGGGATTTTTGCCGACTGAAGCAGGGTGACTTCCGAAGCCAGGTTTTCAGCAGTACGAGCTCTTTACACTATCCCCCCCCCCCCTCCTCACCCCCCCCCCCCCCCCCCCCCACCAAAAAAAAAAAAAAGGATACTGAGGTGAGCCACTTAAAATATCGCCGCCAAAGAGTCGGCTTTTTTCGGTCCCAACCTACACCATCAGCACCAGCAAAACTCAAGCACGCGGAACGAATGCCGCCCGTCATTTCGCTTCAACATGATTTTAGTATTCGTAGCTTGAGAGGGCACACCTTTCAAAAAACATTGATCTATTTCATATTGGCCTCAGAATGTGGGCGAATACCATCTGGCGAACAAGTGTCATCTGAGCTGTGCGAGTAACTACAAATTATAATTGTTCTGTCCGCCTAATAGTGACGACTGCCGGTAATTCACACTTGTCGATCCCCATTGTGGAGATAAGCCAAACAAAACGTAAACATCAATGTTTATGGCCTTATTTGTGCAATAAAACTTTTCTACGCAATTTCTGCTTATGTCAAACAGAAGTGCTCAGCCGACATGACCATGCTCTGAACAAGAATTTAACGTTCATTAAAAATTATTCAGCAAGCAAAGTGTACTCTTTCCTAGAATAAAACCATAATGATGTGGCGAAATTATGTTGTGAAATTTAAAAAGTTACGGCCCAATCCGTGCTGCATTGGATTAACACAGTGTAAGAATGCATGCGTACTGTGCCCTGTTTTGTCACGTGTACATAGCGAACATATCCACTGAACAGGCAGTGGCGGTGGCTCAATGGCTATAATGCTCGGCTGCTGACCCGAAAGGCGCGGGTTCGACCCCGGCCGCGGCGGTCCAATTTCGATGGAGGCGAAATTCTAGAGGCCCGTGTACTGTGCGATGTCATTGTACGTTAAAGGACCCCAGGTGGTCGAAATTTCCGGAGACCTCCACTACGGCGTCTCTCATAGCCTGAGTCGCTTTGGGACGTTAAACCCCCCCAAACCACGTTTCCAAAGAAAAAACCTTTATGGAGTTATTTTGTTGCATCAGTAGTCGTGAATCATGTGAAAACAACGGTGACGTAGCGCTTACGTCATGCCTGCTTAGAGTCCCTTCCTCTTCTCTGCGTCTCGGCGGAAGCATATGTTTCTTAAGCTAATGGTGTCTTCTACTGGTCGGCTAGGTCCTCTGACCGAGTGAGCGCAGATCGGTAGCAAACTCTGAATCTGAGGCGGAGGTGGCACTGCCCAGCCGAATAGGCCAGGCGCTTTCAGAGTAGTCACTTGACTGAAGTAGGCCCTGAGAGCCTTTTCACTGCGATCAACCAATAGCAACGTTCGGCGCATTTTATTCACTCATCCTGCCTTTTCGTCAAAGCTCATCCATCGTTGTGTGCCATCACTCACAACGAGAAGTCCGGTCGGTACCGCAACATGACATTTGAACTTGATCATTGTGGGCACTACCTAAAATGTTCGCTAGCTGAAATCCACTATCAACCACGAAAACATTCCGCTTCCGCCGTGCACACAAATGTTTTTTGCGCTTCACGAACTGATGAACACCAATGTCACATTTGCACAGCACAAACGTAGCCGTAAGTATGTATCGTAAATGCAAGCGCAAATACACCGTACAAGCCGCTTCGTGGTAAGCCTTTTCTGTACTTGCAAACGACACTGGCGCGCTCATCGACGTTACCGCGTTGGTCGCTGCTGCCATGCACAGCGAAGAAGCGTTCCGAGGCTCGACATACTGATCAATTTCATTAGATTGAAGCTAGTGCGGAAAATGAATAAATGTAGTACGTCGTGAAAGAAATAAAAAAACCCCATCAAAACACTGTCACATAGCCGCTTCTCCGCCCGAAACAGAGCGGCTGGCGCCGTTGTGTACCGCCGGCGTGCCGGCGACGCGAGATTGGTAAGAAGCACTCACGTGACTGTGAGGATGTGTGAGATTGCAGGTTGTATTTTACACAAACATTAAAGGTATAAGCAATAAACGAGGCGGCTTTTATAGAAAAGGACACCAATCTCGGTATGGGCTTGAAGAAAGGAAAGAGCCAAGAGAGCAACGCAACAACACACGGAAAAAACACACGGGGGAACAGAACAAAATCCTTGCGAAAAATACAGGAAAAAGAAAGTCAAAAAGGAAAGGCACACTAATTGTCTCTCATACGCGCATCGAGCGGGGAGGACTGGCTGGGTGTCGGGCAGTCAGGCAGGCAGTCTCTGGGCGTTCGAGTGTCGATGCACTGTTGCCGGCGTTCCCCCGCTGGCCTTCAGCGCTACCGCAGCGTCAGCGTCTGTGGGCTCCCAGCACGGTTCCCAGGTCTGGTATCCCGGAAAGGCCACGTAGGCGCCAGAGGCGGCCTGTGTGGAGCAGCTGACGGATGGACGGAGAAGAGTGGCGCCTGGGCCTGGTGGTTGAGGCTCTCGACGATGGATGTCCGGGTCTGGTGGCCCGGACGTCTGCGGCTGAGGCCCAAGCCCGGAACTCGGGGAGCCAGCAGAACTCGTCCACGTCCGTCGCCGACCGCGCTCTTCTCTTCTCTGCCACGTAATCCTCTTCTACCTGTCCCGGCGTACCCCTCCGCACGCGCTCCTCGTGCTTTTTCTTCTTCTGCCTCACAATCGACGTTGGGTGGCGCTATCTCCTTACAGTGACACAGAGCGCCCGGCTGCTCTGACTTCTTTTTCGGAGCGTGCTAGAGCGCTCTGTGGTGGAGGCTGGCGCTCCGAAAGAACCAGCCGAATACAAAAGGAGCACCTGGTATTGACCAGCTGAATAGGAGGACTCGTTTCAGAGTACTCTAGAGCGCTCCAAAGCGATCAGTCGAAGACACCATAACAATCTTCTTTCCATTGGTGTCACGTGCTCCAAGAGAGGCCGGTACTCCGTTCCTTCTGCGTCTGTGTTCTTTGCTCTAACCACTCCAGCTGAGAAAGTAAGTATTCATTATTGTTTGGTGCACTAACTCCTCTGAGACTGTTTTTCAAAGCCATTTTCTTTTCTATGTTAAACTGGGCATTTTTATAACTAGTACGAAGGTGTCTGTGCATTCAACTGTTCATAGTGGAGTTAACCGTATTTCTTAATTCTTTAAATTCTAGAGGTCATTCAAGGCCGTTGAGATGGCGCGTTGCTTAAGTCCATAGGAAGCCTTTTTCTAGCACTGGGGCTACCATTTTTATCGGACCCCTTTCACTTTTAAGTTTTATGTTATTGGTATGTGAGGCGGCTACGCGGAAGTGTTGCAGCTGACTTTCATATATAACAGAAGGTCCTACGCAGAAAATGGAATAATTGCCATCCTAGTCAGCGACAAATTTACCAAAAAGTAACGTCCACGATGAAAATTCCTAGCTGTAAGAATGCCGCAACAATCGTTCGGTCATAAAAGTAGCGAGAGAGAAAATAATGTAAGCATTAGTCCTACAACAGCGGATACGGTGTCGAAGTCATACGCTAGAACTTTTAACTGATATTGCCATGCTAAGACAGACTGACCACAAAAATTTATTCGCATGTAGTTTAACAAAGCATTTTTTTCAATACCCGCTGGGATACTACGCCTCAGTTGCAACCAAACGACAAGGTTGAAAGGCAAAGCGTGTGCTTGGTAATGTAGCGTAACAACCACACATGCCAGAAAATAAATAGCGATGCCAGCGCTGAAAAATGTTTGGCTAGACATAGACTCTGTTCCAGCTCAAAGTTCGATGAACCGCTATCATGACAAGATATAGGACTAGTAAACAAGCTCAGTGTGCAGTTGCCACTAGGGACATTGTTTATCCGAGTTACTGATTGTGTATCTTAGAGAAAAGAAAATAAAAAACTCGACACCTGGCTAGGTGGCCGAAATGGCTTGACAGCCTACTATCGTGTACTGCGTTAAGTCCGCGGGAATGTATACTTCGATAATTAAGAAATGACGTCATTAGAATACAAAAATGGTTTGAATAATTTTTAATACTGTGGATGTTCATGTGGGTAACTCGAAAGGCAAGCACTCCTAAAACTAAAAAAAATAAGATACACACGTAATGAAAGGACCTGCACTTCAGTGAAGCATGCCGCTTCATTTTCAGGCCATCCCAGATGGCTAGAGAGCGTGTAAGTGCGGTCAAGGAGGTTGCTTTCCGGCTTACTGGCTAACATTTTGCCACTTTGCGTCCAAACTTAAAGCCTGCCTTTTTCATTTGTCAATAGGGAGAGCTCGCTGTTCACAGGAAAGAAATGTTCGTTGACGAAATAGAAATCAGTCATCTTGGGTAAGTCGAATGAGGTTCTTTCGAACACTAAGTTATTGTTGTTCAGACGAGTCGGTTTTCATCTGCACAGTTAGCAAGAGAACGACTTCTAACGGTGTCTCGCAAAATGATAGAACCAGCTATATCTTGATGAGAGATTATCATTGATTCTGCGTATTTATTTCCCCGCCACTGTCACTTCCTCCCCCGGGATTCTGACAGCTGGCAGTTAACATTCATTTTCAGAAAGGAGCTGGAAGCCAGCTGTGGGCCAATCCAGTTTCTCATTCACAGCCGATAGCTCTATAGCGAAGCCGCAGTGCACATCGTCAGCACTTGTCGTGGCTTCTCGTCCCGCATGATACTCGCAGAGCTAGCAAACCAAGGCTTCGCGTTCACCTGCGGATGTGTTTACGAAACTCACGTCATAAATCAACCAACAAAAATATCCTCGGGGATAGCTCGCATTTAAAACGAAACAAAAAAGAGATATTCGGCAGCGCCGAAGTTAGTACAGTAGTACACACTACTGCCATGGCCAAGCGGCTGTTATCACCTACTTTTCTCAGTATTACGCCCACGTTGGCCGAAACATATAGAAAAAAAACTATCCGATATTTAACCTTGGCGGCAGTAACTGCTCATTCCGGCGGTATCAGAGTTTTTAACCATGAAATGCTGTAGATTTTGTTCTCGGCGAGCAGGTTCGAACACAGCGCCAAAACCAAGGCGAAGTTAACGACCAAAGCAGAGCCGAAACCAACGCGAATCACTGTACGCAATGTTTCATAAACAGGAAAAAAGAGTCCTGATCCGAGTTGGATTCGAATTCACGCCAGTGCTTAGCTAGTCACCTGGTTAATAGATGATTTACACCACGTGGTTCTAGTTTAGTAGTATGGTCCACAAATTTAAAGGATACTCTTACCGCGTGTTTTAGGTGAGCCTGCCAATAATTTTTGAACCTGGATTCTTCGAGATAAAAAGAGTATTCAGAAGCATAATAATATTAGTGTTGCCTGATAGCAAAAAACCAGTACATCACAGGTTAACTAAATTTTAATAGTGAACTTAACTACTGGAGGTGAGTGCTTGGTAGTAATCAGGCAATTTCAACTGCCCGTTAGCATTATTCATATCGGTGTTTAGAATTTAGAAACGGAATTACCGTCGAAGCAGTGGCTCCATATATGGCTACTTCTCACGCAATTCTCAAATTGCGCGCCTGTAACGTGCGCTCCGCGACGCCCATCATATAGCGTCATTCTGAGGTGGGATTCCCGGAAAGACTTCGTATGTATAAACCGCACTCGGAAGAGATGATATTAATGGTGACTAGAGTTTAATGGCACAATGGCAGCTTGCAACGGCCAAAGAGCGTCATGGCTCAAAAGGTGACAGTCGGCGCTGTTTTAACGAAGCTGACAGTCCACGCGTGAAAGACCAGGTAGCAGCTCCTGCCTCTACGACACAAATAGGAACGGGAGAAACCTTCATCAGTGTCATGGGTCCCCCTTTACCTTGATCCACCATTTACACGATCATTCCGAGCGTAAACGCGCTTGTCGGCAGTAGTGCTACGGACGGTTGATAGGAATGGATGATTCGAGAGCACCCAGGCGTCTTCATGATTAGAAATAGTACGTGAATTCGAGGCCAGAGCAGAGAGGCGTTCGGCTGGTCGAAAAATAGTAGCCATATGGAGCCGCACGCAGACGGGAGGCGGTGGGCGTAGGTGGCTCGTGAAAAGCCTCAGGATAAAATCGGACTAACGCTTGGCCGAGACCGATTCAAAGGGTGAGCCTAGAAACAGCTATGCGTTCTTCTATGATGTGTTACACCTGTCCTGAAAAACATTTCATGCTCGCATCTGCTTCCAGTGACGCCGAGAGAGAACGCAGATATTGTAACTGTGGTTCCACCAGAATCTACAGCTTCTTTAATAAAACAGGCAGTCAGCTACATTAAGCAACGCATTCGTCTGGTCTCTAATAGGGGCAGAAACAGCGCTTTGTTAGGTTATTCTCCGCAGTAGCAAGATATTTATCTCGTTTTTGCGAAACTGGGTGGAGTGACGCTGGAAACTTCGAATACGAACCCGAATTATAATATAACATTTGGTGGGGTCGTACGTTCCAATGGAAGCAAAGAGCGTTCCTGGAAATCTTACCTCTTTATCTGCTGCTTTCTGTCTCAGTTTGGACAAAAATAAAAAAAAAGAAACTACGTTCAAGCAAGTTCAACCCTCGATCTGCACTAGGACTACGTATGAGCGCTCGGTTATACATTTTACCTGCGAGACCATGCCGTCAATTTTCATTTGTTGACAGCAACACCACTGTTCGATGCCTGTATTTCCCCGAAAGAAGAATAAAGAGGGGTTCGCTGTCTACCGTAATCAGATAACAAGAAAAACCACCGCGGCGAAAGCTGACGTCGTATCACTCAACGCCCTACTCAACGCCCTACTCAACGCCCTACTCAACGCCGTAAATAACAATAACCGACGCCTGCCAGCGCCTCTGAAAAAAACAACAAAAGATAACTGATTAACGATGCCTACTGCGCTAAACAAAGACACCGCAAAGCTCGCACGAAAAGGAGGAAAAGGCTACACTCCGCACAGTACGGCTGCGGCCTGTCCTCCTCGCAGGAGCGAGTAACTGATCCGGAAGAAGAGCCCCCTCTTCCGCCAATGCTGCCCCACCCCCGTCTTCCCTGACATCAGGTAGAAGCCGAGGAGAAAGAGAAGAGGGGAAGGATCTCCAGGGCGTCCTGCAGCAGCGGACAGCGAGCAGAGGAGGAGGGCAGTGTCCCTTTGCAGCCCCGTAGATGCCACCGCCTTGTCTTGGTACACGCCGGAGCTGACTGAGATAAACGGCCGGCCTAAATATAGGGGCTCCCTGGCGCGAGTGACCGACCTCTCTCCCGCGCACACGCGTGCGCGCGCGCGCGGCCACCGACTCGGCGCCCTATTCTTTGCTTTTGGGCTCCCTCTTCGGCCGGCCTCTCATGCCCGGGGATCAATGTCGGTTTAGGGATCCGGCAGACGCCGAACACGGGCCCTTCTCAGATAGGTTCGGCCGTCGCTCTTTTCCGGCCGCCCGCCTCTATAATAGATGTCGCGCCTGGCTCACGAGGCAGGTAGTTTGGAATATCCTGGGCTTTATGCGCCGCCGGAGCCCGTGGGGTGACGGGTCGGAAACGCGGGGGGAGGACCGCCTTGAAGAGAGGCCGAAAATGTGCGATCGCCAGAAGAAGGGGATTCAATGGCACGGAAGGCAGGCTGCTCGCGAAAGGGCACTTCTCCGCCTCGCCCCAGTGCTCACGCAGCGGCCAGCGCACAGGCGCCGATTGATAACGCTGTGAGCGCGCGACGAACTCGTTCGGCAGCCCTTGTTCGCGGCCGTGATCAACACCCACGCGAGCTGCTGCGAAAAACCTCCTTCATCGAGAGCGCTTCCCATCTGTCATGTTCCATGGCACGGCGCAGAGCGCACACAAAAAGTACTAAAGAGGGCGGCTGTGAACCAGTATACGTACGCACTGGCGGATGGTGACGAAAGCAGCACCCACTGATTCCCATCCTCGGCTTTCTATGCGAGTATAAAAAGCGTCAAATCGGGCGGTAAGATATCGCATGATAGTTGCGGCTGTCGATGGGCTATCTTCGTAGCTGCCGTCCGGCTTCCGACTCTAGTGATTGCTAGGAGGACAGCGTTGCAACACGCATATCGAACTGCGCAATGCCTCGATACATTTCGTAACATTGGAGCTGAGAAAAACACGCTCTTGTCGTTTGCTTCCCCTGGGATATCGACGAGTGACACTGGCCATTTGCGCTTCTGCTTGGGAAACTTGAATATTGAGCACAGTGAAAAATTCGTTGTTTCTCAAGCCGTTTGTTTTCTACCAAAAAAGTTCGAAGCTTAAAACCCTATATGCGCAGATTTTATAAAGGTGACTCGCCATTAAATATGATCTTTAATCAGTTTTTCTCCAAAAGTCTTTTGTTTTAATACTCGCTCAAGCGAATCGCAAAACTTCAAGATCTTTAACACACCGGCCAGCAACTGCTCGCACATGTACGCTTATGCGACAATTTGAGGACATCATTGTGATTCCAAATGGTAGAGGAAAGCTAAATTCGCGATGTCAGGAGAGTGTTACGCATAGTCGACACTCCATTCATTTCATTCACGGGCACCCACATCGCTCCATATAAGCAATTATATTGCCGTTCTCACATCGTTTCCCGCGGGCTTTCCTTCCCCGTAAGGTAGCGCGGCGCGCTCTTTTCACTGCGCGATTGTGTCGCGTGACCAAGAGACGCGGGCGAACGGCGCCGGCGAACACTAAGCTTTCGTGCGCCCTGCCCCGATAGTTAGGGCAAGCAAGAGGCGGCCGGCGTGCGGCCGCCGCAGCTCTAATATCTCCGATCAGCACCTCGCGTGACGTGTGCTGCCCACGCCACTCAAGTAAGGGAAGTCGAGCGAAAGCAAAAGAGAGAGAGGCGCAGTTGGTTTTCATGCAAGCATGTGCAGAGGAGGCGGAGGCAGAGAGAGGGTCATGGAAAGAGTGCCGACTCGCCGATGATGCCTCGGTGACTCCTCCCCTTCGCTCCTTCAACTTCCTATCGCAGTAATATGCATGCGCGACACGCTATCCGTGTCGGGCCTTCCGGCGCGCTTGTCAATGCCGCGTCTGAGGTGACGACGGCGCGAGCAGCCAAAAGGAAAGCGAGCCGGGATATCGCAAGCGGCTGATGGACACATATTGCGTACTGGGGCGTCGTTTCCTCTTGTCCGAGTGATCGGAAAGCGCGCGCATATCGCGCGCCGAGCACAAGGCGCGCCAAAACGGTGGCGTCCAGTTCCAAATGAGAAGCAGCTTCTCTCGAGGACGAAAGAAGAGGAACGCTTGCGAAACACCACCCCAGTCCGCGACGCTCGAGTTTAGTTCGCCGCGCGCTACTGCAGCGCGCCTCACACCCCCTGTATGGTTGCACGCGGCAGAGGCAGCGCAGACGTGTTGGGTACCAGCTCCAAGGACGGTAGCTGGCTGTTGTAGATAGATGGCAATTTTATACTTGTCTTCTTGTGAAATAAGCACCAGCGAAAAGAAAAAGAAAAGGTGTATGGTTTATGGGGAAATTTAACGTCCCAAAGCGACTAAGGCTATGAGGGACGCCGTAGTGGAGGGCTCCGGAAATTTCGACCACCTGGGGTTCTTTAACGTGCACTGACATCGCACAGTACACGGGCCTCTAGAATTTCTCCTCCAAAGAAATTCAACCGCCGTGGCCGGGATCGAACCCGCGTCTTTCGGGTCAGCAGCCGAGCAGCCGAGCAAAAAGAAAAGGAGATTTCGCTTGTTGTCCACAAACCAGCGCTTAAATCAAAACCAAAAGTGGAGCGATCAGACCGATTTGGAACGCACCATGTCTGTCTTGTCCGCTCACTTCATCCAGTCCCTTTTCAGTGCGAAAGTACTCCTTAACCTCGTTCAACCCCAGACAAAAAAATTGTTTGAAGCTTCGCCTTGAGGGCAACCCGCGCGACCGGAACTGGTTACTGGCCGTGCTGGTAGATGGCGCCGCTGTAGCTGAGTCGCCAGCACGCGCATTACGCAATGATGGCAGCTCACGCGGGGTTGTCGCCCCGCTGAGCATGTCCCACCAGGACTGCGCATACGCCTCCTGGGCCTGCTTCGCGCTGTGCGCTGGCTTCTCGCATTACGAGACTCCGAAGAAGCTGTGGTTGACGCATGCGCAGCTCTGGTGGCGGCGCAGCTGCAAGGATTGTAGCTCAAGTAGTTTCGATACCAGGCTAAACACACTCTTTCGGACGTCTACTCGGTTTAACTATGTTAAAAGCCTACCATTTTTTTTTCTCTTCGCGGGTGAGCCATATGTTTGTGTATTTCACTAACACCTACCAAAGCAGAATGGTCTATAGCCACTGCTGTTGGAAAAGCACCGGACGCCCAATATTTTCTAAGTATTTTTATGAGTGTTCTCGTGCAGTCAACTACGAGCCTTACTTGAAGATATTACAAACTCCCCATTAAAGACACCCGCTGGGAGTCTTTGCTGCTTTCACCGTAATTTAGAATCACGGTATCGCAATTCCCTCCTCTTCTGCTCGCTGTAGATTCTACCAAATATGTCCCTGCTGTCCCAGGCTCATTCAGCCAAGTTTTCGAGATACTGGTGCTACATGAATACATATACGAAAGTTCTTACGCAGTAGCTCAATGATTATGGCGCTCGGCTGATGACCTGAAAAACGCGGGTTCAATCATGGTCGCGGCGATCGCATTTCGATGGAGGCAAAATGCCAGATGCCCGTGTGCTGTGCGATGTCAGTGCACGTTAAAAACCTCAAGGGGTCTAAATAAAATTTACCTAAAGTGCGGTGAGGCGAAAGCTTTAAGCGCGGTGTTGCTGCTTGTGTCACTGACCTGTGGTTAAGGTGTTAAGTGCACAATTGATTGTTAATCTTAAATGCTGGAGACACTGGAAGGCGTTTGGGAGGCATCCGTCTGATTCGACGCCTTTCTGCAAACATTCTCCAGCGTCCCAGACAAGGAGAACTGCATATGCGTTGGCAGGAAGTAGCGTAGCCATTAGTACGCTCGGCTGCGGAACAGAGGGATGGTGGTTCGAATCCGATCGTGCACAAAGTTTGTTCTTCTAGTCTGCCTAGAAAAGCGTGACGCCTCCGCTGACAACCTTCTGCTGACAACCTTCTGTCGACAACGATGAGGCGTTAATATTCGGAGCCCCTCCTACGGCGCCCCTCAAACTTTGAGCCGCTTTGGAGCGTTAAACCCCATAAACCGACAAAGGTATTTACTTTTATCGTGCGCATTATTTATTAGACGTAAACTTGTAATATGAACTGATCTTCAGAACTCAGAACCCCTCCGAATAACTAATAACACGTTTAGAATGCACCGATGAGGCTCCCGACCGCCTTCCTTTCAACCCTACAACACGTGTCACCTTAGCACATTGGTACACGTAGCAGTGGGAAATGTAAGTATGCTGCTTTTGCTAACACGTAGCCGGGTAACAAAACTAAACAGCATATATCGAGGCTGGTCCTCGCAGTGCTTGCACAAACATAATGATAACCGGAGGCTAGAGAGAGCGCCCGCTAGAAAGGTGCCAGCCGCGTGCCTTTTTATTGCGTTAAGGGAGCTTCATCTCCCCTACGGTGAATCACCGTCAAGAGCAAACTTGGAGCCCGGTTTTTAAAAATTTAGACCGTCAATCTTCGTTGCCCCAGCGGAGTCGTTCGCCCGCGCTGTCAACTTAGCTGAAGCTGCGTCAGCTTGTCTAGAGTGCGCAGCCCAGCAGGGCGCGCTCCAGCCCGGGGCTTGTCCTCCGCCTCCTCGGAGCGTCGCGCGCAGCCGTGATGTAAGGTGTGCCCGTGCGAGTTCGAGACGGGGCGGAGGTTATATTGAGTTTAACACTTTGGGCTCTTCGTCCCTTGGCGTCGCAGGTCGGTTGAGCCTTATAAATCGCTTCAGCACAGTACGGCTGACGGTGCAGCCAAGCAGCGCACGCGAGTACTCGGCTCGAGTGGATGGACGCGCTATCCAACCGCTTTCCTTCCCATTACAAAGGATCAAGAGCGTAAACAGTAGGTAAAATGCTGTCTCAGTGTTCGCGTTCTAATGAGACGCACGACGACTTTGCGCTGAGATGTTAAGTAGCAGAGCAAGCTGTAGTCTGATAGGTTTCTCAGTATTAGACGTCACATTGTCGCGTCAACTTTAAAACGATTTCAAGTAGCTTTTATTTTGTGCAAGTTTGCACGAGTCTGTTCAAGTGCACATTTAAGCTGTTCGTGCGCATAGCAGCAATTCTGAAGGCCTTTAATTCTCAGTGTAATCACATGAGACGCAATGCGTCGATTGTAGCTAAAGGTTTGTGCGAACGTTCATTACTTAAATTTGCTGTTCGTTGGTTTTATCATTGAAGTTCCGGCTCCGTAGATTCAGAGAAGGAAAGGTAAAAGAGGGGCTCATTTTGACATACGCGGCGGAAGCCAACATTCCCTATGCTTCTTGGTTTCAGTGAATGTTGGCTCTGAGGATAAAGTGTACTATCTAGTGTCGTGCATGCTTATGTACGAATGCTTACTGCCTCGGTATTTTTTTTTTTGTTCCTCGTATGTCTTTCTTCACGCTGCACAGAAATAGGCCCCCTCAAGCGGCCTTCAGCAGCTGTTTGCCTAGATGTTTCTACCTGCATGCATAAAGTGAAATAGAACGAATTGTATGGAAAGTTTTCGCAGGTATTGACAATTATGCTGCCAAAAACGTTTTTTCCCTTTTGACCGCACATCAGTACCTGTTTGTGATACATCGCAGGTATTTATCCTGCTTCATTTCTCTCTTTCGCTGCTCTTTTTATTCTGTTCTTTGTATTTATTTACAGTATTTCTCGCTGAGCAATCTAATCGGCTATATGTTCACAGTATAGGAAGGCAGGTACGCAAATGAGTGAGTGAAAGATTTTTCTGCATGCGAGGTGCATGCCGTCACGTCTATGACTGGGCAGGATCCGGGCCGGTTTCCAGGTTTTACAGGCTGTTCTAGTTAATGCATCTTCCACGTCTAAAACGGCAGCCTTGTCTAAAACGTGGTCCAATATATTTTGCCAAAAAAGTGTGCAAATAAACCATTAATTAATTGCTCGTAGTGGCTGGAAGCGATTCATACTGTCCGTTCAGGGTGTGGTGTCCCACTGACTGAGCCACGAGCATGAGCAACGAAAACATCCGCCGCGTATGTAGGTGCAGCTAGGTTCAAATTCTGTCACTACCGGGGATACGGCAAATATTTAATAGGAAAGGGTGTTCCCCGAACAGATGCTCGGCTTTACGGGGTGGAGCGTTAGGGGAAGGGGCTGCCCGGTTTGTGAGGAACAACCCCTCCCCCCCCCCCCCCCCCCATGGACGTTAGCGTCACCATGCTTTCAGAGGAACCAGTTAAACATTTTGAAACGTGTATGTGGTGTTGGAAATTAAATACTAACAAAAACGGCATTTCATGCGGCGGAAAATGACAATCGCAAAGTGTACACGTAAATTAGCCAGAAGGACGTCAGCCAGTGGCGGAAACTCTTGTGGTATGATTCCCGCTTCATCTTACTTCCGGCCAGGCAAGGCGATATATATATATATATATATATATATATATATATATATATATATATATATATATATATATATATATATATATGTCATTCCGAACAATTCTGGACAAAAGCATTTTTGAGCGGGATACCGTTTATGAACGCAATTTTTTCATATTGTGACGAAGACGAAGCTGGCAGTGGCGTGGGACGGAGCGCCCGCGCTAGGCCAGCGGCCATTAAATCATCTCATAGCCATTGTTCACCACGCCTCATTCTTCGGCTGGCCGCCGCGTTACATTTGGTGGAGGTGCCGGGGTCCCTTCATCGCCATCCTGGTCACGGAGCTTCGGTGTCCTGGGCCTGCCGTGGACGTCGGCCGTGAGTACCTGGTCAGCGCCGCACGGCCGTGCCCCAACCCGCCCGACCTGAACCGACCTCGCCGCTCACCCCAGCCCCGTCCCCCGCCCGGACCACACGACACGACGACCCAAGACCCGACGGACACAAGACCCCACCGACCCAAGACCCCACCGACCCAAGACCCCACTGACCCAAGACCCAAAGGTGAAAACACCGCCCCCCTGCCCCTGCCGTTCGGTGCGTCCAGAGACCCCGGCCGTCAGCTCCTGGCACCCTACGGCCCGGATGCTTCGTGGACCGGGACTCATTCTCTCATCTTTCTCATCGTGGCGGCCAGCACTGCACCATCTTACTCAAGACCATCGCCATTTCGCCGTCTGCTCGTCACCGATCGGGACGATCGCTCGGAGGCCCCGGGTAGTGTGACGAAGACGAAGCTGGCAGTGGCGTGGGACGGAGCGCCCGCGCTAGGCCAGCGGCCATTAAATCATCTCATAGCCATCGTTCACCACGCCTCATTCTTCGGCTGGCCACCGCGTTACAATATAATGTAAAATTTCCCTTTAACACTCCATATATCCGCATATCACCCGACGGCATTCTTACATTTTTTTTCTATAAACGATCTTGCTATCGTCAAAAGCGTTCCCCATTGGTTTTCTATGGCAGTCTTAACTGTTCGATGCGATCGATGGAAACACTTTGAAAGAAATATTTTGCTATATATTAGAGCATCTTACAATTTTCTAATTTTCAAAATTTTTGGCCGAGACAGTTGGACATGTTTGCAAAAAATACTATTACAAATAGAAATAAATTGTCTCAAACATTGATCTATGTTTTTGCTACAACTGAATATGCCAAGGTTCCCTGCTTGCTGAATTATATATATATATATATATATATATATATATATATATATATATCGAAGTATACGCTTCGTTAAAGGAAACATTTATTCGACTCGACGTTTCGATCGGAAGACCGATCTTCAGGAGTGATTTTACTTTGTTAATGTATCCCCTTTTATAGGGGTGGGCATATATATATATATATATATATCTTTTGCGACTTTCTTCAGTCCTGTCATTTAAAAGATGAAAAAGCCCATGAGGCTGACTTCTTCAACATTCCTCCAATTATAACGAAGATGCAAGGCAAGGAATGCTGCTGTCACCCCATTTTCTCGACAGTTACAAAAATAAAGCGGCACCCTTTGCTGACTGGGCAGTTTATTTTACGTTGGAACTTTTTTCGCTCTTCAGCCGCAGATCGCGCGTTATTAGATGGGCGTTTTCTTCACGAGCATTTATTCCGATTGGGATCTGTTTAGAAACGAGAAATAAAGTGAACGGTGCGTTAAGCTCAGAGGGGAACGCTGCCGAGAGCTGGTGCCATCGGGTTATTGCTGATGCGTCGATCCAGGAACCTGACGCCCATTAGCATTTCCTTATCGGAGCGCATTTCTGCTCGCGCATGCTCGCAATGACGACAGTAAAACACGTTCCTCGCGCTTTTGCATGTTGCCATGTAGGGGAACAAGTTGCCGTCAGCAATTTCATTTCTTGTTGTATGTAAAACATTCCTGTCCCTTTGAAACCTTTGATGCAGATAAATCATTCTTTTTCGAGGAACAAAGATTAGCGTTAACAAAAGTACACGAAGAGGAGGGAGAAAACATGTTGTGCCCATCACGGCCTGAACTAGGTTGCCCCCTTCGACGTTTCTTTCATTCCCAGCAAGGGTAAATAGAATAAGCTAGTTTGCTAAAAAATAAAAAAAAGTAAAGCATGCCACTTTCTCACCACTTTGATTCACCCAATGTGAATTAGAAAGGATGGTAAGTAGTTCATATAAGATCGAGCAAAGTCATGCTGCTGTCGAAGCAACCTGATTAATTACCTTCTTTAGACGTCCACTTCTTTGGTTTATAGCTGGAGATGAACGGATTGGTCTACTGAAATGGACTGCGCGACGATGTGACATTTCTGATGACCGGATAGTTATCCTTCGCAAGTGATGTGATTGCAAAGGTTGCATAAACGAACGAAGTTTCGGGATACCTTCTTGGATTGAGCTAACAGTGCACCACTGAAAACACTGAGTTCATGCAACATGCCGTCGTCAGGTACCCCCCCCCCCCCCCCCCCCCCCCCCCCCCCCCCCCCCCCCCCCCAATCGCGCCAAGGCGGTCTTTCATTCAAGTTGGAAGACCTCCTCATCGCTCCTGCCGGCTCTGACGAACGCACTGGGGAAGCGTCGCCGGCTTCATTCATGTGCACTTCGCTTTCCGTCCCGCACACGTAGTAGCGATGTTAGCTTAAATCCACAATACAGTTTGCGTGGCATGGAACACGTTCGTGAGAAGGGGAAAGTCAGTATCATGAGCTGCCACTACTGGAAACTTTGAGCCAAGGAAACGCAGCAACAACCACGTTAAATGAAGTGGCTGAGAGGGAACGCGGTGTCGCATCTTCGATCGTATCTGCACGGTTTTTGCGCGTTTACGACAGGGTTTGGCTCATCTTAATGGTCAGAAGCTGATCACGTGACACCGGAGTGCTGACGCCAGAACTTCTGTTTACTTCAAACGCTCTACTAGTACTACGACGACATTTTGAATTTAGTGTGGCCGACCTTATAAGCAGGCATATTTGCAAAGAACGCCGAAAAGAGGACAAAAATGTATCGTGAGCTGCCGCAGCTGGAAAATTTCATCATTCGCTGATGGCAAGGAAACGGAGCAACAAAGAAGGGGGAGACCACACTGACTGCAAGCGGCAAGGTAAATATCGCTCAAAAATAAATTTACACACTGCATTCAGAATAACGGCTAAAAGGGCATCCTTGAATAAGCGCGCAAAATAAACAAAAAGAGCGCAGGGCACCCAGAGACATAGTATGAAGTGCGCGCATTCCCGCGTAGAAGAAAATGGTGAAAAGAAGGAAACTGTAGAAAAAGTCACGCAATGAGAGCTCCGAACGTGTGATCGCCTAAGCGAACCTCATGTATAGAGTTAACGTGTGAGGGAAAGAAAGAGGAAATGGCAATATTCATTTGACAACAGTAACATGCAACAAAGGAGAACTACTCGGAAGGTCGGCTCGGCCGATCATGCGTTGGAAAGTGTGCTCTGTTGTCTGCCACGGCCCCTTCTCCGCGGCTAGCCCGATCCGACGAAGCGGTTTCCGACGGTAAAAACGGCGACGCGTTCGCATACGCGGAGCGTTTGCGAACGCTGAAATTCGAGTGCGTTCCGAAAACGTGCAAGGTAATATGCGCAGTGCCCGACAGACCAACCGTAAGGCAATGCTGTCCTCTATGCCGCATACTTCGTTCCGGAGGGATACTAACCCATGCCCTTTGCAAAATGACCCACACCTGCCCATGAGCGCGCGCGCGTGATGAATAGGTTGCCATACTATCCGTGAGCGCAACTGCAAGCCCCTATGACGAAATTCACGCACGCCTATGCTCGCGCCCACGCATGCAAGCACTCGTATGCAACGGCGTACTCTTCCAACTACGAGCTCCCATCCTCTCCCAGCACTTTTCCTTTCCTCTGTTTCGCAGATCACGGCGTTTCTGTTTTCTTACTTCACCCTTTCGTTTCTCACGCTTCTCTGCTCAGGCGGGCTCCCGCCGCATCCCCAGCGCCTGCGCCTTACCTTCCTTTTTTTTTTATTTTCGGGAACATGGAAGTTAGCCGCGGCTCCTGCACCTCTTCGATAGTTGGGCGCCCCTGCTCGAAAAGTCTTCGCTTCCCTTCATCCGCAGCCTGCTTCCCCAGTGCCCGCATACACCTTATTTTCTTGCTATTCCGTTCCTGCAGGAGGGAGGGAGGGCCGCACTTTATACGCGCAACTGCTTTCCATATTCTCAGGTGCCTGCAGCAGTCAATGATGTACGCTCTGTGTTCTCGCTTCTTGTCGGGACTACTGGGAGAAGGAGAGAGATAAAAGAAGAAAAACAAGTACGGGGAGCAGTGTGAAAAGAAACGTCAGGCGGCGCAGACGGTTGAAGGGTGATAGAAGAAGAGAACAGCGGGGAAAGAAAAAAGGGGGACATGGAAACGAGAGAGAGGAGCAAAGAAAGCGAGATGAGACCAAGACTTGCCGTAAGACGGATAGCGGGAACCTTTCCTCCGCATATCATTCTCTCTGCGCCGGGCTGTATATATACGACCGCAGCGCGTCGGTTCTTCGCCCTCACCCAACCTGTCCCTTCCCCCCTCTCATTTAATTCCTCGCGCCTTGGTCGTTTTCCCTGCTGCCGTTTTGCTGCTTCGTTATTACACGCAGATATGAGCTCCGGCGAGCTTGTATACCATTCATTACGGTAAGGCGCGGAGATATATTAAACAGACACCGCGCATGCCCGTCAGGGGGCGGTACAGTTGCGCCCAGCCTCGTTCCCTCTTTCATACGAACGGCTCAGCGGGCGCCTCCCAAGCCGTCTTCTTGCGCGCCATTCAAGTTCTGCTTTGGCTGCGCCGTCTTGAAGCGCGCGCGTCCACGCAGTTAGATACGTTTTCGTGCTGCCGCACGCCGTCCACAGTCTAGAAGGAAAGAACAACAGTGTGGAACGGGCTACTGTTTCGCACAAAAGCAGCCTGCAGTGACAGAGACACCTGCTGAAGCGGAAGGAGTAAATACAAGACGAACGCCGGTCGACAAACAAAGCGCTAGACTGGACGAACGATAGCGCCGCTCCTACTTTGCTACTTTATTCTTTTTGTGTAGGAGATTCTTTGGCACCACCCCCTTTCTTCTGCGTTACGAACCAACAGAAACCACGCTAAACTAATGGGTCTTCACCAGCGATACGAGTTTACGAGGCGTGTGGACCGCACAGAGGATTTCGGGATGAAAGGAGGCACAGGCTGAGTGTCAATCTGAACTGGGTAGGGCAAACCAATATGGTCACTTCTTGATGACATTCGGTGAAGGCTAGATTTTTCTGCTTCATAGTAACAGGTATTCTTGAGCAACGCAAATATTGCATGTGTAGTGATTCGGTAGTTTTGGAGGGGCCATGCTACACGCCAGCTTGTACGGGGTGTGTTGAAACAGTAGGCAGCATGACGACCCCAGGCCACTGGTACTGGATAGTGTTCGCCGGGATTGAACAAACAAAAAAAAGAAACAAGCATGCACTGCGGAGACGCCCATACAATATTTGAAAATGCGCAGCATGCGCACTTGCCCCACACGCTGCGTGTACACTATTCATAAGCACAGATGCCCAATACATCTGCATAATAAAATCTCGCGGAATGGAATGTTTGCGTCATTGAACACCAATACAACGAACTCTACACACACAAATGAGCTCACAAGAAATATTTGGGGATGGTTGCGTGTATTAAATATAAGTTTGCATTAGCACCGACCTCTGATTTTCACCCAGGGCCCTATCGCTTTTTACGCCCCGTGCCGCAAGACCTCCGTTGATTGGAGGTGGGAGGTGTGGTGGCTGCACAAAACCTCATTTAACGCCGAGACACTTGCTGTAGAAACCATGCTCCCAGAATTATCGATAACAAGCGCTCGCATTAGAAAACGAACGTGTGCATTACCGTCTGTTTGGTCTTTTGCGTCGCAGAGGGCTCTCTAGAAACCATGAGGAATTGTAAAGCAAGCCTAAAGGTTTTCGAACCCAAACAAGCACATTGGCAGCGAGAATTGAGTTAAAAATTAAAGGAAACGAAACGAATGGGCTCTATGGGCTCTAGCTCATAGAGCCCATTGCTGGAGGAAAAAGTCACTCGGTTCATGTTCTCCGCAGCATATACAAGCCAGAACATTTCTTTTCTAGCGCTCGCTTTCACGCGCAGTAACAGAGCGAGAGATGGAGTCCCCGGAAGCATCAAATTACACACGCTCAATGGACGTAACCGGAGATGCAGAAAAATATGCCCTAAAGAAAGGTGTGCGTTGGGACGGAAGCCATTCTAATGGCAGGTCAAAAGACATAACCACTCTATGTACGACTTCGGTCAGAAGTTTGCATGCCATAGAGCCCATTGCTGAGAGTCGGGCACTTGAGGTGTCCTTGAAACTGCACATTCCTAGAACGTGAGGTGAACCCTCGTCCTAACCGCTGAGAAGCTGTGGGCCCTCAGGCTTGCTGATAGAGCATCACTAGATGACTCAAACAACGAAACCCGTGGCCTGGAGTCTTTTGACCAAAACTGTGCATCGGGGGGTGGTTCCTGAAGAGTGGATCAGCCAAAGGAGTAGTTTAGACCGGCGAGTAGTGAAAAGTTGGCCAGGGCCTAGCTCCCGAACTCTCTGCTCAGTGTTCCTCATTTCCTTGTGGACTACCAGGCCTACCCACCAATGTGTTATTCTCTCTCCACCCTCCCCCGGCCCCTTGTGGCTAATGCCTCGCTTTCGCTACTGCTCCTCTTCGAGCTTCGACGTCTCGTCTCATTCAATTTTATTTTTTACTGAAGGGCAAAAGGTTTTGGCGACGGGTCATATGCATGAAGCTCTTAACATCCAAATTGTGTCTGGATATAAAAAAGAAAAGCTGTAGACAAAATTAAACAAAAGAAAAAGATATCAAAGTGTGCGCGGCAAGTAGTTCTTTTTTTTTTCTTTTTACTGACGGGAATATATAAGAAACGATTAGTGTCAAATAGCGTTCTTCCCATGGAAGCGACCGCAATGTCTAGGTGTCGCAACTTTTTATACGAGGAAAGCATTTAAAAGCAGTTTAAATGGCTAGCAGCGCTCCTGACTTTTTTTTTTCTCTCGTTTCTTTATAATCCTTGTCCTTTGCTCTCCGCATAAAGCTGCTCAACTTTCCTATCCCGGAATGGACGAACACACTTTTTTCGCCTCTCAATTGCAGGCCTTCCTCTATGAATAAACATTTCATTCATTCATTTAAAAGCGTCTTCTTTTTTTTTTGGCTCGATTGGGAAGGTGCTTTTATTTTTCTTCGATAATAGTTGTCCGCTTTTGTCAGCCTCCTAGGCACACCCAAAATACAAGATGAATTAGGATGAGAATGAATTCACACTATTACGCAATGCCGTCTTGGCACAGGAAGTGTTAAGTGCTTGCCGGAACTAGGCGGAGAGTCGCGTCAAGCTTCTTTATGCTTCGTGTTATAAAAAAAAAAACGCTATAAAAAGGCTATAAAGAGTTCCAAAAGCTGCCACGTGCTGCTTTAAGTGCACTGCCGGAGGCATTAGCACTTGGAGTTCATTAGGCCAGCCTAAATTTTAATCTACGAAGGCACTTAGCCTATAAAAAGGCTTCGGCACTTTGAGGCTCCATTATTTACGAAGGCTTCGAAAAGCGGGAGCGTGCACGCAAAAAAAGACGAAAAAGAATGCCGAACGAGAACTTCATTCGAAAAGCCGAAGAAGAAGCTGAAGCAATGAAGTAGCGTGATAACGTGAAACATGCCCCGCAAGCTGAAAGTGCCGGAACGTTTGACGCTGTGAAGTTTCTCTCGCAATATTTCATCGGTAACTTGGTGCTGCGCACTTCTTTGCACGTGCTGTACTTTCTCTCTCAAAGGGTCTCACGAGAACGGCGCCGTCAGACTAAGTGGAACCCCTCTCCCCAACTCTTTGTTCATGGGTGTGCAGGGACAGGGTGAATGGCGCCGGCCCAGCGACCGCGATTTGCATGCATTTGGTTAAAAAACGAACAAAAAAAGAAGGCTGCTACGTCATCCGCAACAAGCGGTCAAGTGTGCCAAGCGCATCAAAGCAGAGGAAGTGTACAAAAAGTGTGCCTGCCTAAGTGAATGGCGTTGCTCTTTAGCACGAATGAAGGTACGAGTGCGTAACGAGAAAAGGCAGTTTAGGAAAGGTCTTTGCTTGAAGCGAATGGTTGCATGGATACGGGAAGACTTCTAGCACCGTGATCCCCAGTAAGAGAGACACTTAGTCCGAGTGCACCACCGCTCGCAAGACGGACCGGGGGTGGCTAGCTACAGTGCCAGCAGGTGGTGTTGCGAGCAATGGCTTTGAAATGGTCGCTGCGATGTCCCTATTTTACAGGTTTGAGGCAGGCATCCGTAGGACACGACAGGACCCTCCTGGCGGCTAATTGACCTTGTGATGCGCCCTGCTTCAGTCGGTCGGCAAGACTTTGGTGGCAGTGACAGGCCTAGGTGGTTATTATCCGGAAAACAGAATTTTATAGGCTCTAGTCTTGTGTTTTTTGTTTGAGTTTACCAATATTTTAAAATTTCAACGTGTCATGTTCTGTTTTTAGGAACTGTTTATCATAACAAACTTTTTCGTCTATTTAATGCAAGATAAACTGAGTCGCTTATGAGCCAGAGAAGAAAACCTAACTAAGTTAAGACTTTTCAAATTATAGAAGAAAACCTAACTAAGTCAAGACTTTTCAAATTATTGTTGGTTCTATCTAGCGAAAAAGAATTTAGGTGACATCCGATGCTGAACATAAACGAGGCTAGAAATTTATTGCCATGTCTGTATCTGTCTACATCTATATTGTCTGTATCTTTACCACCCACATGCAACAGAGTGATTTTGTGGACTGTTCTCTGTATGACATGAAAAAAAGAAAGAAACAAAGTGTATGAAGATACGTCCGAAGTGCTTTTCGCTTCGAGATATCCAGGCTTAACCTCAGCTAAGCCACAGCCAATTTTTTTTTCACCACCACCACCTCAAAGCATGCGAAAGATTATACGCCACACTCGCGACTTTCGAGGCGCTGCAAATAGGTTCGCCAATTCTTACATTTTCATCCTCCCACAGATGACACAGATCGGCGTCTTCACGCCCGGCTGCGCGCGGCGAGCACCGGTGTCTCTCGCACCGGGTTCATGCATGGGACGGCGGCAGGCGAGCAGAGATGCACACTGATTAGGTGCTTTCGCTTCGCACTTAATTAACAGTCCCATCACCCGTCACCTCGAGCTCCTCGTAATTCGAGCACGAAATTGCTAAAATTTACACTGTCTCCGATTCTGCACTGACCGCTGAAGTACTGGGGATCGAGCGCCCACCCCCGGCACAACACGTACGCATCGCACCATGAACAACACCTGTCCGTAATGAGCGGTAAACCGTAAGAAATCTTATGTTAGCTATTCTTTCCCAGCAAACAAAGCAAGTAGGATGTTCACCATGAAAATTTCTATATTAAACCTCACAGCCATGGCAAAAAGCATGTCGAATCTACTTGAGGCCTACGCTGGCACAGCTATAGAGGTTGTACCAGCCTCTATTGTACAGCAGTGATGACCAGGCCGGAGAGCCTGCCGAGGTGAATACGTGCTCAATCGCAATGCACGTTGGAACAATCGGAAAGCCGGAAGCGTTAATGACCCGTTTCCAGGTCAGCAGAGGCGTTGCTTGGGAAAGCCTAGACAAGTGCAGAGCCTGCAGTTTTGTCTTCGCGCAAAAGTTCGCGAACATGGAGCTTTCAACCCCGCGGGTTCGAGGTTGGCGCGAGCCGAACGGCCTCTGCACAACCGGACGCGGCGCTCACTCAACTCAAGACAAAGTGTACGTCATCCGCGTAGCAACACAAACAGCTCTTTGCTAGCGCACTCAAAGTACGCGCATCGAACGCCAATTGCCGTATTGTGGACTGTGGATAAATCAACGTGTAAAGATAGTCCATCGTGTGACCCGCACTAATGCAATCATATCAACTTCAATTCAACCACCTTTTACAACCAATAAAGTGGACGCAAACACACCGTCGTTCCCGTGATACCGAAGCTACAAGACAATTTTGAGAGATATGTCGGGCTTTGGAAAACACTGATCGGATCCGTCCAATGTATACCTCTAACCACAGCCTCAAAAGGCAGCGATCGTATCCGTCTGACGTACCCGGGAAAATGATGTGCTGGGTCGTCCCAACGTGCAAAAAGAGAGAAAAAAAGAAAAGCTGCCTATTAAGCCAACGTAAACATTTAAACTGCGAGCCTACAGCAGATCGGCAATTTTCACTCATCAAGTGTTCTGCCGGAGCAATGTTTGGGATTCCCCCTAAAAAAATTAGCAATCAACTGGCTCATCTTGTCGACAAAGAGTTGAAATGAAGGCCTCGGGGAATGCTATGAACGACTGAAATTCACACCTTTTATATTAGGTGATTTCTTCGTGCAGTTTTAAAGAGTTTTAAAGCATCGAAGACGTACTAAAGTAGGCCCGCACGAGACCAGCCAAGTTTTTGCAGCGTATGGGCAATGGCAGATGCTCGTGGCCAGCTGGAAGCGAATGTTGGTACGCAGCAAGCAGCCGGCTCGCTCGATAAGCGTGTCCGCTAGTCGGTCTCCGGTGAGCCCAAGCTCTCCATTACTGTTTTCGCGCGGTTTATACAAAGGTTTGAGAGTGAGCATGTAAGCGCGCCAGGTTCGCCATGTGGGTGTTTCCGCGTGGTGTCCTTTTTTTTTATGCGTCGTCGGATTAATGACTTACAGAAGGGCGGGGCAAGAATTACAGCCTGGTTAATCTCTTCTGAAATTTGCGCGCGATACGAAGATACGTTCCCACTGACTCGCCAGAAAGGTTTCATAAGCTCTGTCGTGTCAAGCAGCTTCATGCAGGGCAGGAAGCAAGAAGCATTTCCTTGCGGAAAGGGTAGCTCATTCCTGTGTCTCTGGTATGATAGACTTTTATATTCTTTTTTCCTGCAGTGTTTTATTTTTTTCTCGCTTTTATTCAATAAATTTATTCAATTGGCTTTTATTCAGTTGCCATCTCTTGGTAGCGGTGTATACAGGTGTGCATTTGACTTCCAAGATAAATTAACTCAGGTGCCTCGAGCGGTCACGGTAGCCACTTGCGTACTCGCAGGAGATTCAATTTATTTTGTTCTCCGCTGCTGTTCTCAGTAAGAAAGAGGGAGAACTGCGCCAAACTCCAGCAAAACGCGCACTCGCTTGGCCCGAACGTAAACACCGTTGTGTACCCGCTCCGTTTTACGCACCTTTTCTTCGACGCCTGAAGACAAATGCTTGCAAAGAAATCGCGCGCAGCTTCCCTGGCAAAGAACAGTACGACCAAGGCCAGCCGCCGAGCATTCGCGGCATCCCCGCGCGGCGTGCGGCACAATTCGGGCGAAACGCACACTCAGGAGGACCCCGTGTCCCCGAAAGAGTCTCGACGCACCGTGAAGAGAACCAGCGCGCGCAGCGGACGAAATGCGCGGCGCGCATCCAAACGGACGGGCCAGGCGTCGCTCTGGAGCGCGAGCGACTGTCGCTCTAAAGAAAGCCCCGGCGGCAACAAAGACGCCGGGGCGGCAACAGCGAAAGCGCCGCAGCAAAAGGAAAAGTGGGACTCGAGGCAGGTGCCCCGCGGAAGGAAGGCAAAGAGAAGGCGGCCGCCGCTTCACTCCACGAACGGAATCGCCTGAAGAAGAGGGGTGGGGGACAGCAGCGGCGGCGGCAGCAATTTACCGCGTGTCACCAGCAGCAATCCCACGCTCGAGCGGGTCGCATCGGAGCTGCAGCGGCCCGGCCTCGCTGCTGTCTGCCTGTCTGCGCAGCAGTTCGTCGGAGTCAACCGCGGCCTGAACACTGCCAGCGCCGCCGCTGGACGGGCTGGCATTATTTCGGGCCTCCTCCCTCGCCACGTGGATACGGCGTGGCTGCTTCGCTTGTTGGGGCCCCCGTAGTAGCGCGGCCCTTGCCCTCGCCGCCCAGCGTGCCGGTTAAGCACCGCGTGCTTCGTCTCCAAGTCCCGATCCGGCTAATCAAACGCCGGCTTCCAGGAAAGAAAACGAGAAGAGAAGAAAACAAAACGACACTGGCACGCACCGCGCCTGAATTTGCCGAAGGCGTACGGTGAAGCGCGCGGTTTTTTTTATCTCCTCAAAGTGAAGCGAGGTTTCCCGGCCTTCACTTTGCCTGGTTATTTTTCTCTCGCTACCTCGCGTCGCCAAATCTTCCGGACTGATTCGTGCGTTCCTTGCATTGTTTATTTGAAGCAAAATGGCGCACGTAATGCGGTTTGATCGTCGAGCATAAAATTTTACCGCCACATGTGACGTCTTTTGACCTTGTTCTTCATTTGCTACCGTAGCCCACTCCTTCATAGCCCACTCTTTCTCTGCTACGCAGTGCATTTTATGCCACCAAACCTCTTTAAGGAGTCATTGAAGCACTTTTAAAAATACTGCGGCATGCATTCGATATGGCAGCACACTGCTTGATAAATCTCCTACAGCAAAAACGTTTTGAACGCTTTTCGTTTACAAGCGAAGCCATCGTGAATCGGAATTGGCACTTCATCCTCTTCTAATATTTCCTTCTCCCGTACAGTGGTTATGGTGCTCGGCTTCTGACCCGAAAGACACGGTTTCGATCCCGGCCGCGGCGGTTGCATTTCGATGGAGGCGAAATTGTAGAGGCCTGTGTATTGTGTGATGTCAGTGCACGTTAAAGAACCCCAGGTGGTCCAAATTATCCAGAGCCCTCCACTACGGGTCCCCTTAGCCTCAGTCGCTTTGGGAAGTTAAACCCAATAAAACCAAATCCAATAAAACTAAACCAAACCTTCTCTTGCGATTCGTCGCACATTCTAAGTTAGCCGGCCTTTCTGCCATCCCCACCCCGTTAAACGCCATTTATGAAGTAGCTGTGTCGTTTTTTCTTTTCTTTTTTTGTTTATATCGCGTGGTAGCTGCTTCCAGTCACAGCACACGCTCAGTGGCCGAGCGACCAGAGCTGCTAATGCTTTTCGTCTGTTCAGTGTTATAGACGCTGTTTCACTGTAGTTGCTTCGTGAGTCTCGCGTGACACCTGAAGGTATCTGACGAATAGGCACTAGTTAAAAGAAGTTGAATGAAAAATTCAGCCTTGCGAGCGTTTTTTGTCGTATGCTGCATGTGGTAGTGAAATAATTAGCTGAGATGTTCGTGAAAAAGCAATCTGACGACTCGGCGAGTTGGCTTACGATGTTCAGAAAGTTTTGCGAGGCCTCTTTAAAAAGAACAGACTAGAACTCAGGTTTATGTTAGAAGCCCTGAGTGCCACAAATGACCTTGCCATTTCTAGAAATACTACCGAGAACTTGTGACCCATAATATTTGTCGTAAGTGTCACATCAAATCGGCATCTAAGCACTTAATATATTTCATTTCATTACATTTTATTTGTGTCCATTTACAAGGAAATGGAAGAGGCCAAAGTAAAAGCTGCTTGTTGGCAGTTTGAATGGTCCTGGGCCCCCTTTACATATTGGCAGATGGGTGGGAAAAACACTTTTACAAAAGAAGACAAAAAAAAAACATGGTTACATGTATCGCGATTATCTAAATGATTGTTTTTATAAGAGAGATGAGCTCCGATGGTGTTAAGGTTGAGTTGTCAATTCCGGCTTCTGAATAAGAATTTAGTAGCCGTGGAAGGGTGTTTGCTATTATTTGATGACCGTAATTTGCTCTGGAAACAGGGATGAACCATTTTTCAGCGCGGCGTGTGTTATATGGGGGCATGTTCTTTTTTAGGTTTGCTATATTTGTTATTACGTTGCTAGTATCTTTTAGGTGGAAGTAGTAGGCGCGTAACAGAGTTCGTTTGTAGAGAAGATGGCGTTTTGGTATGTTGTACTTGGTGAAAAGGTGTTCGGTGTGTGAGGCACGTTTGCAATAGCACGTATTATTATTATTTTTTTTTTGCATGAGCAGTTTTTTAGTGAGACTAGAAGCTGATGTTGTACCCCATACAAGATGGCAATAATTTACATGTGAGGCCAACAGTGTATTGTAAATGATCAATTTTGGTGACATGGGTAGGAGGTAACGAGTTCGATGTAAGATATCTGTTATCCGGCTTAATTTCTGCAATATAAAATCGACGTGAGCGTCCTGTTTCAATGTGCTGGTGAAATATACGCCAAGTACTTTTACTGAACTCACGTCTTCTGTATTCTGTGCGTTGTATGATATCGTGTGCGTTTGTGGAAGACACGTACCTTTTGTCTTAAAAATGAGTGCTTGTGTTTTCTTGTAGTTTACTTTTATAATGCTGTCCTGGCTCCATTTAGAGAGATGGGTTAGGAAAGTGTTCGCTGCGTTAATCAGGCCTGCATATGAGTTTGATGATAAAAAAAACACTAGTGTCGTCTGCGTAGTTTATGAATTTTGCTTCCTTGTGGATAAGAACAATGTCATTGATGTAAATGCTGAATAGAAATGGACTAAGGATACCTCCCTGAGGGACACCTAATTGTATTTGTCGTGTGGATGGTGTGTGAGTGTTTATGGTCACATATTGCTGTCGGTTTCTAAGGTAGGATGTCAGTAACTGAAGAGGAAGACCTCTGATACCATATCTTTCCAGCTTGTTTATTAGAATGTCATGATTGATACAATCGAACGCTTTTGTAAAGTCTATGAAAAGACCAATTACAAGTAACTTATTTTCGAGGTTCTCCAGTATGTATTATCTCTGTGCTACAAGTGCTAGTTCTATTGATTTACGCTGTTGAAAGCCATATTGGGCGTCTGTGATTAGTTGACGTTTCATGCAGAAAGATGTTAATTGTTCTAATTGTTCTAAATTGTCTAACGTTCTAATTCAATAATGGAATTGAGTGGGCGAGTTGGTTTTCCATCTTGACAGTGAAAGCGCTCAAAAGGACAAGGATGACAGAAAAGGAAAGACATACAAAGCGCTTACTTTCAACTGATTTTATTTCATGCGAAAAACAACTTTATACTCATGGTAATCACCTGCGCATGCTTACAAGAACAGAGGCTCTTGAGATAGCACGAGCAGGCGATGACTGCGTAAGCGCTCCGTCAATTTTGTTGTCGGATAAAGAGATGTCCTATCTTACATCAGGCATGCCGGTTGTCTGAAAGAACGTGCCAGCTATCACTCGTTGGTAATGTTCTTGTAAGCATGCGCAGGTGATTACCATGAGTATAAAGTTGTTTTTCGCATGAAATAAAATCAGTTGAAAGTAAGCGCTTTGTATGTCTTTCCTTTTCTGTCGTCCTTGTCCTTTTGAGCGCTTTCACTGTCAAGGAAGTTCTAATTCACATGAATAACATAGTCTTTACTTTGCACGTCCCATACGAGTAATTATGTCTCAATTGAATTTTCTCCCTCACAAACGACAACGCTGTAAAAAGAACGAATTAAAAAAACAAAAAATAACATCATGGACGGTGACGATACGACTGGCGATCTTTCCAAGTGAAGACTAGTTCACCCCTAGTCACAGTCACGGCAGTCGCAGTTGAATAAACTCACCGGCTCCCTTCACAACTCAGCTTTTGTCCCACAGTATGCCAGCCATTTGCCTTTGCATTTGCGGCAACAAATTGCAGGTGTGGTCACGAGCCAATCCGCGCTTCCAGACTCGCTGCAGGACCCTAGCTGCGGCGTTGTGCTTTGATCTCAGCCGCCTAAAGGCACTATGCTTTCTTCCTCACCCTCGGCTCTTTTGATCTGACGAGTTCGCCGCGCCAGCCGCCACAGCCTCGTCGTATCAGCAGGAAGTTATTTTTATTTCTCTTTATTACTATTTGTTATTCCCTCAGTTCCTATTTGTCTTTTAGAGAAGCCATTCTCTCTCTTATTTATGGAGGTATACCTAGAGATTTGTTCCAAATTATGCCATTTAGCTCGCACTGAACATCCTAATTAGAGAAAGCAGGCCACACTAAACCATGCAGCATGCCCAAAGCTAGATCGACGGCACGTTAATATGCGTTTCACTATTTTACTGCGAATGCAATGGCGCGGTGTAATATATTTCGCAGCTGCGCATACATCCCACTTCGTTGACAGCTCATCTCCTGTGGTTAGGCGACAAGTTAAGAAACTTTAAACATGGCACGTTTGTAGTCCCTGCGAAGCAATTTTCAGAGAATCGCAAGTTAGAACCGCACAGTAAATGTTTTCATCGCCAAGCCTAACCCCCCTTAAACCTAAGGAAGCTTCAGATTGCCGTTCACTGAACGCATTCATTTTAGAGGCTCCATAACGCTCTCTAGAAAAGTCGCGTCGTAAATAAACGCTTTTTGTGGTTGAATACAAATAAATCATCGCGAAGGCATTTTACCCGTGCTTACGGGAATTAAAGTGTATATGAACCGAATAAAATCTGTCTAGATATTCAAGTATATCCCTGAGACCTCAGTGCAATATACAGCACAGCACTGAGTCATTCCAGTCTCCTTTGCGAAAGAAAGTCTGGAACATGTATGCCGAGCCTTACAGACGCCAACTGAAACCCAACTGATGTCGAGCTGATGACTCACTGATGGCCGCCTGATATTGCATGACTTAGCAATTAGTATACGTACGATTAATAGCGTCAATATAACAAGCTGTCGGGCTTTTTGTTTTTCCTGCCGGTTTTGTGCAACGTGAAGCCACGAGAGGACGAAGAATAGGTTTTTTAAATATTTATTTATTTATTTATTTATTAAATTATTTATTCATTTATGAATACTGCGATCTTAATAACAAAACCATGGAAGGTGGGTCTGCGCCCATCTTCGCAGAAACACAAAAGGACAAAAAAAAAAAAAAGAAAAAGAAATGCTGCAGGCAAAGCGTCACCAACAACATCATCACTTTACCATACTACAACATTATTCAAACATTAGAAAACGGCATCACAGTGGTGTCATTGCGTACAAGCGCATAATCGAATATGTTTAAGCAATTGAGCGAACCACTTCAAGTCACCAAGTAGATTATCACTCTGAAAAGCAGCAACTATTGCAGCCGCTAATCAAACAGTGACCATGAATTCAATGTTACTCCACGATCAGCAAGGTTATTCCATTCTGTAATGGTTCTAGTAAAACAGGAATATTTATAGCACTTAGTTCTCTTTGGCAAAGATTTTACTGAGAGAAAATGTCGCATGAGTGTAGCATAGACACTAGAATAAAAAATTATTTGCGAGGTGTCAATATTGTAATGCCCGTTGATCCACTGGAAAAAGAAATTCAAGCGGCAAATAAGATTCCTATTAGCAACAGATGGTACGCCACTTTTTCTGAGGAGGTCAGTAATGCAGGTGTGTCCATAGGAATCATAGATAAATCTCGCTTTTTTTTTTTAAACCCTTCAAGTTGAACCTCAGCGCTTGGTTTCTTGCTCGTTTTCGTCTTCTGGTTGCTTCGTGCTGATAAAAACCAATTCAAAACCGTTCATGGCGTGCGTGCGGTCGTGCGTGCATGTGTAAGTAATGAGCCACTTCCTTCCATAAAAGGCTTCTTAAACGACCCCCTTGTTAAACACGAGCTAACAGGCTTCGCGTGCTTGAGCGCTCTTCTCAGGGATCGCCTTCGGACTAGTGAGGTCAAATTAGAAAGGTTAAGTCTAATAAGACAGTGACCCTGTGCGAGGGAAGTGTATGGGGCAAAAAGTGAGCGAGCGAGCGAGTGAGCGTGGGATTGATCGAGGTGCGATATATGACTGATGTGTGTGGACCTACGAGCAACCGTTTTACAAGCAATCACGAGTGACACTCAAAAGAAAAAGCGAGGTTCCTATTTTTACTTCATTGCAGGTTCTTGCACCAGCAAATGTTTTCGATGAACAGAGTATTCTGTGCGCCAGCGGCACTGAATAGTATTCCTGAAGAGTGGTTGAACGCTGGGAAACGATGCTTAAAGGTGCACTAAAGAGGAATCTGAATTCGTCTTTTTGCCGCGAAAACACGATCTATACGTTCAGAGAATTCTTAGAAACTTCGAATTACTTGTCCTGCGCAGCCGATTTTTATAACTGAAGTCAGATTAAAAGTTCTGGCTCCCGCCTTATTTTGAACTCGCCGCAGACGGTAGGAGGAGTCAACCAACGTATCAGCCAGTCCCGTGGCGGTTTGCCGCTCTACCATCGGCGGAGTGATATGTAGCGATCGGCGAAAGCAAAGAGTCTGTGCTTATATTTATTTCCGTGGGCATAATTGGCAGATATGTCACCTCTGATGGATATTTATTCAAGAAAACCTAAAAAATAAAACAAAAGCGAAAGCAAAGTCGCTACGAAGACTGCCTGAAAGGCACTCCATGCGTTAGTCGACTCCTCCTACCGCCTGCGGCAAGTTTTTTTTTTTAGAGAAAGGCGGGAGCCGAGACGTTTAATCCGATGTAAATTAGGAAAATCGGCCGCACAGGACAATAATTCGAGGTTTCTAAGAATGCTCGGAACGTGTAGATTGATTTCCCGCGGTAAAAAGACGAGTTCAGATTCCTCTTCAGTACACCTTTAACAGGCTACCACGGGAAAGTGACAAAGATGCGTTCGTCTTTAATAAGAGCGCATTGATGCGTCGTCATTCGTTTAAATTGTATGCGACGTTTTCAGTAAACCAAGCTTGCTTTTTTTTTTTTAAGAATAAAAGCATTTCAGGCTGGTGCCGTCTCACTCGCAGTGCAATATACTACGTCCGCTGTTTAGCCGACATTTTTTTTTTTACAGGATACAAGATTTTATTATCACGATAGCCCTTAAAATCTGCCTGTGTAACCCTTGCAGATGTTTGTTAACACGTCATGTGAGTAGGCCTTTTAAATATTTACTTGCTCGCATTGAAATGAACTTATTTAGAAGCCTGCTTATAGCATTGAAAATCGTATAAGCAGGCTTCTAAATGACTTAATCTCAAAAGATGTAAATGTATACAGCATGAAACAGGCCGAACTTAAGACGTATCTGTTAAATTTTTAATAAATGTGTCTGCAACCGATCACTCCTCAAGGTCAAAACAACTAAATCTTTGTAGAAGTTCTTTTGTGTACCTAATTTCGTTTTGATTGTGGTAATTATGTCATGTTATTTCAGTGCTTAGTGATGCTTTTTGTTGCACTGTACGCCAGCAATTTGTAAGGGCGCAGGGGCCCTGTCAAGCTGTCTTCTGACAAGATTTTTTGTCCCTGTGCCCTGCATTTCTTTTGTATGGAGTGCAAAATAAACCTTTGATTTGATTTGAGACTGCGTAGTACATACAGTAGAAATATTGTAAGGAATCGTCACTAGTGCCTACTACTCTAAAGAAAGTGCTATGATAATGATCACTTTCGTCATCACTCGTTAGGCCATGAAGGTTACATGCCGGGGTATTAAAAGCGGGTATTATTAGTCTTACGAGAATAAAAATCCAAAAGGGTAGACGAAGGGAACATTCGAGTCATCGCTCTCGTTAGCGCTTCATTACTGGCCATATATACCAAAAGTCTGCTGACGTCTCGAGAACGAGCGTCTTTTGACCTGCTCTCTCTTATTAAGCTACTCGTAATGCCATATGGTCCCCGGGTCCATACGAGACCAGCGCACGATCGTTAGCGTCTCTGGTGCGTTCTTCACGCTACTTTGCTGCGCTACCGTCGAGCGCGACAGGGCAAACCGAGCCATCCAATAACAGCACCAGCAGAGACAAAGCGACGGCAGTGTGCGCGGAAAAACAATAGGTCCAGAACCTCGTGCAGGTGTGCGCATAATGTGCGCGAAGGGGGGCGGGGGGAAAGAGAGCGCAGTGCGCTTTGTGAAGCGAGCAGAGGCACGTTCCTCGAATCAGCCGTCTGATGTCGCGTCTCTTCGGGAAGGCCGTCAGAGCGGATGGCCCGAGACGGGGCGTCAGCTGTGCCATTTGTCGAAGGTTTTACGCGCGGCCGTAAAACTCCGGAGAGGTGCGCGCCCCTTCGTCGCCGGGAGACACTTGGCAACTGCTGGCTCCTGCCCGGTTCCTCCCCTCTTTCTTCCCTGAATGTCAAGCGCAGTTTTTTGTTCTTAACGCCAAGTGTACAGTCGAATGTTGTCTCCCTGTCTGCAGTGCTGCTTGTGTCGAGGAAACCCAGACCCGAGTGAACGATGCATCTTAAGGCCGAATGCGTTGGCTCCTTGTGCTGTAGAAGTGTCCCTTTCAGGCAGGATTCCAAATATGGACTTGGTACGAATGTAACTGTATGTATAAGAAGTTCTATCACTCATGGCGTTCTGTGCGTAGGCACTGCGTTGCGAACTTGTCTTGTTAAGTTTGCTATCTCGTCAACCGAAATCTCCAGCTTCGCCGTGCCTCTTTAAGGTCACGCGGTCTTTGTGGGGCAGTTTTAATCTCCACAAATAAACCGACGGTTAACTTCACAAGAATAACGCGCTGGTAGATTGTGGTATTGAACGGTAATGTAAATGATTAAATTTTCAGAACTGAAGAGCTAAAAGTGAAACACGCTCAGCCAAGACAATGTGACATTAACGCAGAGCATGCGACGCTAACTAGTGAAAACTTGATGACATCATCATCATCATCATAATCAGCCTGACCACGCCCACTGCAGGACAATGGTCTAATTAAGCCTGTCCTTTGCCAGCTGCGGCCACTCTATCCCCGCAAACTTCTTAATCTCATCCGCCCATCTCACTTTCTGTCTCCTCCTGCTACATTTCCCTTCACTTAGGGTCCAGTCTGTTGCCGCCGCGGTGGTTCAGTGGTTATGGCGCTCGGTTGTTGACGCGAAAGACATTGGTTCGATCCCGGCCGTGGCGGTCGAATTTGATGGCAGCGAAATTCTATAGAGGCCCGTCTACTGTACGATGTCAGTGTACGTTAAAGAACCCCAGGGAGTAGAAATTTCCGGAGCCCTTCACTACGGCGTCTCTCATAGCCTGAGTCGCTTTGGCACGTTAAACCCGCATAAACCTAAACCTAAACCTTAAGGACCATCGGCTACTTTGCCTTCGCATTACAGGCCTTGCCCAAGCCCATTTCTTCCTCTTGATTTCGACTAGGTTGTCATTAACACGCGTTTGACCTCTGACCACTCTGCCTGCTTCCGGTCTCTTAACGTTACACCTATCTTTTTTCTTTCCATAGCTCGTTGCGTTGTACTTAACTTAAGCTGGACCCTTTTCGTTAGCCTTCACGTTTTTGCCCATAGGTGAGTACTGGTAAGATACAGCTGTTGTATACTTTTCTCTTGAGCGATGTTGGTAAACTGCCATACATGATCTGAGAGAACTTCCACCGAAACGTCCAAGCAAAATCCAGCGACGAAAAAATGTCGTTTTCAAATGCTGTCATATTTAAGAGTCACCTAAAATACAGAATACAATATGCTCTCCTGCAGCCGGGGATTTTATTGGCACTAGAGTCGCTAACTGGCATTCACAGAATCGCTCTGTATTTTTTGTATGTTCGAATATCAGACAAAGAAATATTTTCGCGGGGACATATTGGCTATCCGGGTGCGTCATCTACGTGCTGGCTACGTGCGCATGTGGCGCACTGTTTTGCATGACACGAAACATCTTTTCTCGCTTTGTGGATACATTTATTATGTGAAATTCAAAATCGCAATATTGATCTCGCTGTGAATAGTTTCTGGACATCGGAAAGAGCGCGCCGTAAAGCCTGCCGTCGCCAAGAAATGGCAATGAATGTGGTGTTCGCCAACCAGCGACACCCTTTGGGTTCTGAAAAACTAACGAAAAGCATAACAAGCTCGATTACGCGTAGAAAGCGGAACATCAATACGCCTCATGCGGCTCCAAGCAAACAGAGCAAGGCTACTCTAAGTGACTATATGAGAGGCTTTGCCTGTACTAAATTAATTTTTTTTTCTCATAAAGCTGTAGTGCATTAAAATAGCGAAACAACACTAAGGGATTTCAGAGCGTATGCCAGCAGCGGCGATAATTTTTCGTGCTATCTAAGCCGTGGATATGACGTATAATTCTTGTCACTGCTATCCATGGCCATTTCATAAAAAAGTTACGTCTATTAAAACGCACCAGGAGAAGGTTACGCGACAACGTAAAGCAAAACTGGCCAAGATATCCGCAGCCAATATTTAGGAATAAGCGTTTCATTCATTTCCTCCTAATCTTCCTTCCATACGGCTGCCACCGCAGCAAGCATCTTCGGCGACACGTCACTGAATATTCAGTTTTCATTACAGAAATTTCGCCGTCCAAAGCTTTCGCTCTAAATATGCGCAACACAGCCGTCAAAGGCACTCTTCAATCTAATTTTTACGAAACTAAAAAGTGCTTAAAGAGCGAATATATCATCTTGAAAGATAATTGATGAAGCCAAGATGCTTATAAACCGAAACGTAATCTACAAAAGGGCATCCTGCCTATTAACTTAGAAACAGAGCAGCTGAGTGCAGCCCTAACTTCAGCAATTAATGTATAAGCGAGTGAAGAGAACAAGTAAAACCAACTAGATAATCTCGCGCCCGGCTAGCTGTATAATTAAAGGAAAACAAATCTTAGGGAACCAAAAAAAAAACAAACAGAGCGACGGAAGAAAGAGTCAGTTTTTCAAAAATAGAAACTGAGTGCAATAAATACGTTTGCGCGTACGCTTGCAAAATGGCAGAGCTAAGCACCGTCGTTCACACCTCAGCGAGTTTCCGGAGAAAATATTGAGCCAGCTATCTCGCAAGGACCTCGTGCGCTTCGTTATGTGCGACGCTGAGCGGATGGAGCAAAAGAGGGCGCGTGCAGAAGCAGGGACGTCGGGAATTAGCGGCAGCGCTAATTAACTTCCTGGAAAGGCCAAAGGGTGCCAAGTTTACGAGATTTATAAGTGAGACAGCGTCGCCTGGCGGGACAATCGTGCCTGTCCGGCCGGTTTTTATGGGGTCGATAGCCGTCCATTTTGCGGGCGGTAACCGTATTGTTGTGCTCAAGCGTCGCTGGCGTTAAAGTTTCGCGTAAAAGTGGGGACGCGCACAGAGGGCCTCGCCCTCAAGGAGCCACTTCCCGGCAGAACAGGCCTACAGTGCGCGGCCCCCGGGCAGCAAAATATTCCCCGCGTGTCCGACGAACCAGCCTTAATGTGCGGATTCCTTCGGCGTAAACAGAGTATAAGGCACGCCTTTTTCGTGTATCCGTTGAACAAAATATCTTCTAATTCTTAAAGTGGCCTTTTGCTCAACCCAAGGAACGCCTTGGAAACGAATCAGGATATAACCTTTAGAACGTTTCTTTCTTCTTTTTTTTTTTTGTAGCGAGACTAACTATTAGAGCAGCGGCAGCGTCTTTTTTTTTCGCCCTCTACATTCCTTCGCGTCTCTGGCTGACCTCGTGGTAATGCAACGGCCGCCCAGATTACGTCACAGTCTGGCTTATTTGTTTTCTCTTTGTCTGGCTGCCATTTGCATGCCGACCATTCCCGCAGCACTCCCTTCCCTTTCTCATCGCCGGTCGGTCTGCGTGCTCGGGTTTCGTTAGTCACCGTCCCTCTCGCTCGGTGGTGCCGACACGGCGGTCCATCCGACAGAAAGCGCCAGCCACATGACGCAAGAAAGTTCTTTGGACTCTGGAAAGAGGCAACTTTCAAGCGGGACTGTGAGCTCTTGGCGTTACATGTAGTTGTATTGTCATTTTGCTTATTACGAATCTTCTTGCTTGAAGTGGGAACATACAGCCATTGGTCGCAGCATAATCGTGGTTACCAGCATCTGCTTTTTTTCTTATCGTTTCAACCTGTCAATGCGCGGTATGTCCAAAGTAATCTCAGGAACTTGCTAACTAGGCGTACTGCACTCATGTCTCCGTCATAACCAGAAATTATGGAACGACTTAGCTAAATGCTTGCGTAACACAATAAAAAGTAATGACAAAGACTCCAATACCTCCCACCTTAAAGCGAGTGTTTGCTATTTTGAAGATAGCCACTTTAAGAGCGCTGATGTCATTGCTATATTATCACGAGCAGCAGCTACAGCAGCCGGGTCACGTCTACAGCCGGCTGAGAGCCCCTTCGAATCTTCTCGAAGTATTTCCGACATGCACGAGGCGCGGCTACCGTATCCCAACCAATTTCCACATTTTCACTCTACACATGACTTTCGATTCCCAACGGCGCGTTTTTTTCCCTCGGAACCCTCTCTCCTTAGTTTGTTTCCAACTTTTTTTCTTTAGCCCCCAATTTTCGGTTCTCATAGCATGTAAAAGTGCTGCAATGCTGACACGTCAAAGAGATAGAGAGAGAAAAGGACGGAAAGGCAGGGAGGTTAACCAGGCGATGCCCAGTTGGCTACCCTACACTTGGGGAGGGGAACAAAGGGGAAAAAAGGAAAAAGAGCAGCAACGAAATTGAGTTTTCTAAGTGTCCAGCGACCACTATGTCACAGGGACAGAGGGCGCGCACTGAAAACTTAAAGATTATAGGCGGGAATGCAACCCCGAGTCCCTTAAGAAATTCAGGAGCGCTTTCACCGCTTTCCGTTGTGTGGAAGGTTGTGTCAAAAAACAAGGCAAACAAGGGCGCAAATTTTGGAGCATGACGATTCTAATTAAGTGTCCTGCTGTAAGTCAACACGTGAAAAAAAGAAAAAGAAAAGAAAGTCATTTCACTTTTGCCGAAGTAAAAGACAGGCATTCCGAAAAAGTGCGCCAGAACTGCTCTTTCTTTTATGAAGCACACCTCAAGGAATGTCTGTAATGCTCATCGTAGCGCACTAAAAGAAAACGTATTGAAGCATTGAGCGTTCCCCACAGAACCATCGAAATCAGCCGCCTTTCATTGCGCAGGCGCAAGATTAATTCATTCTTCATCTTCTCGAGAGAAATGCGTCACAGTCATTCGTTACCGCTTTGTTAATAACTTGCCCGCAGGCTACGCGGTTACGGCCGCCGAGTCTGGCCAGCGCATAAATCGGAGCAGCATAGCAAATCGAAGTCGGAGGGGAAGTGGGGGGGGGGGGGGGGGGGACTGCCATATTGGCTCCGGCTGTCACCGCGGTAACAAATGGGGACTGGGCGCTTCTGCGCGTCGACGCAGCCGCGCTTATTGAAATATTAACAGAACGCGCCTCCCACCTGCTCTCCGTCAGCTCCGCAAGGCACGCATCGCTCGCAGAGGGTATGATTGTTCCCGCACTTGTTGGCCCCACATCGCGTACCTATCGCGCAGAGCAATTCTGCCGCGAGCCACTCGGGGTGCTCCGCGCTGAGAATTTACAATTCGTTGTGCGGAGACGTTTCTCTCGCTCGCTATGGAGGGAAGCTAACCTCACGTCAAAAAAAAACAAACAAACAAAGGATGCTGTGAACGCTGCTCACGTTTCACGGGGCATGCAAGTGCCAACCGCACCGCCTCTTCTCTTGAAACTGAGCGAGAATGCAACGCGCAGTCTGGGTATCAAATAGCCTCAGAGATGATTTCGTTGGCCTGTTTCATGAAAAAATACGACTTCCAGGCAGCCAGTGTTTCTGAGCCCGTTATCGACGCAAATATGGTAGTTCGAACAAAAAACTCCGAAAAGGACTATGGCGGGTGTAACAACACCTTAGCCAGTGTGCACCCTTTCGATTCAAGAACATTTGCAACCAGAACGATTAAGTACATGATCAAGACTTTACGGGACACGACTGTGGTTAAGAAAATTATTGCAGCACAGTGCGTTATCCACTACCTTAAAATCTGAGGAGGTATGAGACCCGGGGCGTGTATGCTCTATTCGCTGGCAACAATAACACACCACTCTGTGGCAAGGCTGAGCTATACAGTATACATATTTCGGAAAAAGATGCGTCTCGTTATATTTTGATCGCGATAGTACGTGGACGTCCGTTATGTTGTGAATTACAAGATTATTTATTATTACGAATATTATTTTTTCGGTGCGATAACTATCAGTTCTTTCCTCAGCCTTCTAACTGGTCTCAGATTTGTGCCCCACTAATCACTGAGGTTAAGGTTAACACTGCTCTACGAAACCTGAAAGCGTCCTTTTACTGCGGTCCTGATCGCATTCCTCCTGCTTTATTAAAAACTTTCGGTAGCATTCTGGCTCCTGTTCTTGAAATTATATTTAATTACTCTATAACTTATGCTATGTTTCCCAGTCCTTGGAACACAGCACGAATTGTTCCTGATTTCAAATCTGGCGCAAGAGTACATCCAGCAAACTGCAGGCCTATTTCTCTCCTGTGAGCTGCAAGAAAACTCTTCCAATCCATGCTGCACAGAAACCTGGTCATTACAGTGAAAAGCACACTGCTTTGTAAACAACATGGTTCCTTACCTAGCAGGCCCACTACCACCAACTTGGCATGATTTACGTCAAAAGCTTCCTATAGGCAGTTAAAGGAAGCGGGCAACTTGACGCCGTGTACTGCGACCTCAGCAAGGCGTTCGATGCTGTCAACCACCCATTGCTAATCCAGAAGCTACCCCGGCTGGGGATCCAGGAGTGTTTCGACCAATTGCTGAGGAGGTACCTTAAGGTCGCGCTTGCTACATGAGAGTTTCTGGCCACAAACTCTTCAATTCCGTTGCGACTAGAGGCGTTGCTTAGCTTATTATTTGTTAACCTCGCATCAGTAACAACTCTCTCATGCTTTCATCTTTGTGGTTATGATATTAAGCTCTTTAAAGTAATTACCAGTCTTAGTGATTGTACTGCCCTAACCGCTAATACGAAAGTGTTATCCCACACCCACAAAACTCATTACGTTTCGTTTCTACATACAGTTTTTTCTCTCACTTTTACCTCGTGCGTCTGAAATTATGGGACTCGGTAGGATTTTTGATGGCATATTCGCATTCTCGACTGATGATTAGTCTTTTAAACAACGAGGTCTTCGCTGATTGGCTGTTCTCTTTCGTATATCGAAGAACTTCAGTCATACCAGCTTCTTCTGGGGGTTATAGAAGACCATCTGCTGCTCTCTTTTTGAATATGCAACATTTGTTTGGAACAGGACGTGCCCATCGAGCTTAAATATGATGAATAATGTGGAAATGAAGTTTAGTCAATATATAATCACGGTTTTTCGTGTAAAGTTGATGACTCTTCATCTCCCTCATCCACTTTAATCGCCTATTTTTTTTTTCCTAAGCGCCAGATGCGCGCAGGCCAGCCTCATCTTTTTGTTCAAACCTATGCGTGGCTCTATATATATATCTTGTTGAGATCTGATGGCTGAAATCTCCCTGAAAACATTGCCAAAAACCACCAGAAAATCTCCCATTTTCCCCACATCAACGTCACTCAGCAGGCACTCCATCTTTCAGAATGCAACACAAATATAACATGCACTCACATTACCTCGACCTGTGTCAGCGCTCACTCTATTCTTTCCGGACTAAAGTTCGGAACGCGCTTCTGACTTCACTGTCTACAGTGACTGAAAAGCCTCTGCACCGTCTGATCTGACCGAATATATTTTTTTTCTTGTAACCTAGTTTTATTGCTACACTGTTCTCTGTAATTTATTGTTCGCTGCTGCTGTGACTGTTGTTGTCTGTCCTTGTGTACACAATGTCGCATTTTCTTTACCACTACTCTGCTTTTGTGTTTTTTTTATTGCTCTATATGTGTACTATTATTTCGTCTTCTCTGTATCGAAATATTTCTATCTGCGATTTAATGCGGCTATTTGTATGATGTAACTTCCATTACATATTTTTCCTGTTCATTATTAGTATTGTAACAGATCTCTATTTAGAACCCCAGGTGGTCGAAATTTCCGGAGCCCTCCACTACGGCGTCTCTCATAGCCTTAGTCGCTTTGGGACGTTAAACCCCATAAAACCAAACCAAACCAAACCAACCAACCTATTTATTTTATTTGCAATGTATTTGCACTGTATTTCTCTCCCATTTTTTTTCTCCTTCCAAAGTGCTCCAACAAAAATCTCTCGCTGTCCCTGGGAACTATAAACAGTGATTGATTGATTGGCTATTCTAGTTATTATAATTATTACAAGGCGCCAAAAACGGACAAAACAGAACGAGAAAAAAAAAAGAAAGAGAGCGGTGCAAAAGCATTGCCAGGTGTTAGAAATCGGATGACTTTTAGTGGAAACAGTATGAATACAAATGAGCCGTGGCCGTGAAGTTAAGAACAACGGGCACAATAACGGCATTTTATTATTTATTTATTTGTAGGTACTGCAATCACCACACTGTGATTTTAGCAGGGTGGTACAAGCGTGATTTAAAACTGTGGCATGTACAGAGAAAGGTGCACTGAGCACTGGTTATACAATAGGAAGCCCGGTAAATACACAAGTCATTGGTAGGCTGAAAAACAACAAATAAATAACAAGTTCAGAAAGAAGCAAACTAGCAACTAATACATGAAATAGAATTATTCTGAACTTAATAAAAACGCAGTTAATGTTGGTGCAGAGACGGCGTTGTTTTTCGGCGAATTCCAGTCAACTATTGTGCGGGGAAGAATGTGTTGTTACGCGAGGAAAACGGGTAATAGTTAGATTATGCGTATGGTGAGTGGCATATCCGGAAGAGAAAGATATATCAGTTATGTCAGTCTTACAATGACCATTAGTTAATTCTTATATGAGCTTCAGTCGGGAGTAACGATTTCTTTGAGCCAAGGGAGAAAGATTGGCCCTCTTTAAGAGATATGTAACAGAAGTTCTGGTAACTGTGTTATAAATGAAACGCGCAGCTCTTCTCTGCACCTTTTCTAGTTGAGCAATATTAGTTTTTGTTGGTTTGTGTGGTTTAACGTCCCAAAGCGACTAAGGCTATGAGAGACGCCATTAGTTTTTGTAGAAGGGTCCCGAATCATAACACTGTAGTGCAAAATAGGTAATACAACATATTCATAAGCCAAGAGACGTCAAGAAGGAATAGAAAACTTAAGCACTTGCCTGAGGAAAAAAAGTTTACGTTAGCTTTTGCAGTTACGTAGTTATTATGGGTATTGCATTTAAGATCATTCGAAATCAACACTCCTAAGTACTTACAGCTGCTTACTTCAGAAAGCAAGGTATTATTAATACTGTAGTAAAAAAGCAAACGTTTCTTCTTATGTGTTACTCTCATGAAAACAGTTTTTTAAACATTGATGACCATCTGTTAGTCATAACACCATGAAACAACTTTTTGAAGCGTACTGTTCAATAATAATTGGTCCGATATGCCGTTAATTTCAGAGTACAGAACACAGTCATCGGTAAGCAGTTTAATGTTAACTGGAATATCTTGTACAATATCATTAATATATAACAAAAACAAAAGCGGCTCTAACACAGATCCCTGGGGTACTCACGAATCCACCGTTACTGATGCGGAGAAAGGGTCATAAAAGAAAGATATTTTTTTCTGCCTGTTAGGTACGCTGCCATCCATTCTGTTAACTGATTATTCCGGAAAACTTTATGTAACTTATGAAGTAGCGTTTTTTGAGAAACTTTACTAAATGCATTTGAGAAATTCATATACATTGCGTCAATCTGCGTACCTTTATTAATTGATGTTGCAAAATCATGGATTGTTTCAATCAGTTCAGGACACGTGGAAAATCTTTTTCTAAAACCGTGTTGGCATTCGGTTAGAAAATTGTGTTTATCAATAAATCCTAGCACTTTATTATTTATAATGTGCTTATTTATAATGTGCTCGAGTAATTTCCAGCTTCTTGATATCGGAGATATTTGGCGATAGTTGTTAATAGAGTCTCTCTTTCCACTTTTATGCAAGGTTTGATCCAGGCTGTAACCCAATCATTTGGTATTTCACCGTCGCGTACTGGTTTTGTAAATTAAGCATGAAAATACTTGAGAACCCACTCTGCATATCTTTGAAATAATGTATTTAGGATGTTATCGGGCCCCGGATACTTTTTTAGTTTCAGTTTTAATAGCATGTTGAAATTACCTTGTTCTGAAATTGTGAGGTGCTGCATACATGGCAAGGAGACATCAAAAGAGGGTAGTGCACCATCATAGTTCGTAAAAAATGGATTTAAAATGGCCATTAAAAGCATTGGATATTATTTTCCGAATCAGTTACCTGTTCCCGTTCTATTTCGAAGACGTCGCAGTGTAGGCATTTAGATGAAATAGCCCTCCAGAGTTTTTCTCGCGATGCCGTAATAAAGTTAGGTCGGAATTCCCCATAGTAGCGTTTTTTGTCTATGGCTACATGATGCTTAACTTAAGACGACAAATCTGAAATTATAGATGCATTGGAGCAAGCCTTTCTCTTTTTAGGCCTTTTTAGCCGCCTCTGCAATTTTAATGTCTCCGTGAAAATCCACGGGTTCCTAGTTTCTGGTGTCTTTACAATGCTGAGCACTAAACGCATACAACTAACTGTTCACATTTTTTTTTTTAAACGGTGCCAAAGAATATGTATATCATCAGCACTATTGGAGAAGTCATCAGAATGAAAAGAAAGGACATTTACGATTGACACGTCATCTGATTCGGAAAAATTAGGAAATGTAGAAGTCTTGCGGATTTCCTTCGTAGGACCACAAGACACTTTAAGCAGCACAGCAAGGTGGTCACAAATTCCGGGAACTACTTCACAGCGTACTTTAGGAACAATAATTCCGCTAAAAAAAAATTATCTATCTTATCAGTCCAGTGCCGAAATCTTATCACGGTTTTTATTGGTTTATTGAGGTTTAACGTCTAAAAGTTCCTAGGGACGCCGTATTGAAGGGGCTCCAGAAATTTCCACCGCCAGGGGTTCTTTAGCGTGCACTGACATCGCACAGTACACGGGCCTCTAGAATTTCGCCTTCATCGACATTCGGCCACCACGGCCGGGATCGAACCCGCGTCTTTCGGGTCAGCAGCCGAGCGCCGTAACCACTGAGCCACCGCGGCGGCTGTTACGAGTTTTATCCTTATTCGTGAAAGTTTAGTCTTCCTTTCCTTACCACTTTCTTTCCTTCTTTCTCTGTATGCATTATGAGTGTGCGTGTGTATACCTGTGTGTCTGTGTGTGCGTGTGTATGCGTGTAAGCATGTATGTATATGCATGCATGTGCACCTTTAGCATAATTTATGATTCACTTAGTACGGCTGCTTTTCTACTTTCGAACCAGAACGACACAGTAGCTCTTGGTGTTTTCGGCGTTGCCTTCCACTTCCTGCATGCCAACGCGCCTCGCAGAAGGTTCGCTCAGAAGCGTTGAAAAGCCCCTCGAACGGACAGGGCCCGTTCGAGAGGCGCGTATGAGGCCGGCTACTCGCTCCTCCCGCCACGCACGGGGCCGACGCTTGAAAAGCAGGGCGCGTCCAGTCGGCCCGCACAGCAGCCGTGGCCTGCTCGTCCATCACAACAGTTGTCTCACATGGAGACAGACGAGACGTGAGTTCGGGCGCGTGAGCCTGCGGGGCCTAAGGCGCTGTTTTGCGTGCAAAGTTATACGGCGTGGCAAGATGGAGTGACTGCCGAAGCACCATGAGAACCTGGGACAGATAGGGTTTCTTTTTTTTTTTTTTGCTAGAAGTTGAACTGAGCGTAACCCGATGTTGTGAGAGTGAAATGACAGATTGACGCAGAAATGTGTCACGTATATTGTGGGCCATTTAAATTTAGGCTAAGTGAACATATTCCGTGTTTTTCGGGCATACGAACAGCGCACCTGCCACCTCTGAGTGCTTTCTTTATGTGATCCATTCTTAGTGGCGTTCGCATATAATAGCAAGCCATTAAACGATGGACCTGCATCATGAACCTACTGCTTCTAACTGGTGAAGCGATGAGTTTGAAGACCTATTTAATTAGCGTGACGCTGTCCCATGTCCGTCCCTCTCTTTTGATTCTCTCGACTAAAAACATCATTGTTCACTTGCAAAAAAAGTAATAATAATAATCTGTGTGTGTACTGCTTTCTGCCCTGTTCTGTTCGAGTTGGTCTGCCAGATGTACTCAAAGCTATCGCGAAGTACTCATGACACCTCCAACCAAAGCATCTAACTAGAAGCAAAATATATTTCGCTTCGGTTTCATTGAGGTTTTCACATCTCAGTAGCAAGGCTCACTGTAATCTTTAAATTGATAAAAATAATGTAAATTTCGGCCACTTGGGGTTTCGTTAACGTGCACTGACATCGCACAGTACACGACCCTCTAGAATTTCGCCTCCATTGAAATTTAACCGCTGGGGCCGGTATCGAACCCGCGTCTTTCGGGTCAGCAGCCGAGCACCATAACCACTGAGCCACCGTGGTGGCGCAGTATATTCGTTCAGAAAAGGATAGTAACCTGTGCATCTCTATATAGCGATCCTGGCACTGAAACAACGTGATCGTGCAAAGCTCACGTGAAGCTTTCGATGTGGACTTTCCGGCCCACTCCGCTTGTTGTACACTGCCAGAGGAGCTACCACGATGTTAATTTTAGAGGAGAAGCTCTTCTCCTCCCATACAAAACCTCAAGGTCATGTTCTCCGAAGAACGACCTTCAAGCGGTGGAGCAGAGGTCTGGCTGTGACGTCACACCCTCTGACTTGCTACGCCTCGGCGCATCTGCAGCGCGCAGAGCCGGCGGCGTTCGCTCGCCGTCGCAACTGCATTTAACAACGTGATTCAACGCTCACCTTGCAGTTGCGCTGAACCACGTCACTCGCCTTTCATCTGATAGGATAATAAAAATCGGGAAGCGTTGCTTGACGTTCGCAGATAGCCATGGAGGAGTCGCGAGATGGAACCAGCGCTTCGGCTGTGTATCGTAGACGGCTGATTGAATCTGATGATTCCGGTGATCAAGAACGTCGACAAGGTGCATTGGCCAATGTTAGTGCGAGAAAACGTGCTATGCCTAAAGGAGAAGACGAAAAAGAACGAGAGGCTCATCGAGCTTCCGCTCCGTAAACTAGGTGCAGCCGGGTTGGACCCCAGCCATATTTTTGTCCATCGCTAGTTAACAGCACAAGGAAATCTCCGATGTTTAACTAATATCGGGAATTTGGGTTCCTACCACATGTTTATTCAATCG